>NC_136807.1:28951015-29343515 GCF_951216825.1 Electrona antarctica
CACACACCGGTATATATATATTTTTTTTTTAATATATATATATATATATATATATATATATAAAACGTAGATGACCGTTAAGATGGAATGGTTAAGGAACAAGAATCGTTCATTCCCAACCCTACACAAGAGTAGAGGGAGAAGCTGTTTCTATTCCACTAACATGCACCACGCACGTAACCACCTGTACACAAGGATTTCAATATCAACCCTTTATTGTCAAGGATCACAGAAAATGAAAACACAGCCCATTAGGTCAAATCACTGGTCTAATCCCCAAAGCCCATAATGGGCTCATTTGTGTCCGTTTAGATTCAGATAATAATGGTTATGTGTGCGTGTGCACGCGCGCGTGTGTGTGTGTGTGTGTAACCATGGAGAGAGCTGGGCGTTTCCATGACGCTGTGAAGCAAACTGACAGCGTGTCTCATGTTCATCTGTCACTATGTCTGGATGAGCACTTGTACATGCACGTACGCTGTGTGTGTGTGTGTGTGTGTGTAGATTCTGCAGAACATGCCTGTGTGTTTGTATAGCTAAGCTTATGTCTATCAAGTGTGTGTGTGCATGTGTGCGTGTGCGTGCGTGCGCCATTCACCATTGGTGAGCTGACCGCTGGCTGCCCCATGATTGGGAGCAGATGGGGGCTATCGGTGGGGGTGGGTGTTAGGGGGTACTCTAGTTTGGGTGATGTATGGACCCTCACAAACCCACAAAGACCCTCCTTCAGACGATGTGTTTCCTATTAATTGAAGGGTGGGGAGAAAAAGAGCGATGTATTTAAGCGGCCGAGAATTTATAGCGTGTCAGTGACAAAGGGAGAGCGGACTTCGTTTTGTCCGAATTTCGGAGAAGAAGGAAACGAAGCAGTGAGTTCTTCACAAGCAGTGTCAACGGAGAGAGAGATGAATTGTGCAAATGACAGAGAGATAGATTCTGCAAATGCACAATTTTCATGGTTTCGTAAGCCAGTTCTTTTTTTAAAACAATGAAACCGGGACAGCATCCGTGTCATTTTAGATTTTAGCGTTGGCTATTCAAAAATAGCAGATCTACAAGCTCACAGCGCTCAAATGCATATCCTTTTGGGAGTCCTTTGGTGGGCACGAAAACCTTTTTTAGAACAACTGATTTAGAAGGCATTTGTAGAATCGGCATCAGGTCTTAATGGGTTAAGTAAGTTGCAATATGACACACAGAGAGAGAGAGAGCGAGAGAGAGAGAGAGAGAGCGAGAGAGAGCTCATTCAGGGGGATCATCAGTGCTCTTTGTGCAGTGCTTTGACACGCAGGCTGAATAAATGCTAGTTAATGGTACAGTAGACGCGTGTCGCGCTGCTCATCTCATAACGGGAGGTTAATAGAAACATCAAGTAAATAAATAACAACCTTGGAATATGAAAGTGGAAGTGAACGAGCTTCAGACGCAGAGGTCGACTCTGTGTTAAAGAGTCAGTGTTAATTAAAGCTACCAGACGCAGCTGGCACGGAGACAGATGTCTCAACACGTCTACTACTGCAGCTAGCACACACTCACAGCACCATCCTTAGTGTTCATTTAACTCTAAAGAGGGTGCACTCTTTGGAGTTTATGGTGTACTGCAACTAGAGACCTGCGGATGGCGGTTGCCGTGGTTAACCACAGTTTAGGGTGGATTTGGGTCATTAAAATATATTATAAATGAATATTGGATAAACCGCGGGTGAAATAATGCGGGAAATAAATTAATGGCATCTATCTATAGGCTTATTATAGCGTGGCAAAATGATAAATTGATAAATTGGAATAATTAATGAATGAGGTCGGATAACGGGCGGATAACGAATATCCACACGCGGATTCTAGGGATGTGTAAATGTGTCCAAAATGAAAATCGATTTGTATAATTAAATATTAACGATTAATCGTTTTTTCTTGAGAGTTAACGGGTTAATTTGGTTACTAACTCCATCTTTTGGATGAGGACCACCTGGAACCCCCTCAAGGACCACTGGTGGTCCCTGGACCAGTGTTGAGCCAATTGATCACCATACTGACCATAGCACCCCTAGCCTAGGCCTGATTAGGTAAATTCCCAACACCTGCTAAATCCTCCAAACCTGTATCTTGATTGGAATCAATCTCCTCACTCACACTCCTCTCAGTCATGCAGCTACAAACAGACACATCCCAGGCACACTTTGGTAGGCCTATAGCCCTGTCCTGTTTGGATGACAATATTGCCTTTCCAACAGATTTTCATTACAAAAACAATTATCATTATTAATTTTAATAATCGATTTCGGGTCCTATTAACGATTAGCTGATTCGGGTGACAAAAAAGCTCATCCGCAGGTCTCTAACTGCAACCCTATTCATCCACCCACTGTCCTCGTTCTTGCCTCATCGTTAACACGATACCTCCGATTTGTGTGTGTGTGTGTGTGTGTGTGTGTGTGTGTGTGTGTGAGAGAGGGAGAGTGCATGCACTGGAAGGTCTGTGGAAACAATCGTTTGCATCATTGCGTCTTCCTCTTGTTAAGCAAACAAGCAAGTAATCTTCATTGGGAATTTATCTTTTTCTTTTTTTAATCCAATACATTTTATCCTTCATTAACCTATAAACATCAACTCGTGGGTCGGATGTGTTGGTGAAGCAGTAGATCTGGGTATACCGAGCCACAGGTCCTACCATGACTTGTTGCATTGCTTTGCCAAGGCTTTGTGAGCTTGCAGATCGTTTTTTTCCGAATACAGCAAAGTATAAAATAGGGTTAAAAGTGGTTAAACTCTTCCTCAAGTTGATGTGTGGGGCCCCATGGAACCCCGTCAAGGACAGGGTCCCCTTCCTGGACCCCAAAAGTGTGAAAAACATTATTGTATTTCAGCTGATGTACAGGGAATCAAGGGAAATGTAGAGTGTTCTTCATGCGCTGGTGAGCAACTTTTATTGAAGTTAATAGGTGGGGGCGGGGCCGTCCGTTTTCTAGATATATAACTCTAGGGTAGGGACAAAGAGATTATGAAATGGCATTCATGCAAATCCCTGCTCACTTACATTACCAAGTTTGTTTATCAGCAATTGTTGTGTGTCCGTGTGTGTCCGTGTGTGTCCGCGTGTGCGTGTGCGTGTGTGAGTGTGTGTGTGTGTAAGAGAAAGAGACTGTGTGTGTGCGTGTGTCTTCACTTTGCTTCCTTCTGTTATGGCTGTGAATAATGGAAACGGTCAATGGAGAATGTTATCCAGCGTGCAAAAATACAAAGACAGTAAAAGCATACATAATGCTGCAATGTTGAGTGTGTTGTATGTGGGTGCGCACGCACGTGTGCATCCGTGTGTGTGTGTGCTGTGTGTGCACTCTGGGTGACTCCGCTTCAGTGTTTTTAGCTCAGTCCCCCCCCCCCTCCCCCCCTCAAAACAAAACCAGCACTCACACTGGAGCAGAATGGGAGCCAAGCCACATGTTGGCAAGTTGCCTCCCCTTAAACAAATCAGACCGCAGAGGCTAATAAAAAACTGAATCCACAGTGAGTCTCCACAGAAGAGGGGGCACCCGAGAGGGGAGCCGCTGCTCCATGCTACCATGCTCCTTTTAAAATGGACCCATACAAGACACAACACTGCCTTTCAAATCACACACAAATAATAGCCACTATGGCTGTTTGCAGTTAAACTGCTTTCTGTAATATTGTGCTGCTATGACCAAGTAAAGGCCCAGAATTCGAACCCGGGTCTCCCGGAGTTCCATGTGGAAAGCAAACATCTTAACCACTACCCTAAAAGGGGAATTCCCCCTTTGGCAAGGGAGATATTAGGCTTTGGGTTAGAGGCTCTGAGCCACTGCTGCACGGTCCAACATGTGCTTCAGAAGCATTGCGGCGCTTTGACAGCTTTGAAGCGCGTGTCCGGCGCACATGAAGCGTCGTTCAACCTTGGTGAACTTTGACCAGACGCCAACCAATAGAGGGTATGCGCGTGACATCATCATCAAACCAGGAAGTTATGCAGGAACGCCTACTGAGTGGCAAAAACTACTTTCTGGCCTTGACAGCCCATACATCCACACAGAAAAGTCCTATCTGATTGCATTAAACAACGTTAAACAATGTTAAACTCACTTTGCATGTGGCTTTGCCACTCGATTTGCCACTCGATGTGCCATTCACTTTAAGCATGTACATACTCTCTATAGGAAATGAGAAGCGCCGTCATTTGACACCGTTTGTCAGCACATTTCGGTTGTAGTTCTCTTTCAGTGAAGTAACGACGCCCACGTAAAGTCAAACGAACTACACACAAGAAAACCGTCACTGCTGCTGCCACACGCAAGACAACATGGGGAAATTGACAGTTAAGTCTCTGCTTGCGTTGGCTATGGCAACTAGAGCCTGATGCTGATCATGATTTTGGAGAGTATTAGACCTAGTTATTTTTGATCGACAGTTTGTAAAAAAAAAAAAAAAAAAAATGAACTCGATCTATGCTAAATGACGAGATTCTCGGCAATAGGTACTAAACCCGCCTGTGCCAGATGACGAGAATCTCGTCATTCTTTGATTTCTATTAATCCAGAATTAATACTCTGTGTGCAATCTTTAGCTGCGTTTTTCTCTGAATTGAGGCTCAGATTGAGGCGATATGAGGTTGAGGGACGATGTTAGGAGCTCAATGAAAAATCCCCGCAACCTTGCGGTTAACACATTAGTGCTTCTTCTGACGCTTCAAACGGGACCCACGGTGGCACGAAAATGGCCGATTACTACTTCCGGTTCTCCGTGGGGAAATCATGGTGTCTTCTTCGCGGCGTTTCCCGTGCATTTTGTTGGCAATGGCGACCACGGCGCCGGATTTAATGGTGGCACAAACGTTTTTCGAAAATAAAGCCGATCTACAAGCTCACAACGTGACTATTGACTTAGGGACACCATGTTGAAAGTGCAAGTGTTGAAAAGGTCAGTCAGACACATCGGATAATTCCAAATACAGAAGAAAACAAACTATAAATATATATCGGTCTGGCTCTACTATGAACTTCACACTCTAAACTGGGATGAAGGTGGGGGTGGGAGGTATACGTGTGTGTGTGTGTGTGTGTGTGTGTGTGTGTGTGTGTGTGTGTAGGGGCGGCGGGGGGGGGGGGGGGGGGGGGGGGGTAAAAGCACAAATAGGCCAAGCAGGTCTAGGACTCATCCGACCAGCCATCCAGGGTGTGTCTACTCTAGCCTAGCGTGCCCATAACACACCATTTACATATTCAAAAAAGGAAATAAGCCTTTGCGTGAGTCATCCTTTCCAAGAACGCAGAGGAAACCAAACACACAACACTGTCCTGACACTATGCTATACTAACATTCATTTAGCCCTACACTCACACTGTGGTTCTCAAATCAGTCATAGCCAATTCATAGTGGTTCTCAACTGATGGGTCAAGTCATGGCCCAAAAGTGGGTACATAGTGGATGGATCTCAGGGAGGTCACGTGCCCATAAAAAAACATAATAAATTAATAAATGAACTACTGCCTGCCGTGCCGGCCTTTATAATAGCAGCATAAGCTACTTCAGACTGCTTTCAAATTAACTTGCAGAGCACCCGGCAAGCTGACTCTCACAACAATAAAACAGGCGAATTATCTTCTCTTCCACTTTATCTCGTATAAACAAAGCAATGTTTGAAAACCTGGTACACTTGACTGCATGCATGCAGCTCTGCTCTTCTTAATCATTATATTCCTATTGTTTTAATTAAACTCTGCCCAAAAAAACAGAAAAGAAAAACAAAAAACTAGGCAAAAGATAATCCCCTAGAGCTCACATCAAAATCTCCAGTAGTGTCTCTTCCAGGACATTAACACATTCGTCATATCTAATCCAACCGTTGGTTCCAGTGGACGTGTACGCACGTCATAGTTTTTTTATTGATATCAAACAAAAAATTAAAATTCAGATTTTCTTTTTTTAGGGGGGTTGGCCTCTCCTTCTGCACCATACTCCTTGCTGTTTCGCGCATGCGCACTGCCGTTCACTTCCTTGTTTACAGCTCAGAAACAATGAGAGAGACTTTAGCGTGATCATCGTGAGTAATGATGCAACATTATGCCTACTGGTTTTGAAGAAAATCCCTCCACTCATTGTGTTAATACTCAGATCACATGCTATTGAATTGATTCAAGGCTATGAAGTAAATTGCTATTTAAAAGTGCTAAAGTAAAGTGATATTTTATGCCAAATGGATTGGCTACACTTCACCATTAAGCCTCATACAGGACTCGTACAGGATATAAGTGAACATGGAAGTGGAAATAAAAGAGCACACAAAATTGGAACACTATAAAACTGAAGCTGATAAATGTGTTCTCTCTCCTGTGACCCAGCTGAAAATGTATTTTCTGTTTACGAAAAAAGTGCTGGAGATGAGGCCCCTGTTACTCAACAAACACTTTATACAGTAGTAATGATTAACCTTTTGACAAAAAAGGGGTTATTTTTAGCCAATAATATCACTACAGCACCTTTAACCACATGAACAGTAGTGGTGTGTTTAGACGTTTCAGAGGCCTTTAGTCATAGTGGTTCAGCTTCTCCACAACACGGTGACAGAGTGAGAGACTTGGTTTAAAGATCATGCTCAATTCTACAGCCTGGACAGTACACTCACCTTACATCCATTTGTTTTTGGATGGCTATGAGAATAGTTTCTTGCTAAATATAACCCTTGACAGCAAAGGAAGCAACATGAAGCCAGTGCATTCAAGTCATTCTAATGTCTCATGGAAGCCTAGATGTGTCCCATTATGTTCTACTGTATGTGCATACGGTCAATATAAAGGGGAGGTCACTGGCACTGGCCTGGGCATGGATGTTGTGCCATTGTGCTGAAACATGTGGGGCTGTGACATCATTGATTTGATTATTGACTATTGATACAGCCGGTTTCTAAATTCATGAATCTTCTTCGAGAAAATATATTGTCACTGTCGGGTGGAAACCTTCTATGTATTCTTTTGTTTGTAAATAGATCAATATCGGTCGACGGTCACACTTTGTCTCTTTGTGCATTTTGAACCATTTAAGCCCCATCTACTTTCACAAATTTTCAAAGTTTCAAGCTCATAATGCGATTATAATGAACATAACCAAAATAGGGACTCCAGGTTGATAGTGGTTAACAAATTAATAGTATTATAGCATGTGACTAAATCTCATAACTCCGTTATATCCATTGGAACAGGTTTTTATTTTCTCATTTCATGAAGATTAATGGTTTTGGACTAACAAGCTTTCCACACGACAGCGACGATATAGCATGTCGTCGTTGTTTGGTGTAGAAACCTCTGGGTTACTTCAGTGACAGTAACCTCAGTTTATCAAGCGAATCGAGCGAGAGAATCGCCTAAGGGTGAATCTTTTTGAGTGGTGCCACCACTCCATTGTCCAGCAATGTGTGTCCCTGGGTCCCTGGGTCTGTCCGAGCACGGAAATAGCTTCACGATTATTGTCATTTCTCAACCATTTCGGACGTGGGGCGGCTTGCCAGAACCGGCCCGGCCCCCTGGCCGCATTCCTGGGGGTCTGGGTGTTCCGGGGACCCCCCGGGGACCACCACATATTAACTCTGTCATTTCTCAACCGTTTCGGATGCGGGGTGGCTTGCCGGAACCGGGCCGCCACCCTGGGCATGTTCCTGTGGGTCTGGAAGTTCCGGGGACCCCCACATGGAGTTGCACCACTCAGTTCACACAGGTGTGATTTTTCTGTGTTTACGCCATGGAAATGGCACCACCCTTAGTCGATTCTTGAGTGAGATGAGCTTAGATAAACTCATGTTAGTGTTACTTTTCAGGATTCAAATTCCCAAAATAGCCGATCTACAAAACGAGCTGTTTTTTTAGCTTGTAGTTCAAAAATCTCGCTACTTGTTTCGTGACACTATAGTGACACTGTGACAAAGAACATTAGTGAGACATTAAATCCCTTGGCTTAAAACAACCAAATAGGTGAGTGGTCAGGGCGTGTTTCACATGGGCTCTAGTGCATGACAGCGAGTCCCTGGTTCGATTCCCGGCATGTCACTCTCCTCTACTCACTCAATGTCTCTCTCCACTGTGACTATCAAATAAAGGCTCAGAAGTCTGTAAGCCCAACCACTGCGGGCCATATCAGACGCAGCCTATGCAATCACGACTGTTACTGTATGCAGGCGTCAGTACTGTTTGTTTTGTTCCTACTTTATCATGAGTGAACCTTGACCCGCGCTGATCGTGTCGTGTGTGCATATACGATGACACATGCTCATTTCCACACACACACACACACACACACACACACACACACACACACACACACACACACACACACACACACACACACACACACACACACACACACACACACACACACACACACACACACACAGAATCACATTCCTGTCTCTCAGCGTTGGCTGTAAAGTTGCGCAGAAGCTACAAACAAAGTCCCGATAAGATAAAGCATGGTGACACAAACACTCGTGTCATCTGTCACCTTACCTTCCATTGAACCCAGAAGAAACAACAAGAGCCACGTGTGGCGGAAATGCGTGATGGTTGTTTGACAGCTTGTGTGAATTATGTGTCACGCCTCATCAAGAGATCCTACTAAAGCAGTGGTTCTGGACCACCTAGTGGTTCTGGATCCACCTAGCAGTGGTTCTGGACCACCTAGTGGTTCTGGATCCACCTAGCAGTGGTTCTGGACCTTTTCTGGATCAGGGCTCACTTGGAAATCTCAAAAGTGTTCGTGGCCCACCCATCTTTGACCACATGATGCCTTAAGCGGCCCTAATGGGTGGGCCGCGTGAATTTTCAGAGCATGTTAATCGATTATGCTCCGGCATAGATAAATGTTCATATTTACCGGTATCACAAGGCTCATTTACAAGGCATTTCTTTTTACATCAATTATTTTGTCTTAATGTTATATTATCAATACAATCTTAAGTGTTTTGCCAATTATTTGGGGTCTCACTTGCAAATGCCCTCGCGGACCACAGGTTGGGAATCACTGGGTATGATAAGAAGCACCTAGTCCTAGAACCTTAACCACTTCATTGACCAGAGTACCCCAGGGCTTCATACTGGGCCCCCTTCTTTTTTCCCTCTACACCGAACGTCTTCACCATAAACAGCCGTTCTGCTTATTTTCACAAAGAAAGTTTGCCCTAGAATAGGGACTACTGGGGACTGTTAGCCTCCTGGTAACGTTGCGATGCGATGCTTGTAGACAGGCTATTTTCAGCAGAGAGATTTGGTGGTGTAGTGGCAAAAAAGTAGGGCGCCTAGGATAGACCCCTGGGGAACTCCAGTCAATCAAGTATAGGGTTCATATGGTTAAAGCAATGTACGTGCAGTCTCGCCTACTCTATATCAATAAGAAAAGAACTAGGCTATTTAGAACACCTCATTTGAGCTGATAAATTATGTATGGCTCTACTATGCATTATCCACAATAGAGGCTCACATCCATGATACAAGACCAAATGAGTGTAGTAGCATGACTGTCATATTTATTTAAAGACCGATAGATGTCTCAGTGTAAACGCTGGTAAAATATTTAACATATAACCCTATACTTCAATAACTGGAGATCCCCAGGGGACTACAGTATACTCGTAGGTTCCTTTTCCCCCTCTACACTTGATCTACAAGCTCATAACAAGTTGCGTTAAAAGCCAGTAGATCTGCAATTTTTTCCTGCATGTTCACCAATATCGAAAGATTGAAGTCGAAAAATAAGCACCATTTCACCAAACGCTGAGTGGGATTACATTCATATTGTCATCAGGAATTAGCAGAGATATAAGTGACCCCATAGACAGGAGAGATGGATTCTCCCTGGGCGAGGAGAGGACAGACACAGGAGGCTATTCAAAAGTCATTAGCGTAGTAGGTCAATCAATAAGCTCCTCCCCCATTGCCCCTAACCCCGCCCTGATGGTCAATCCGCTGCCATGGCAACAGATAAAAACATCCATGTCTGACTCAGGCACGTTTCCACCCATCTTTGATTTTTTTTAATAAGTAACTTTTTTTTTTTTTAAAGTTAAATTCTCAATGTGTACTTTTCCCTTGCCGGGAGCATGGACATCATCACTGCTAGGACAACATTAACGTATTGAGTGACGTGGCAGCATGGTAACCACAACGCAGGGAAGGCTGGATGGATTATGAACTTACAAAAGGCTATGGGGGAAACTATCAAACTAAATAAAAAAAACTAACATAGACAGGCAACACAATAATTATGACTGTCCTTAACAACAACACAACTAATAAGTGTGCTTAGTTACATACATAATTAACAGGAACACACATTTTAATGCGATAAACATGTATACACACTTTACACTAGGGTAGATACCGAGGTGTTAATGAATAACAAAAGCGACCTTTAAAACATTACATCTAAACATTAAACGGAGCAAAGTCTGTTTTCTGTACTAATTTGCATCGACTGTTTCCTTCCAAGGCACAGTAGTTCTAATTGCCAAAGCGCTGTTACTAATTGTTGCCAGCAAAGGTTACAGTACCGCAGTCGCAGAACACCTCCTTATAACACTAGCGGAAATAGCCAATCTACAAGCTCACAGTGCATAGATCGGGGAGTGGGTGATGGCGACAGGCTACCACCTCCTTCAGGAGGAATCTCCCAGCTGTGGTCTCGCAGACGAGACGTGGTGTGTGAGAGCTGATATGTGAGCACTGCTATGTGAAGAAGACCGGAAGTGTATGTGTTGTTGGTTTTTTTTCACGTGTGAACAAGCGCATGCAAGCATGCGTACGCACGCGATCCCCTTCGGTGGACCGCGGCACGGGTTGACAGGGGCCCGCACCGCACTTTCTCCACGGCGGTGCGTCGTGACCGGGGATCCCACTTGGACCGGTGCGTCACTGTCATTGAGTTTCGTGCAAGCTCTCCGACTTGTGCGCGCGTTAGCCGACACTGCCGGTGACCCCTAGCGCCCGATGTACGACAGCCGGCCCCCGACGTGGTCAGGACGCACTGGCAGGCAGTCCGTCCAGGTCGACAGTCACAGACAGTCCTTGTGCCAGGCCGCATCTAGGCAGAGCGCAGAGATACCTCAGTCCACAGCCCTGGGGGGGGGGGGGGGAGTGGTGAATTCGGGCGGGGGGGCGCTGTAAAACTCAGGCACGCGAGCAACATAAGCGACAAGATATATTAAATATATCGACTCCCTATAACCAAACTCAAAACTAACCTAAAAGAAAGGATGACCTTAAAATACAATTGTGCTTAGCATATCACCTTTGACCACATTGGTACTTGGTAGTATCATCCTCTGCCCCCAACCCTCCATTTTCTGTAAATATACCATTTGCTGCTACTGAGATTTTACCAATACATAATTGTATTGTCTAGCTTACATATGAATTGAGTACACTGTACCACAAATCCTCAATGGATTGATTGATTGATTGAAGAATTTATTAACAGTTTGCAGAATTACAGTACATTTCAAGCACAAACTCAATACAAAGGCTGTTAACTGTGAGTGGACGACCCAATTAAGCATTACACTTGTTTCCAATAGGGTCCACCATGTTCAAATCATCAAAACATTTAGAGACGTACAAATAGACACTTCTATAGACATAACAGGAATTCATCATAAAGGAGGTAAAAAGGGAAAAGAGATATATACAGTGAGGGGAAAAAAGGGGGGGGCGGGGCCTTTAGTATAACCCGACTGTACTACTTGTACTGTTAATCTTATTAATAAAGTATTGAGTATAGTATGTGTGGAATTGGTATGTTTGGCAAACCACTGAGCGATGAACTTTTACTGAAGACCAAAGAAGATAAAAGGTTGCCATCCCAACCAAGAGACATCGAGTCTGAAAAATGTATGTATGTGCTCATGGTGACTGTAAGGCGACGCTTTGGGCACACGCATCAAATATCCACCCAATATCAAATGACACAAATATCAAATATCGTAGCATTGTCAACAGGTCATTGGTCCAGCTGTACGCAGTAAAATCCTGAGTGTCCATTTAGCTCAGAAGAGTGTACTACATTTAAATGGAAACCCAATGGACCCGAATCGATTTGGTTCCATTTTACTCTCTCTGACCATGTAGGCTGTGAAGTCGACAAGAAAAGGGTCGAACGAATGCGTTCAGTCTAACTGCGAGAGAAAAGGGCCGCTCTGTGTATGTAGGACACACACAGAATGGTACGCAACACCAAAGGTGTTTTTCTCTCAAGATAATTGCATGCAGATAAAACTCAAGCTCCTCGCTCTTCAAGTTGCCACCAGAGTACACGAGTGCACACAAGCACACACACACACACACACACACACACACACACACACACACACACACACACACACGTGTGCGTACGGAGCACACGCACACATCCCTCCGCGAGACTTTCTCTGTGGAAATGGAACATAATTGGCTCACAATAACCCATCAATGAGGTCTTAGAGAAGGAACACATCTTCTACTCCACCCGTCCACCTCTATCTCGCCCCCCCCCCCCCATCCCCTTCTCCCTCCCTTCCCGTCTCCCCATCTTCACACATCCCCTCTCTGCGGTGACAATAAGAAAGCAGACACACACACACACACACACACACACACACACACACACACACACACACACACACACACACACACACACACACACCTCCCTTTCTGTATTTGCTCAGAGTCCAAAAATTGCACAGCGCAGGAAAATAATGGGGAGGGGGAGAGTGTGAGATGGAAGGAACAAGAGAGAGGGACGTGAGGAAAAGAGGAGCAAATCAAGAGAGGGAAGTGGACGCACTAACACAGGCACACACACACACACACACACACACACACACACACACACACACACACACACACACACACACACACACACACACACACACACTCCCCTGGTGTAGCATCTAAATCACATTAGCTCCCAGTCATCCATCACTTTGTGCAGACAAAAGCTCACGCCATAGACACGGGGTGGGGGGGAAACTGCATGGCAACATGCAGAGCCACCCGCAAACAAACAAACGCTCGCCGACCAAGTCCCTCGCTCACACAGACCAAGTCCCTCGCTCACACAGACCAAGTCCCTCGCTCACACAGACCAAGTCCCTCGCTCACACAGAAGACCAAGTCCCTCTCTCACACAGAAGACCAAGTCCCTCGCTCACACAGACCAAGTCCCTCGCTCACACAGACCAAGTCCCTCGCTCACACAGAAGACCAAGTCCCTCGCTCACACAGAAGACCAAGTCCCTCGCTCACACAGAAGACCAAGTCCCTCGCTCACACAGAAGACCAAGTCCCTCGCTCACACAGAAGACCAAGTCCCTCGCTCACACAGAAGACCAAGTCCCTCGCTCACACAGACCAAGTCCCTCGCTCACACAGACCAAGTCCCTCGCTCACACAGAAGACCAAGTCCCTCGCTCACACAGACCAAGTCCCTCGCTCACACAGACCAAGTCCCTCGCTCACACAGAAGACCAAGTCCCTCGCTCACACAGACCAAGTCCCTCTCTCACACAGAAGACCAAGTCCCTCGCTCACACAGACCAAGTCCCTCGCTCACACAGACCAAGTCCCTCGCTCACACAGAAGACCAAGTCCCTCGCTCACACAGAAGACCAAGTCCCTCGCTCACACAGAAGACCAAGTCCCTCGCTCACACAGAAGACCAAGTCCCTCGCTCACACAGACCAAGTCCCTCGCTCACACAGACCAAGTCCCTCGCTCACACAGACCAAGTCCCTCGCTCACACAGAAGACCAAGTCCCTCGCTCACACAGACCAAGTCCCTCGCTCACACAGACCAAGTCCCTCGCTCACACAGAAGACCAAGTCCCTCGCTCACACAGACCAAGTCCCTCGCTCACACAGACCAAGTCCCTCGCTCACACAGACCAAGTCCCTCGCTCACACAGAAGACCAAGTCCCTCGCTCACACAGACCAAGTCCCTCGCTCACACAGACCAAGTCCCTCGCTCACACAGAAGACCAAGTCCCTCGCTCACACAGACCAAGTCCCTCGCTCACACAGACCAAGTCCCTCGCTCACACAGACCAAGTCCCTCGCTCACACAGAAGACCAAGTCCCTCGCTCACACAGAAGACCAAGTCCCTCGCTCACACAGACCAAGTCCCTCGCTCACACAGACCAAGTCCCTCGCTCACACAGAAGACCAAGTCCCTCGCTCACACAGACCAAGTCCCTCGCTCACACAGAAGACCAAGTCCCTCGCTCACACAGACCAAGTCCCTCGCTCACACAGACCAAGTCCCTCGCTCACACAGAAGACCAAGTCCCTCGCTCACACAGACCAAGTCCCTCGCTCACACAGACCAAGTCCCTCGCTCACACAGACCAAGTCCCTCGCTCACACAGAAGCCAAAGCAGACATAGTATACATGATGATTACAATGCGAGTGAAAACCCTGTCTCATCTAAAAACACTCGCACAACAATTCCCCAATCAAAGATCAACTTTCGTTCGCTCACACAGGCAACAAGCAGTGTCTGTCTACATGGACTGGCAAGGTGCCACGCGTGCACACACGTGCTCTGCTCTCCGATGCCAACTTGCATTAGCGTCAAAGGAAACCGCCAACTTTCTGACGGCACAACGGGGTGGGGTGTGGTGGGGTGGGTGTATATCACGGTTGCTTTAAATATTTAAAACGGAGAGAGTTAAACGGTAGAGAGCGACATCTTGAGAAATCTTCTCTTGTGTCAGTATCCATCTCCTTTCCCATTAGAGGGGGATGGGGCTCTTATCTGTGTGTGTGTGTGTGTGTGTGTGTGTGTGTGTGTGTGTGTGTGTGTGCGCGTGCGTGCATGCACGTGTGTGTGTGTGCATGTGTGTGTGCGTGCATGCACGTGTGTGTGTGTGTGTTTGTGCGTGCATGCACGTGTGTGTGTGTGTGTGTGTGTGTGTGCGTGCGTGCATGTGTGCGTGCATGAACGTGTGTGTGTGTGTGCGTGCGTGCACGTGTGTGCATGCACGTGTGCGTGTGTGAGTGCGTGCATGCGTGCGTGTGTGTGCATGCGTGCGTGTGTGTGTGCGCACGTGTGTGTGTACCAAAATGTTTGTTAAGGATACTATGCATGTTGAAGGCGCTACGGGTGCATGTCACATGTGTGCATGTGTGTTCTTCATCTGTTCTAATGGGTTGTCTTTCGGGTGAGATACTTGGGGTTGCATGGGGGGGTTATCTGAAGGGGGTTTGGGGTTGCATGGGGGGGTTATCTGAAGGGGGTTTCATGGGGGGGTTATCTGAAGGGGGTTTGGGGTTGCATGGGGGGGTTATCTGAAGGGGGTTTGGGGTTGCATGGGGGGGGTTATCTGAAGGGGGTTTGGGGTTGCATGGGGGGGTTATCTGAAGGGGGTTTGGGGTTGCATGGGGGGGTTATCTGAAGGGGGTTTGGGGTTGCATGGGGGGGTTATCTGAAGGGGGTTTGGTCTTGCATGGGGGGGTTATCTGAAGGGGGTTTGAATCAGAGGAGGTGAAGAACAGGTGGGAAGAGGAGGAGTACTAGGAGGACAAGAAGAGAACGAAAGGAAAGGAATAGAGGATAGGAGAGCAGAGGAGAGGAGAGGCGGGGAGGAGAGATTTTTGGAAGGAGCTGATGTGAGCTCCATACGTTATGAGACCATATGGTGCCCATTGTGCAGTGGGAGCAGGCATAGGACCAGAACACAGCTTCACTAAAGCTGTCCGCTGCATGCTCTCTCCCTCTCCCCCTCCTCTCGTTCTCTCTCTTTCCTCCCTGCTTCACTCTCTCTTTTTAACTCAATAAGTACCGCTGCTTCTTCTTCCTCTATCTGGAAGTGGCTTTCTGTCCTGGTCTCGGGGTCTCTTTTCATATCCAGATCACACCTCGCCTGCTCTGCACTGATCCAACGATGGGGCACGCCGAGAAAAAAATAAAGACATCTATCTCGTTCAAATCTGAAAACACTGACAGTGTGGCTGCCCATGTGCAACATGCACCGCAACAGGGGGAAGAGGTTAAAATAACTTGTAAGCCACGTGTCGGCTCTGAGAGAGAGATGCAGTAGAGAGAGAGAGAGAGAGAGAGAGAGAGAGAGAGAGGTGAAAACAATTAGCTACAGACAGTAACCAATCACAGAAACTCCTAACGACTGGGGATGCAGGCAGACGGGAAAGCCAGCGAGCGTGTATGCATGTGTGTGGCGTGTGCGCTCGCACGTGGAAACGAAAGCAGCGGCAGAGAGAGGGATGCTCATGGAATCGTGTTAAATCAGCCGACTCCAGTCCCCCCCCCCCCATCAACCGTTTGATGTGTAATGAGAGAAAACATTAGCAGTGAAAACGCCCCCCCCCCCCCACACACACACACACACACACACACACACACACACACGCCCCCACCCCCTCCTGTCGCTCAGTCCGACCCCATCGTTCCACTTCTATTTATACATACACCGCTCTTCTCTTCGCATTTTCCTCCACTTTAACAGGGAGCAGTTTGTGCAATCATGGCACACAGTCAAGAAGGCTGCATTCCTCCTGCCTCTCTCTCTCTCTGTCTCTCTGTCTCTCTACTGCTTCACCCTCTTTCCCATCCCCCGCTCCGTCTGTCTCCTCCCTCTCCACCCCTCCCCCAGCTCTTTCCTGCTCCATGCCTCCCTCTATCTCTCTCTCTCTCTCTCTCACTCTCTCTCCCCCTCTCTCACTCTCGACAGGCTATATGCAGCAAGGCACAAATTCATGGGGGAGAGAGTGATAGGGAGAGAGGAGGAGGAGGGCAGAGAGGGAATAGAGAGATGGGTAGAGAGCTGAAAGGGAGCAAAGTGAAGAGTGAAAGACAGCCTGGTGGGGAATGAATAAGGGAGGGGAGGGTCGAGTGAGATCGAGAAAAAAAAGAGAGAGAAGGAGCCAGAGAGGGAAGGACAGAGGGAGGGGAGAGAGAGAGAGAGAAGGAGCCAGAGAGGGAAGGACAGAGGGAGGGGAGAGAGAGAGAGAAGCACGATCTCACTCCAGCAATGGGCGTTCCTCCCCGGTTCCTGCGGGGTCAAAAGTTTACCGTGGTTTTAATTTCACCTTTCCGCAGCCAATCAGAGCGCGTCTCCGGCTGCTGAGGGGAACTTTGACCCACTCAAAGAATTTGACTGTAAAGATCTGAGGCGAGTGGCCTCTTCTTCTTCTCTCCCCTACACCTTTTCTCTTGTTTTTCCACTCAATTCTTTTTTCCCCCTCTCTCCACCTTTTTCCCAGTACCCACACACACACACACACCCCTCTTTCCCCTCCCCTCCCCTCCTCCTGCTTGTTTATTTGAAAGTCCTTGATCACAGAGGACGAGAAAGGGGGGGAAAAAACAGTGGTTGATCTACAGAGAGAGAGAGAGAGAGAGAGAGGAGCCTTCATTGTCTTGTTTTTCACTAGCATGCTTCATCTCTACCCTCTCAGCGGCAGCGTTCCCACTGAGACAGCGAGAGGGTCAAAACCGCAAGATCAACAACTCTCCTTGACGGAAAAAAAAGAAAAAACAATGCATGCCATAGTATTGACATAGCCAGAGTCTACACTACATGTTATGGCAGTTAATCAAAACACACACACACACACACACACACACACACACACACACACACACACACACACACACACACACACACACACACACACACACACACACACACACACACACACACACACACACACACACACACACACACACACACACACACACACACACACACACACACACACACACACACACACACACACAACTGCAGAGGCACACCCCAGTCACTCACAGTATGCTGAATGGTGGGCGTTTAAGTACTGTCTTTTTTTAATGTGTGTGTTTGTGTGTGTGTATGAAACAGGGGTCTATGGTGGTGCTGGGGGGGAGGGGGGGGGGGGTGTTGCTGCAGTTAGATCATAGCATCACTGAGGGGAGGGGCCACTCTGCAAATAGAGCGAGCAGAGTGGAGAGGAGGAGAGTGAGGATGAGAATGGTCGGGAACGGAACGGCGGGTAGAATGGCTTCCAGCCTCTTCAAATGAGGTGGTGTGTTTGTGCGTGCGTAGACCGCGTGCACACACACACACACACACACACATCTGTAGACTCTTCATCATTGTCTGTGTATGTACAGTATAGCCTCTTGTTACATGCGTGCATGTGTGTGATTAATTAACAGACATGGTTGCTAAAGAAGCTCCCTGTTGTTCTATTCTCTCCTCCACAGCACCATCGCTCCCCACTCGCCCGCCCAACCCCCTCCACCTGACTGCTGCGGTATTGGGGGGTACGCTACATGCACAAACTCTGGCACGCGCGCGCGCGTTGCACGCATGCACACACGCACCTAAGTGCAGGCAGGCACAGGAGGCCAGCAGTACCCAAATCCCAGTTCACGCAAGCATTCACACACGCTCAGCCAGTTGGAAAAAAACTCCCAAACTGTATACTTACGCTTACGCACAATACACTTTGTCACACTATAATAAATGTATTGTGAGGTTGTATATTGGGGCGGCAGTGGGTCAGCGGTAAAGTGGCCATTAGAGCGGCCGGATGGGAACCGCATGGTTCCCAGTTCGATCCCGCGGGCTCCCCCAGAAGTTAGTGCCGAAGTGTCCTTGAGAAAGACTCTGAACCCCTAATTGCTCCCGATGTGCCGGTTGGTGCCTTGCATGGTTTCCTCCGCCATCGGTGTAGGAATGTGTGTGTGAATGGGTGAATGTAATGCACATTCGCCCATTAAAAGTCCCAGTAGCTGCTGACAGACGGCTTCAAACAGATCACCTCATTACATGAATCCCTAATTCACACCGGTCCCATATGAATGCGTCCGTATGCTTGTGGAGGTAGTCACACCACACCACTCCTCCATCCAACTCCACTTTTTGCACACATCTCTGCTCTGCTCTGCCTATGACATAGGCTGCTTTTACCCACCGTTAATGTACTTGCACGACGTACAGTACATGAAACTTCATTATTACACAATACTTTTATATAGGCTAGCGCCTTTATTCAAGGCGCTTTACATTGTGCATTACATTCACCCATTCACACACCTATGCCGGAGGAAACCATGCAAAGCACCAACCTGCACATCGGGAGCAATTAGGGAGCCTAATACCCATTAACCACTGTCTCCCCGCTGTGAAATGCAACACACACACACACACACACACACACACACACACACACACACACACACACACACACACACAGTATGCTGCTTTGTTAGGACTGGACACTGTCACACTGTGCCAATGGGAATTACTTTTGTCGCTGTCTGTCTGTGTGCGTGCGTGCGTGTTCCCGCGGCAACGTGTTGATCGGCGCGAACTACCGATGTGGCAGGTGGATGAACCAACGTGGCAGGTGGACGAACCACATCGTCACGCTCATGTCATCATGATCCGCCATGCCCATATAAGGACTTCCCAATGCAACTACGGCCAAATATGGACTGTGTTGTTCCACCTCAATGTGCCATCGTGGCATCGGGTCAGATACAGAGATCTCCATATATTCCCATAAAAAGGGACAAGGATCTCCATATATGGCCATATCAGCCGGACGTATCGGGCTGCGATGTGAGGCCAGCACCTGCCTGAACCTCTAGTTCCTAAGTTTAAGTGGTGGTGACTCCCCCCGCCCCCTCATTCTCTCACTCACTGCTTAATTTATTTATTAACTCTTTTATGTTACATGATACAGCCTTCTGGTCCAATGCTTGTGTTGTGCACAATGTGCAGAAGAGAGAGAGCGAGAGAGAAGAGCCGAGGGTTGTTCTGAGCCAGTGACAGCTTGAGGAGGAAGTTAACGGAGCTAAAAGGTGTTGAAACACAGTCACTGTTGGTCTAACAAGATGCTATCATTGTGTATCCAATCCCCATTGTGTGTATGCAAGTCTTTTCCTCAAAGTAGAGTTTGTTTCAAAGCATGGAAGTTCATTTCCAGACTTGCAAACGTGATTGTGCTTTTCTTCTTCTTCTGGAGTCTACCTGCATCCATGTTGAAGGAGGTCCCTCCTTACACAACAGGGCATGTTTTTCCTGCACTGCAAATAATGGCACCAACCTACAGTATATGAATGAGGCATCAACTATATGAAATACTTATGATGCTAAATACTTGGTGGCAAATCTTTGTGCATTTTCGTGTCGTTTATTTGTCTTGCGGAGGAGATCCGCACACCATTTTAAAAGCTCCCAAAAATGTATTGACAACACAGCGGATATTATTTTATTTTAGCGGTATATTTGTCTTGCCATGTGTAAAGGCTGTAGATAACATTTGACTGTATACAAATCTACGTGGTAAATATTATAAAGAAAGTCAAAGGAGATATGTGCCTCATGCCATAAAAACTATCTTACTTAAAAAATAAAGTAAGTAAGTAAACTAGTGTCATTTAATGTCTCTCTCTCCTTCTCCCCCCCTCCCTCTCCCTCTCTCAAATCTGAGCGCTTCATTGAGCAACGCAGCCCTACATTTAGCTGCCAAACTAAAGTGGTCTTTAACACCTTGCCTGAGGGAGAGAGGGGTAATGTTACCTTATAGGCTAACGTTACAAACTAAATGGCCTGTTTGAAAAACACTTGAATGTTAACAATGTCTACTGCATTGCCTATTCTTCTGTCCCTCCAAATCCCAGTCCTCAAACCCCTCTGGCATGAAAACCAGAGGCCCCTCCCTAAACTCTCGCCTCTCTCAGTCTTTCCCCTCTCTTTATTTCTTCCCTCTTGTCCTTTATTCCATTTTACCGCTCCGGAAAAAGAGATTCAAAGAGAGTGTAGAGTAGTGGAACATTTGTGGAAAATCAGAAACGACATGTCTCTAACCCTTGACCGGTGCCGTGGCTTTGTTTTGTCAGTGAGTCTAAACTCTGAACACTCTTGAGCACACACGCATGTGCACGTGTATGTATACACACGGACACGCACGGCACGCACGCACACACGCATGGAAGCTTGTGCCATGTCTATCATTGAGGGGTAATCACAGAGCAACAAGTGCCCTCCCTCTTATTTAAACTTTACGGCTATAGTTCTCTCTGCGACTTGTATGTCATGAGACGCGTGACAAAGGTTAAATGCAGCAGTCACAAATTAGGGTTGATTAGTCAGTCAAATGCAGGACGCGTGTGTGTGTGTGTGTGTGTGTGTGTGTGTGTGTGTGTGTGTGTGTGTGTGTGTGTGTGTGTGTGTGTGTGTGTGTGTGTGTGTGTGTGTGTGTGTGTGTGTGTGTGTGTGTGTGTGTGCACGTGTACACATGGGTTTACTCAAAGTTGTTTATATGTGATGTCAAAAGGACAAATATAGTTTAAGTTTTCTTTCCTTTTTTGTAAACAAACATTAGGAAAGCTGAGAGGGTGACAGCGTTGGAGAGGAACACAACTTCTTAAGGTGGGACTAGTACAGGCCAGGGCAGGCCAGCCAGGGCAAGAGCCGATGATGAACTTTGGTAGAACTTTGGGTTGTAAAAAGCTATATCTGGGCATGATGTAAGTCCAAATAGTAATACTGTCATCTTTAGTTGTCCCTACTGTGCTCTGTGAGCGAGGAGCCAGAAGTAGTGATTCCATTCGCTCACATTGTACAGAAACTGAAACTGAAATAGGTCTCAAAAACCACACTTGTAGCACAAATAAAGTGGATTATTCTACCCATCAAAACAAGTGTTCAACTGTATTCATGTTACATTATTACAATGGGCGTAAGCACACACGCACACATGATGATAATATGTAATTACAGAAGATGAAAAATACCAAAGAAACGAAAGGCAAAAATCTGGAAATATGCTTTTCCCCCCAAAAAACCTTACAAGATTTAATTGACTAAAATCTCCATTAAAGGGATAAGCATAAAAAATATGGAAACCTGGAAAGTGCTTTCTTAATAATAAAATATACTAAAATATCGATATGTTCCATCACGATATGATACGATAAGAGAAGAGAGTACAAATATCACAATATCGATTGTCATTTATAGCATTTAATTCAGTCAGTCCAGTCCGCCTGCTAGCTTGCTAGCTAGATACCTGTGGAAGAACACTAGTGACCACAGTTAAAAGGTCACAGTAAACATGGCTTGCAGGTAAATTATTAATGACACCCCCATTTTCTTTGCACCTCTAAATCTTCGTCTCTCTCTCTACTTCTTCATTCTCTCTCTCTTTCCTCCCCCTGCTTTCTTTTTGGTTGTCTTTTGACCCTCTCTCTTGCTGTCTCTGTGTGCCCGTGTTTGTTTGTGTGTGAGTGTGAGTGTGAGTGTGAGTGTGTGTGTGTGTGTGTGTGTGTGTGTGTGTGTCTCTCTCTCTCTACGTCTAGTGTGTGGAGATGGTGTTATTTTTAGCCCTGTGAGATAGGGAAAGAGATCGTGCTGGGCTAGCACATACACTCCACAAGGGCTTTCTGGGGACCTGTCACAGACGTGCAAGTGAAAAATGGCCAGCAGTTAACACGTACCACACTTACGTATTACCAGTGTGTTTACGGTATGTGTGTTTATAGGCTATTGGAGTACAGTGCGAATATTACTGGGATGCTGCGATGAGCAAAGAAGAGTGTCAGTTGTAACTGGATGTACAGTTCCAACATACTGTATATGCGTACAGTCTGCACTAGTTGCAGAATAAGTGGCGTAGCTATCTCTAACCGTTTCTTATGGACTGTTTCCATAAGATACCAATCACGTTTTTTGGGGGGCGATCCCGGTCACTGATTTTTTTTTCATGACCGGCCAATACGGACTTTAATATTTTTTACTTTTTCATATACCCAGTTGCTTGGAAAACGCTTAACTGGCAACCTGGCCGAGTGGCCGTTTAGTTCGAGCAACACGCTGCACTGCTGCTGCTGCTGGAGTTGTTAAACAAAAACAACGTGGATGTATGCTTTTAGCGAGGTGAAACTGAAACAGCAAAAGTCAATGGAAAGATGCAAGTTGGAATGTCATCTGTGTGGACTGTGGAGCATATTATGGACATTTTCAAGTATGAAGTCGGCGAAAATATAGTCGTTCTGTGTGTAACAGGAGGAGAGAACGCATGCTAATGCTATTTTATGCAGCTTATATTTTTCTGGGACGGCGGCAGGGGAGGAGCCACCAAGGCTTTTTTGATCGGATTTGCGTATCGGTGAATTTGGCGACGGCCGATCCGATTAATCGGCCGATTTTGACCGTCCACCGATCAATCGGAACAACTCCATCTCTGACTGACTGCCTGTTCCAGTCAACCCGTCAGCAGCAGTCATACGCCAGTATGACCAGGTGAAGTCATCATTTATGGTTCGGCAACAAAGTGTCGTGCAAGGTGTCATTAGACAAAGGAAAGCGTAATTTTCACTTAAAAAAGGATTCAATTCATCTACACACTTTTGAATTGAAAATTCGGAAATAGTACGTTATTTACAACCATCACCAGTAATACTTTTGGGGCCGAACCATAAATGAGTCTAAAAGACAGCTGTCAAACAGTGACAGCCGACTAGATTCCAGGGAGCCGATTAGGCTTGCTCCTCCGCACAGCAGTTAGTTAGTTGTTTAACAGCACATTTTGATTTAGTCTTAGTCGCTATTTTTTGCCGTCCGAGTTATGTTCCGATAGGGACAGAATCGTAAATCCCCCCCCCCCCCCCTCCCCCAGATTCTGTACCTTCGCCATGTCTACGACACTTCGCGCGTGCGGTCCAAGTGAACACAACGAAGCGCTCCCTACCCACGTGGCGGTCCGCCTCAGCCAATCACAAGCCGCGCCTCCTACAGAATCAACAGTGGCAGCCTGTAGGAGTACATGCAACAACCAGTATCACCCTTCCCATCCAGCTTCCCTCCCCTGAACACAAGCCCATTTAATTGTGTTCGCATAGACGCCCAACGACCCACGCTGGACTCAAAACCATAACCTCCGTGGTGGTGGGCTAAGATTCAACTAAATCTACAGTTGATTTAGTGGACAAAACTATATTTTGGCAGGCCTTAATGGCATCGTAATCCCTGAATTATACTACCTGTGTGCCAAAAACAGCCACAGACGCGTCGTGTGCTTGTAATGTAGATCGTCTATTTTCGGAGTTCGAGAACTACACGTGGCCAAACAAAATGACTTGCCTTAGTTCTACTGGATCTCTTCTCCACTAGTCCCTAACATTTTCATCTAGTTTTATAATTTGTCGACGAAATTGTCAGTATATTTAATCATAGTTTTAGTCATCATAGCCTAGTTTTTATTTTGTTTTTTATCAGTGAATAAAGGTAGTCGACAGACATTTTTCGTCACCTGATGGGTCACCCGAGCAGGCCAGCCGATCACAGCGGAAGATGATATTACATCCATGGGCATCAAGTCCACAGTGAGTCTCGATTCACAGGAACTCAGAGAGCGAGCACCAGAAAACACACCGACTCCAATGAGAAACATTAACACAGGTGACACCCCCACCCCCCTCCCACACACACTTACTGGACAGCCGCTGAACATACACAAAAGAGAAAACACACAATTGTTGTCTTGTGTTGCCTCAGATCAATATTTAAATTCTGGCACTCTTTACCACTAAAAGAGAACATTCTGAAGTCACTGACTGTTTACTACGACTCAGATCTCTCGAGACAAACAAACCCATGGTGAGAGAGAATGAGAGGAATAGGGAGAGAGAGAGAGATAGAAAGAAAAGAATGCAAGAGAGGAAAAGCTGATTCAACCAAAGACATTCCCCGTGCCGCAGCTAAAGCCTGCATTTATACTTAGCTGTGCGCTGGTGCTGCGCACCGAGTCTGGCCGACTTACAAGCTCACCGCGCATCGCTCAGTGCTTACAGATCGGCTATTTTCAGCACGCACGGCACAATGCACAGCCAAGTGTAACTCAGCTGAAACGAAGGTTCATGTTCTCACTCAGTCACAGACAGGTGGGCAAAGGCAGTCATCTCTCCAACGACAGTCAAATGTGAAATTCAGCAGTTTGGCTCCAGTCAGCGGCCTGAAATTGCATCCTCGCATTTTTCATTTGGTCCAGTCCAGTCCAGTCCAAAATGTTTGTGTACAACAATCGGATTGGAAACATGCAAGTCCAAAAATACTGTGTGCCTGTTATACACACTTGTAACTACAGTCTACAACGGATGGATACTTAACCACAACTCTAGCATCCTTATTCATTCACATAGCAAATTTGCAGATCTACAAGATTGAGCTCCCTCTTTTGGGCAAATATTTAGTATCAAGGGAAACAATTAAGGGGCCTAGTATATACACTTGAAGGACTCCGGTCATTTAAGTATATATATATATATAAAGGTTAGTGTTTAAAAGGTTAGTCTGATAGAAGTTTTACATTTTAAGATATTTGTTGATAGAGTAAGATGAGACAGACAGGATACGAGGAGAGAGATACATACAGCATAGTCCGTCAGGAATGTTGATTGGAAACAATGAGGCACCGTTACATCCACTCGCCGGACAGCAGTTCCTGGAGAAGGTGTGACAGTGTCGTGCGAATAAAACAGACTGTGTGCACGGGGCTTTAGTATAAGCTTGAAGCGAAGTCAGGAGGCGATGCTGATGCCAACGGGTACTGAAATGTTGCTACCCAGCCCTAGTGGTAAGCTGTGAGAGACAGACAAACAAGCCCCTGTAAGACCGTATAATCGACAGCATGACCTCGGAGACGGAGGCAAAGAAGACCCGACCAATCAGACCAGGTGGGGGGAGATTGGTTGTTGGGTTAGCAGATTCGAATGTTATTGACCCATATCAACTAGTAATGTTATTGACCCATAATCCATATCAACTAGTAATGCATTGGAGCCAACTGGCTCTACTGGAGAGGAGACGTTGGTCACGTTGCCCGACTATTACTAATCCTAAATCGAACTCTAACCTCAGTAAGTAAACATAAAGCAAACTTTTTGTATAGCGTAGTTTCACAATGTTTTCACTTTGGCAGCAGTCATTTTACTTCCGCGTTTCCTAATTGCAGCCAGTAGAGCCTACTTGCTTCATTGCATGGTCTTGATGAGTAACCTACTGGTGATTCTGGGTTGATATTACCATTTGAAGCGGGTGGTGTCTGGTGTGGGTTGGTGGGGTGGTACTGGTGTGGGTTGGTGGGGTGGTGTCTGGTGTGGGTTGGTGTCTGGTGTGGGTTGGTGGGGTGGTGTCTGGTGTGGTGGTGTCTGGTGTGGGTTGGTGGGGTGGTACTGGTGTGGGTTGGTGGGGTGGTGGGTTGGTGGTGTGGTGCAGACATTGAAGCGGGTGGTGTCTGGTGTGGGTTGGTGGGTTGGTGGTGTGGGTTGGTGGGGTGGTGTCTGGTGTGGGTTGGTGTCTGGTGTGGGTTGGTGTCTGGTGTGGGTTGGTACTGGTGTGGGTTGGTGGGGTGGTGTGGGTTGGTGGGGTGGTACTGGTGTGGGTTGGTGGGGTGGTGCAGCGGGTGGTGTCTGGTGTGGGTTGGTGGGGTGGTGCAGACATTGGAAACGCCATGCCGACCAGCGTGGAGGTATGCTCGTGACACTGGACATAGTGGTAGTGGGGGGTCACAATAACGTCCGGGTTCAGGCAAAGTTGAAGCCTGCAGTCACTAGCTGTGCTCCAGCTGCTAACATTTACCTCAGAGTGTGTGTGTGTGTGTAACCTGTGCGTGTGGAAAGGGAGCTCCTAAAACACATAAACTAGGCCCGTCTTGGGGAGGGGATTTTTTTTACAATGGAAACTAAGTAAAAACACAGAACCCCTTTTTAACACACACACACACACACACACACACACACACACACACACACTCTTAGGGACCCCTTTAACAAGCATATATTACCTTACAGTCAGGAGAGCGAGGGGAAATATGAAACTGCGGCTCCCCCTCAGAACCCCGCCCCCTTCCCCCGCGAGGCTCAACAGCAAGTGACAGCCCGTGTTATTCTAACACACACACACACACGGGAACACACGCGGTAACGTCATTCGCTACAAATGTGACATGTTTCCTTAATGTTCTACCAATAAATGGTGACTCTATACGACGGTTCGTGTGGACCCAGTCCAGCCTGCTGAACTCTGTGTGCAGACTGTGCACCCTGCTGCAAGCCACATGCACGCACAGAGACACAATGGAACCAGAGCTACGTGCACGCACTGACAACCCAACGGAACCAGAGCTACATGCACGCACTGACAACCCAACGGAACCAGAGCAGTGTGCAAGCACTTACCAGAACCCATCAGCATCACATTCACAGCATGATGAGAAAGGACGTCTCTCTCTCTCTCTCTCTCTCAAAACATCGGTAACCACTGGTCCAGTACTCTCCAAAAATCGGGATCAGCAATCCGACCCAGAGATCTGCCACTGGTCGGGGCGTCAGGCTCTAGTGGTACCTGACCATCACTGCTCTGTGTGGTCCGTTCTACTCACCTCTGTGTGTTTCACAATGACTCATTCACATGTTCATTTGTGAGTGGGTGTCCTAAAGCATGCATCTCCACACCTATGACCCACACACCAGAGATGGAGTGCCGGACGATGTGTGTGTGTGTGTGTGTGTGTGTGTGTGTGTGTGTGTGTGTGTGTGTGTGTGTGTGTGTGTGTGTGTGTGTGTGTGTGTGTGTGTGTTGAGTCAATGCGTGCATCATGCAGCGTGCACCCCCCCCCCCCCACTCCCCCCGAGGGATGCTGCAGCCCACTGCTCTCCAGGGAGCTGGAAGTAAAGAGAGGAAGGGAGAGAAGAGCAGAGGAGGGAAGGAAGATAAGGGTATGAGGTGGGAGAAGCCCCAGGTAGCCTCACAGCAATGCACCATGCATCAGAGAGGAGAGAGAAACACAAAAGATCTCTCCTCCTCTCGCCGATGGACGATCCTCCTCTTCTCTCTCTCTCTCCCCCTCTCTCTCCCACTGACCAGCTAAATATTTTATCAGCTGGCAGAAGAACCTACAACCCCCAAGGCCAGGGGTTCTATTTTGTTTGTTTCTTTGCTGAGGAGGGGAGGGAGGGGGGCTGGCGTTTGTTCACCAAAACCAACCTCACCGAAGTGCCTTTGATTGTTCACTTTGAAGTCTCTCTCTCTCTCTCCCCCTCTACCTCCCCCCTCTCTCTCCCTCCCTCCCTCCCTCTCTCCATCCGTATGCACTGTGAGAGTGTGAGCGTGTGTGCGTGTAGTGCACTGCTCAGTTCAGAGCTGGATGAACGACCTTGAGCAGGCGCGCAGGGCTGTGTTGCCATGGCAACCAAGCCTCGTGCAACCAGTAACAGCTGGATGCAACAGCACTCCCTGAATTTTAGCGGGAGACGCCACGTTAATAAAATGACTCTCTTCTCCTCCTCTGCCTCCTCCTCCTACTACTGATCTATCTATCCACCCCCCCCCCCCCCCTCTTCCCGTCTGTCTACAGTATCTGTCTGTCCATCTCTCTCACTTACGCATGAATCTGTATTCGCAAGTCGCAACAAAAGAAAAACTGGTGACAGAGACCATTTGTTTTTTTTTGGTATCAGGCTCGTCCAGCCTTTATGATTTAATAATCCTTTAATTAAATAAAAGGGATGAGTAACTAAATTAAATAACTCACTTGCAAAAAGAACAAAAAACTAAACAAATACCACCGTACTAGGTGACCTGAAAAGACACTGCGTCCATGCAAATACAGACGGGCATGGGCACAGACACAGTCACACGCATGCATGCGAGCGAGCGTAACTCTAAGTATGTCCAAATCCGCTCACCTCTGTTATTTAAGTGCAGACTTAACTTATTTAGCCGGAGTGCTAAGATTTTGACTTAGTGAGGATTAAGTCTCAAATTAATTATGAGTAATGAAAAGGAGAGACACGGGAGGCGATGGAGGCTGAGGCAGACTAAACAAGAGGATGATAAAAAGGATGGACGAGTGAGAGAGAACAACAAGTAACAAAACAACAAAGAGAGAGAGAGAGAGAGAGAGAGAGAGAGAGAGAGAGAGAGAGAGAGAGAGAGAGAAAGTGAGACAGGCACTTGACATTCCGCTCACAGAGTAAAGCTCTCTGAAAAAAAAAAAAAATCAGGAAGCAAAGGACAGTAGCTTCACCGAGGCGTTCTGTGAATAAAAAGACGAGAGAGTTCCAGAACAGACTGTCCAGCCAGTCGTTCGATCCCCACCACTCACCCCAAAACGGTCAGTCTTCATTTAACTCTGAGAGTCCATTTGGTTACAAGAGTTACAAAATGGATAAATTATTATTGATAAGTTATAATTAGAAGAAGTTTACCATTCGTGTCTACTTGAACTCTGTTTAATGGGCTTCTATTTCCAAAAACAATAAATGACCTCCTATGAGAAATGTTACATGCTGCCGAGTTCCCTGATGGCAGATTTCCAAATATATCAGAATATACATAATAAAAAATGAAATCCTCTGAATGCACTGTGCATGTTCAATGACCGCTTGGCCAACTGGGTTTGTGCACCAGTGCATTGAAAAGTCAACAGGACAGGAAACAGTCCAGGCGATTTTGGAAATGTTCACTCACTGGTTAATAAGAATACTCACCCAGTGATGTGTTTGCTCCGCTACAGTGCCTGACATATTTGGCCGTTAGATTGCTTTTCTGTAGGAGCTGCAGCACAAGGGCATTGGGTATTTATGCTAATGACAAACTGCTGGCAGGGTGACAACATTCAGCGCTTCGTTCTTCTTGAATTCTGTTGCTGCTGCGCAGTCCTGACTTATGAAACTGAGTCAACTTCCTGGCTGCATGCACACACACACACACACACACACACACACACACACACACAAAAGCATTGAGAGCAACACATGGTCCTGTCACACACACACACACACACACACACACAGTCACACACACAGTCACACACACACACACACACACACACACACACACACACACACACACACACACACACACACACACACACACCCCTACTGTAAAACTGAAATATCATATATTGACATATATATCAAGTAATGTCAAACTGACAGTTTTATATGATGGAAAATGAAGGAAGCTACTCCAATCTGTGATCATCAGAAATACAATCGTTGAAGGTGCTACACGTTGGCATTGAACATGAGATCAGCCTTTAACACCCTGATAGTACGCAAGGAGCTTTTCCTCGTATATGGGTCAGATTTGTGGTTCAGAACTGCCAGCAAAACTATTAAATGAAGCTCATTTGGAAGTCAAGCCTAACAAATGAAGTAACCTAAATCCATCCATATAAAATTCATTACCAATGCTGATATTTTTTTAAAGTTTTAACCACTTAAAATCTAGTGACCCTATTCTAGGGGCGAACCTTCAGTTAGATCTACAAGCTGATCTACAAGTTCTGCTTGAGCTTGTAGATCAGCAATTTTTCACAAATAGATTGGTGTATAGCGACATACTGTACGTTTTAACAGCGGGCGAGCATCGGCCGACACATCGCCTAATCGCCCAGTATCGCCCGAAAATTTGAGTCTAGTCGGGCGGCGTTGCTCCGCCCACTTTGACCATCGCCTGTTCGCCTGCTATCGCCGGTAGTCGCCGGGTCCCATAGACAAATAATGCACTTCCGGAAAATTCGTCTGGCTGTCGTCCACTGTTATAACCTACTGGCTATTGCCCACTGTTATAACCTACTGATACAAATTCTAGAATGTGTATCAGTACGTTATAACAGCGGGCTCCTCTAGAATCTAGACTGAATGACTGAATACCCAAAAGGTCACACATTATGTTTGCAAACTGTGCATGATCCAACAGTGACAAAAAAGAAGAAGAAATAAACACCTGCAGACACCTCTGCTTTGGAGATGCCTCAGCCTCTGTGAGGGACAAGTGTAGTATAACGGAATAAAAAAATACTTACTCTCTCTCTCTCTCTCTCGTTCACTCTCCCTCTATCCCTCGCTCTAGGCCTCTCTCTCTCTCTCTCTCTCTGTCTCAGAGCCAAATCAATGAGAGCTGCAGAAGATTAATTCCTATTTAACATGTACTGACACACGGGAGTGGAGCCTCAACAACAACAGCACAACAGTTCAGCTCATAGTGCAGCTGTGTGTGTGTGTGTGTGTGTGTGTGTGTGTGTGTGTGTGTGGGGGGGGGGGGGGGGGGGGGGGCGGGGGATACACAAACACGGTAACACCACAGAAAGAAAAAGATACAGAGAGAGATAGAGAGAAAGAGGCAGAGAGAGAGAGAGAGAGAGAGGGAGCCAAAGGATGTGGCCTATTAAGAGTCCAAAACTTCCTGTTGGGACAAAACTAACAGGAAAAGCAAGAGGGGGAGAAGAAGAAAAACCGTCTGAACTGAATGAGCTGTGGCGAAGACGACAACAATGAAAAACAACAAAAGAGCAGGAAGGAGACAAAGACAAAAGCGCCCATGCAGGTAGAATTCCTGGGCTCCACCTGAGCTCCTCCCCTCGACAGAATCCCAAACACAACCCCCACCACCCGTCCCCTTACATACGTACCCCCAGTGGCTGACCCAGTCACCACCCAGCCACCCCCTCCTCCTCCCCTCTATTTGCCTTCTCCGTTCAACAAACACCATGCATCACTGTCACCGTCGCCCTCGTCCAGCCATTCATCCCGCCACCCATCGCGGCCGGGGTGCTGCTTTCAGGCCTGGGCCGGCAGCAGCCTGTCCACGTATCGCCTCCCATGGCCCCCTTCGATTTAGCAGCCCTCTCTCCGTCAACAGGCATGGTGGGAGAAGGGAGGAGGCGGTGGAGGGGACTGGGGGAGAGGGGGTGGATTTACGCGTGTGCCTGTGTGAGTTGTGTGTTTAATTGAGGGTTTGGGACACAGAGTTGACTGTAAATCTGTCAGGAGGGTGCTATGGAACAAGACGCAGGCTCCTCTCCGCCACACCCCTCCACTCGGGCAACAGACGGCCGGGTCATCCGGGAACAAAGCCGCCAACACGGTGCTAAATTTAAACACCTCTTTTATAATCATCTCAGCCTCTGACCAGGCCATCATACCACCACACACACCACCTCTACAGTCAGCTCTTTAAAACAGACATGTCTGTTTGCAACAATTCCCTACTGTTTTTCCCATTTGGTTTCACTAAGTGTAGATAGCCTACACAGTACTGAGACACATTAATAAAACCCTGGATAGCAGCATCACTATGTATGAAGGGATTATTAAAAGGTGTGGGGACATTTAAAGAAATTAGTGGTTTATTACCTCTACATTACACATACACACACACACACACACACACACACACACACACACACACACACACACACACACACACACGTTTCCTAGGCATGATGTCTCTTTAATGCACTCACTGACTTGAGTACTGTACAACCAACCAACCAGCATTGCCTGCACTACTACACTCCATTGTAGTTGCAGAGGTCGTGGCTTATCTATCAGCATTCGGGACCGCAGCTTGACAGACAGAGAGTCTCTGTATCGGCGATAGCACAGAGCACAACATGATAATAGCTTATGCTTTTTCCTAAATGCAGCGGGGCAGCCGGGGCTATATTTGTAAACAAAAAACGGCAACTTTTAAACATTTCAAAGGGTAATTTAAAACGTGGCAGCACAACACACACTCACTGTCCGACCGCGACTGAACGTGTTCTTTGCACCCAACAAATCTACTAAACATTTCTCCCCGTCCAGTTTTGCGACAATGTATCCAGTGCGCCAGGCTCAGCTGCGCGCGTGTGTGTGCGTGTGTGCGTGCGTGTGCTAGTACGGAGTCACCCACTGTGACACTTATCATGTGTAGCACTTCTTCTGCAGAGACGAACGAAGCAGACACAATTTGAGTGGTTACATGCATCTGTCATGTCCCCATCATGAGCATCTGTGTTAGGGTATGTCCATGTGCGACTGTGCGTGTGTCTGTTCCCCCCAAAGTTCCCGATGTCGTGTAGTGTGTGTGACGTGTGTGTGTGACTGTGTGTGTGTGTGTGTGTGTGTGTCCACTGTCCATTCGAAACACTTTCCTTTCTATGATCTTAACAAGCTCATGCCCGTGTTCATATTAGCTTGCCTTGCAAATAAAGTTCAAAACGAGCCCAACGTGTATTCATTTCATCGGTAACAACAACCAACCACGATAGAAACCAAACCATGTACATTACAGACTACGTTCCGTCATGTACTTCTCCGACATCATGGACATCACTACAGCAGCCAACTCTTCGCTGTCAGATCATGCCAATGAGCATGGCATGCACACGGTGCCACTGCCACTGCCCCCTACCCGATGCCAACATTGCATGTAGTATGTTTGCACGCACTGTCGTTAAGAGACGAAGTCTGCGCGTTTGCCCGTACGTACTACTACTACTCGCTAGCGGCGACCCGAGGGTTTAAATTGCAGAACCACAAAATGCAAACTAAATGCGAGCATTAACGAAATAGAGCAGGTTAATAAACCAAAAAAAAGAGCGAAACAACAGCGGTATGAACTTACCTACCGAACAGGCGTACCTCTCTGCCGGGGATCAGTAATTTATTCTTTTCACTATTAACTCTCCGCCATCTTCAGCACTGTTTGTTTAAATGGGATAGACTCCCGAAGCGCAAGAAGCCAAGCTTGTAGTTGTAGCGGCGGTGGGGGGGTTGCCGGGTAATGTAGTGAACGCGCGCCGAGCGCCGCCTCCACGGCCACCGCCTATCTACCCGGACATGGACTACAATTAAAGACTACGCCGTGCCGCCACCAGAGGGAGGGGCTCGTGTGTGCACTCCACTGTCTAGCAGCCAGCCTGCAGACGGCTGTCATGCGATGACATTAAAGCAGAGAGATGCCACCGCGGTGTTTATTTTTAGTTAACCTGGGGGAGATTTGAAAACGCAAACACCGCCTTGTTTGCAGGATCCTGCAGGCTGTTTAGAGAGTGTCTCTGTCTCTCACGTCACTGCAAGCAATTGTGTGTAGAGATGACGCATTTAAGTTTTAACTTGTAGACTATTAATAAGCATCAGCTGTCTCAGGTAGATAGTATTTTCTCATGTGATAATGAATCATGTGTTGATCCAAGATGACGACAAGGCTTGTATTATCTGTCCTGTAGGCCTATTGTATCTTCAAATATATGCATGAATCTATTCCTTGTTATGTAACTACAGTAGGGCATCAATATTCAATGATGCCCTACTGTAGGGCCCCTACAGTAGGCAATTTATGTTCAGTTTATTCAAACAAGAACAAAGAAGCCTATAATTTCCCTCTGCTAACATTTACAATTTATCATTTCTTTCTGGAATACTTTAGTAGCCTGAACTGATGGGTATTTTATCTAATAAAATAGATTTGGTTTTGGCATGATGTGAGGGTATAAAGTAGTTTCTTGTAGATTACAATAGTATAACTTGAATAATCTTGCAATGATGCAATCGTCATCATTATGTTGATTGTCGAACCAAGCTTTGATGTAAGTGATTCCAGCTCTGTACAGTAGCCTAGTGGTTACACTGGTTAGCCTACAAGCTGGTTATCTGGTTATCTACAAGCTCACAAAAGCATTGGGATGTGACACGTGTGAGCTTGTAGATCTCCATCCATCTTCCACCGCTTATCCGGAGTCGGGGCGTGGGGCAATAGTTCCAGCAGAGAGCTCCAGACTTCCCTCTCCAGAGCAACATTAGTAACTTCCTCCTGGGGGATCCCGGGGTGTTCCAAGGCCAGTTTGGAGATGTAACACCCCCAGCTAAAAAAATAAAATAAAAAATAAAAATAAAAGAATTACACAAATCTTGTGAGATCAGGATCCACAGATAAATACATGTGTATATCTGGCGGTCCTTCAAAGTCAAAAGTAATGCAAATTCTGGATCTTTGGTGCTGAGCCAAAATGCAAACAGCAAAATCATCAAAAGTCAAGGTGGCTCGCAACTCACTTTAGAATGCTCCAAGTCTTTTTATTCAGCAGCAGCACAAATCTGCAAAAATCTGGCGGTCCTTGACATTAAACAGTTTGATTGATTGATTGATTGAACATTTTATTAACAGATTGCAGAATGGGTACAAGGAAGGTACAGGTCAATACAAAAACTCCTAAGAGGATAAAACCAGAAAAAAAGACTTGTTTACATCAGGGTCCTCCATTTTCAATTCATCGAAAGATATACAAATATTCACATCTATGCAAAAAATATATATGAAAAATAATCAAATACACGGTTATATTATCAGTATAATGTCAAATCTGGGAATACATTTCTTACCAAGAATTTTCTTCACCAATGTGTTTGTAATTGGTTTATATTAAACCACCCTATGGGAATTTTTGACAGCTGCTGAAAGTTGGGGTACCATCAATAGCCAATATATTATGGCAAAATGTTCTAAATTTCATTATGCTTTAAATAGCATGTGACGTGTCAAACTAGGGGGTTTTCATCATTCTGAATCCATTCCAAGCATTCGTTTTGCACGAAAAACACTCCTTGGGCTAAAAACGGCCATAGACACTTGCCCAAATGTGCCCAAATGTTCTGTCCTCATCACATTTGTGATGACGGCTATGGCCTTTTTAAGCCCAAGGAGTGTTTTTCATGCAAAACTAATGCTTGGAATGGATTCAGAATCATGAGAACCCCCTAGTTTGACCCCTAGTTTGGCCATAGACCCCCTAATTTGGCCATAGCCACTTGCCCAAATATGCCCAAATGTGCTGACTTCATCACATTTGTGATGACGGCTATGGCCATTTTTAGCCCAAGGAGTGTTTTTCGTGCAAAACTAATGCTTGGAATGGATTCAGAATGATAAAACCCCCTAGTTTGACACGTCACATGCTACTTAAAGCATAATGAAATTTAGAACATTTTGCCTTATAATGGTTGTATCGTACCCCAACTTTCAGCAGCTGTCAAAAATCCCCCTAGGGTGGTTGAATATAAACCAATGTGGGATATGTTAGTAGACAGACACCTTTACAAACACATTGGTGAAGAAAATTCTTGGTAAGAAATATATTCCTAGATTTTATTAATATCCCCTGACTATTAGAAAAATCACACCCGTGTGAACTGAGTGGTGCAAGGTCTTATATAGCCTGATCAGCTGTGGTCTGACGTAATGTCAGTGACCATGGTAACCATGCTCACCTGTGCACGCACACGTACACAGGTACACAAACATAGATACAGACAAAGCTGGTTGTTGGAGTGGTTTACACAGGTATACACAAACATAGATACAGACAAAGCTGGTTGTTGGAGTGGTTTGCACCACTCAAAAAAAAGGGAAAACGTGTACTGTACAGTATAGAATAAAAATCACACCCGTGTGAAATGAGGGACGCTCTTATCATCGTACATCATCCAATAAAAAAATGAATATATTCCTCATGAATTCATTTGTCTCACGTCACTGAGATAAGGCATTACAATGCCCCACACTATACCACTTCTCGGTCATGTTATACCGACGCAAATAATATTAACCAGAATTATATACTGTACAAAGCCGATTAGCCGATTTGCTCAGACACATACTGTATGACGTAAATTCTCCTTTCATTGTCAATGGCAAATGTGACACGAGTTAAGCCCCTCAGAAATAGGGGGGGAGGGACTTTTACTCTTTTATAGGGGCCAGTTTGTTTAGGGATGTCTGGAGCCTTTAGGGCATTTGAGGTGCTGTGGTACCATGAGGACAGTGCTGCGTCCTTGCAGACTGGTGCGTTTTTCGGAAAAGCGGTGGAAAAAACGGCAGCTCTGAAATACGCTCCGATATTTGGGTCTGAAAACACAGCAGTGTGCACCTTTAGGCACAGTTTTACTAAGAGTTAAGATAGGAATAAGGCTAGGTTTAAACGTTTAGGCATAGTTTACTGAGGTTACGTTCAGAGACCATTCTACCATTCACAGCCTATTTCTCAGCCAAATGTTATCAGACGTATTTTTTAGACTGGCCTACAGCATAAATAGCGATCATTTGCAGACAGCATTAGCTTTAACTTTAGAATTGTTTAGTACTCTCAGACACAGGTGGTTGTTAAGGTCGCTATGATGAGCAGCTACTGTACATTGAGGGGGTGGGGGTCCTGTCTGCACTGCAAGCTAGTAGTGTTGAGTTGAGTCAAGTTGACCCAGGTCCATGCCGTGGAATAAAAGATAATGGCAAACAGACCATCTGTCAAGCATTTATTTTCCTATTGCAGCCTTTTTGAGGGAAGATAGGACTGCAACTATGGGGTGTCAGTGGCTCAGGGGTAGAGTGACCGGAAGGGAATTGCAAGGTTCCCAGTTCGATCCCAGGCTTCCCCAGAGCAGTGACCACCGCGGCATGTTGTAGTTATCTGTGGTCACCTCTTTACCAAAAACTGGACTATGAATAGGCCTTAAGTGTCAAAGTGTCCTTGTGCAAGACTCTGAAGCCTTTCCTCTGCCAATGGTGTATGAATGTGTGTATGAATGTGTGAATGTAATGCTATGTAATGCTATGTAAAGCGCTTTGGATAAAAGTGTATACACCAAATACACCATTTACCATTTTGCAACTATCGATTATCTTCTATTGATTACTTTTTACATTAATCTAATAATTCAGAAGGGTGGTTTTTGGGCTAATCAAAAAAATCTTTATATATATATCTACGAATCAACGTGAATTTATTTCAATCAATTAATCTCATTAACCACTTAAGCCCCAAACGAAGCTGTGAGCTTGTAGACTTTTGTATTTTGTATTATTATATTAGATTATCTATTATTATTATTATCAATTATGTTTTATAAACGATTAAATATATTATTTCAATGAAAGCCCTAGAAGAATCTATTCAGCAAAATGTATAAGTGCAGAAGAGGATTCTGCGATGCAGGCGTAAGGAACTGGCGGGGGACCCTGGCACACAGAGACCACCTATCTCTAATAGATGAAGCCCATATGTGGGCTCCATATGCGAGCTGGCAGGCTGGGTGTGGCATGGTGGCCTATATGGACTGGGGCACGTCAACGCAGAACCCGCACTCCTGCCAACATACGTACTGTATACTAGACAGAGAGAGAGATGGCACCAAATCCATCACCATGGTGATACCAGGCAGGCAACACGGAGACAGATACAACAGACACAAAAATGCACGCACGTACACACACACACACACACACACACACACACACACACACACACACACACGCGCGCGCGCGCGCGCGCGCGCACGCACGCACGAACACACACACACACACACAACACACACACACACACACACACACACACACACACACACACACACACACACACACACACACACACACACACACACACACACACACACACACACACACACACACATGCTGTATTACTGTACTTGTGAGGACATATAGGACATATGACATAAAGCATTTTTATCCCTATAAACCCTGCAGCAAGTTGCTTTTTGGTGCCGCACACCGAAATGAGCAGATCTACTGTACAATCATAGCCAATGAGTCACACTGATAAGATAAGATTGGACCCTTATTGATCCTGCTGAATTCAATTGCCAAAGACAAATCAGACAAATCACATTGGACATAATTCCAACCCCAACCCCCTATGTTTTTTTTTAAATTACCCTCGCCCTGCCTGGCCTTTGACTCTCAATCAATCAGGTCAAGAAACTTGACAGGAAATGAAAAGGAAGAATTCCAGCAGGATAATCTTCAAGCTTGTAGATCTGCTACCTTTTATGTTTTGGAATTTGAATCCTGAAAAGTTAAGGCTTTGGACATATGAGGTTTCCAACCGACAGACTTTATAATTGTGATGATCACAGATCAGATATCAAAGTGATCCCAATGCTGTTTGTTTTTGTTTTTTAACTATACCCAAGTTGGGACAAATTGAGAATGCAATCGTGTGCAACCTGTTGTACCCATTGTCAGTGTATACCCGTTGTACCAGCCCAGTGGCCTTGTGGTTAGAGTGTCCGCCCTGAGACTGGGAGGTCGGGGTTCGATCCCTGGCCGGGTCATACCAAAGACTCTTAAAATGGGACCCAGTGCCTCCCTGCGAGACACTCAGCATCAAGGGTTGGATTGGGGGTAAGTCCCTGTGACATACTAGCGTCATGTCCAGGTGGTGTACTTGTACATCAAGCTGCCTCACGCAGGAGATAGGCTCCTGCCCTATGGGCCTCATGGCTCAGCAAGGCTACTTAAATGTTTTTTTTTTGTGGCTTTCGCCTTTATTTTATATATTTTATGGAGGGACAGACAGTAGGCTGACAGGAAATGGGGAGAGAGATGGGGGGGAAGACATGCAGTAAAGGCCGTCGGGATCGGGAGTCAAACCCGCGGCACACTGCCAGACTGGATTACCAGCCAAGGTGCCTGGACCACTGAGCCACGGCTCAGTGGTCGATCGGCGCAGTCGATCGGTCAGAGTTTATTATTTTGTATATTGCCGTTTAGGATTTTTACTGCTATTTTTCAGAACTGTACACTATTTTACAATGTTCACTTTACTGCCACCACTGCAATAACTGTGACTCTGCTATTTATTACTATGTATATTATAGACTGCATGTATACAGTATGTATATACACACATTATAGACTGTATGGGATACTGTGTTGAAGAGTCTGAAGGAAACTTACACTATATTTGATACTGTGAAACGGAATGGTTCATTTGGCCCATACATACACGTAATACATTATTCGTAACTGGAGAAAATGGTTGGAATCTCATTCTGCTCGTGTCACACTGTTGCAGTACCACAATGGTGTAAATCACAATATTTATTGACCTCAAGGGACAACATTTGGGGATTTTTACAGCCTTCGGGTGAAAGTGAGCAGTTTCTATCAAGAGAGAGAGTGAGAGAGAGAGAGAGAGCATGGAAAGAGAAAGAGAAAGAAAAGAAGAAGAGAGATAGTGAGACAGGCAAAAGCCACACAAACACACATGCTGTACAGCACATGTGGGAGGAGCAGATATGTGATTTTGTACAGTATCTATGATTTACATATTTGTACAGTATCTATGATTTACATATTTGACTTCCCCATTTTGCACTAGGCTAAATTAACCACATGAAACCTACTATAGCGTCACTATTCTGAGGGGTGAGAACAGCAGATCCTACAAGCGAACAGTGCGTCAAGTCCTGCCACGCTGCGAGTTTGTACATTTTGTACGATTTTTGAAAGATCTCAAATGTTGAATAATTTAGATCTGTTTCTTTTACATAAATCTTCTCTTCTGGGGGTCCCTGGCACAATACCTTTTCAGATGTCAGTCTGCAGTCAAATACATATAGCAGTAATATAGTGTCCTTGGGGGTCCTTCCTTGGCACAAAAAAGTTTGAGAACCACTGGTGTGAAGGGAAATACTAGTGGGCCTATTATGGAGCCCTGGGGGACCCCGGTCCACTGAGTATTATAGGTTTTAAGTGGTTAATAGGCTCACTGACCACATTCAGTCCATTTAAATGAACACTGAACATAGAGAACAGTCACAGAGGATGCGTGACTTACCTTATTGTACAGTGTTGACGTGGAACATTTATGTCTGGAGAACTGTAGAAGGAAATGGGAGAGAGGGAGAGAGGAACAAACTATTTAATATTCCAAACAGGTATAGGAAGAGGAGAGTAGAAGAGCAGCTAACAGTGCATGCACACACACACACACACACACACACACACACACACACACACACACACACACACACACACACACACACACACACACACACACACACACACACACACACACACAGTTGTGACTTGTGTGACCCACACGGTCCAATTGCAAATGAGAGAGGAAGCTCACGTGCACAAGGTGAAACACTCACAGTACGTGTGTGTGTGTGTGTGTGTGTGTGTGTGTGTGTGTGTGTGTGTGTGTGCGTGCGTGCGTGCGTGCGTGCGTGCGTGCGTGTGTGTGTGTGTGTGTGTGTGTGTGTGTGTGTAGTGTTAATGTCATTATGCTCATATCCAACTTGCCATTGGACAGCTTTTTTTTTACAATAACATTTTAGGGATGGGTTGGGGGGGGTTCTGTGTCTTTGGATAGGTACAATGAAGCAAGATACATTAGTGTTGTTGTTGTTATTAGAATTAGAATGAGGAATATCCTATTAACATACTGTAATATATACTGTATAGATTTTTAATTTCATTGTATATCAGACCCAACAGTCCCGTACCGGTCGTTTCTCTGCTAGGGTAGTTCAATGGCAGACAAGAGAGTGCAGGGAGAAGGCACGGGACTTGAAGAGACAGCGACAAATCAAGGAAGGATGGAGGCAGTGGAAAATGTCAGTTCATCTGTGGTGCATTTATATGAGCCCAGATTATTGCCCTTCCAGTTCCAAGTTAATTAGCACCCTCTGCTAACACTGCTGTCTTGTGCCCAATCATCCCACAATCACAACCCCCACCACAATCACCCCTCACCAAATCAATACAACATGCTTATAGACATATAGTACAAATGCAGAGCTGTATATAGAATCATTATAGAGTCATTCTCTAGGGAGGAGGAACTTGCTGACGAGATAAACGACGCCTGCAAAGGTGAAGGAATATATGAGAGCGCGCGCGTGTGTTTTATAGTCCTTTGACGGACAGTTTTTCCTTACGCTGAATTACCTTCCTTTGTGTGGATTTGTTCCCCTATATGTGGACTACTTTCATTGTGGATTTACCATCTGGATTTTTGCCAGTGGAGAGACAGACTACCTCTGTCTCTCTTCACTGTACCTGTCAATAAAGGATCAGATCAGAACCCCTCCCCCCTCCGCCATTAACTACAGAAAAAATAATAAAGGCATAGTTGAGCATATAAAAAACAAAGTATAGTATATCGTCTCAGCAATCATATATATGATGTTATTAGTGCTGTCAGAAGCCTGTGGAGTTAGATATAGCCCCCCTGTGTGTGTGTGTGTGTGTGTGTGTGTGTGTGTGTGTGCATTATGCCTGATGCAATTTGTTGAACTCCAGCTGTGTATTGCTCTCTTTCGCACGCAAGCACGCACGCACGCACGCACGCACGCACGCGCGCACGCACGCACACACACACACACACACACACACACACACACACACACACACACACACACACACACACACACACACACACACACACCAAGAATTCGGCACAGTGGGGAACAAATGCATAAATCATATTTAAGTTCCCTCTACATTCACGTTGATATCTTCTGGTGCATAGCACTGTTGCAACGTGAATGGTTGAAGCAAATTGATTCCAGACACTTCACCGCTGACACCAAGCCGACCCACTGACGGCGCTCTGACTGCAGACCAGAAGAACATGTTATGGGACTGCCCCCCCCCCCCCCCCCTCATAGGGAAACATAGGGTCATAACTGCCCTCAAACACAAAGGAACACTGAACTTCATTATAAAACATAAAACCAATGCAAACCCTGCTTAAACCAAGATCTTTTAGTTCTATGACTCTCGAATGTGACCTTATACTATGGCTGGACGATACGGCCCAAATCAAATGACCACATGCTTCGATATCAATATTGTGCCGATAATATCAATGTGATCTTTCATTAAAAATAGCAGTGCCTGTGTGAATCGACACGTTCTGAGAAAATCCTGCGAGTTGAGCGAACAGGGCTTAGATTAGACGTGAGGGATGAGCTGTCGACATCTCACTTTCAGTCTCCCCTTCCTTCTTCCTTCCCCCCTCCATCTCTGCAGCTAAAGCTACCTCCTCCCACAGTCCTAATAACCTTCTGCCTCCAACCCGGGGAGGTTGTTCTTCACCTTCTTGTCTCTTCTCAACCCTGCTCCAGGAGTGAATCCCTCATCCCTCCCTGCAAACACTGCATGTCACCTGCTTTGAAAAGAAGCTTGCTGTTATCCAAGACTCCTTCCCCAATTACTTCACTAATCCTTCCATCACATCTACAAGTCAACAACACCGGCCTGAAAAAGAGGTTGCACAGCTCATAGTCACGATGCAAAAAACTTTTATTTTAAGATGACCAACGTTTTGGCACAAAATGCCTTTATCTGGCACACAAGGTTCTGAAACTCGGTCTCTTCTAATAGTTCACCAACGAACTGTATACCTTCGATTGTGCTCAAGGGTACAGATACAAGTGTGACCATAGTTTTGTCCACAGTCAACACCAGTCAGGTTTGAACCCAGGATGCTGTGTGAGGCAACTAACCACTGAGCCACCATGCCTGTCAAGCGAAGTATCGGCTAAATCATAAAATTGTAATTTACAATGGAAGTCTAATTACAAAGTAAATGTGTTTGGACGAAGCAGAAGTTAGAGAGGATGTGGCTGACAAGATACATTCTAATTATTTCTCTTCTTCCTTGTCACTCTGTCTCCATGCAACATCAATTATATATACCATCCTATTGTTTTATCTATACCTCACAAGCTCAGCTTTATCACCACATCAAACAACAAAGTTATAATGTTACTATACGTACAATTTGGAAATAAAGACCACGCCTCAAACACATCTTCAATTTATTTTTCTACCGAAGTTGACTGGGGTCCCCTATAGGGCTCTAATTTGTCTAATCCTTTTTCCCTACAGCAAATCTCTTCGTGGAAAATAGACGATCCACAAGCTCACAACACGCCACAAGCCAATGCTTTGAGAGCTTGTTGATCGACTTTTTTCTGTGAATGTTCTCCCAAGTATAGGAATGCTAGGGTTCATGTGATTAAGCGTGCCTATGTAACCCCTTTCTCCCACTCTGTCTCAGAACATGTCTCTCTACAACCACCACTATGTAACCCCTTTCTCCCACTCTGTCTCAGAACATGTCTCTCTACAACCACCACTATGTAACCCCTTTCTCCCACTCTGTCTCAGAACATGTCTCTCTACACCTTTCTCCCACTCTGTCTCAGTACATGTCTCTCTGTCTCAGTACATGTCTCTCTGTCTCAGTACATGTCTCTCTGTCTCAGTACATGTCTCTCTACAACCACCAAATACTTCCGTCACTGTTTCTTGTCACTGGAACCACAGGGGGATATAATGGAGACGGTACCTCTGGCCGGAGTTTCAGCTTCCTGTGCTCCTCAAGCCCACCACCCAGCTCCAACCACTCGCCGACCCTCGCTCAACCCATTTGACTCCCAGTTCATCCCATCATCTGGCTGGAACGCCCGGTTTATCCCCTCATCCTCGACTCAGCGTTCATACTCGACATACCTGACCCACCAGTTCAGCACCTCTGTCCATGGCATGCATACGCACACCAAAGGGCTATGCCACACGTACAAACAGTAACCTTTATATGTACAGGCCTACTATAACATTACACATGCAAACACACAGAGTGAGTGAGGGAGAGACGGTGGCATGTGTGTGTGTGAGTTCTGCTACCTTTTTGTTATCTTCTCTATTCTTTTAACCCTTTAGATACGTTTAGTATTGTGTTACGACCCTGGGGTTGTATATGGCATTGGCATATTGAGAATAGGACTCTGTGTAACCTTCTTTTCCCTGGTGTGAGGTGATCTGCTGAGAGTGATGTGTGACAGACAGATGTGTGTGAGCGGAGGGAGTGGCAGAGGTGTGTGTGTGAGTGAGTGAATGATTGTCTGCATCCAGACGCTTGTCAATGATTGAGAGAGGAGGTGGTGACCAGGTGATTGGTCCCAGGCTGGTGTGGTGTGGTCTAGTTATTTATGAACGGTTTTTATTTCTGTGTATTATGGTTGCACTGTTTTTCACAGTGCATGTGCTTGTACATTCTCGTTACAATAAACATCTTGAATCTATTCATTCACTGTACTTTGGGCATTTTAAGTGTATTTTGATGCCAATACTTTAGTACTTTTACTCAAGTCAATTTTGAATACTGGACTTATACTTGTATTAAACAGACTATATTTCTACAATAGGATATTGATACTTTTACTAAAGTAAAGCATGTGAGTACTTCCTCCATCACTGCTACAGACCTCCTGACCTATGACAGACAGCTGATGAAGAGAACACTGAAATATTCAAATTAAAGTAATTCCAGAGGATTTGCACACACACACACACACACACACACACACACACACACACACACACACACACACACACACACACACACACACACACACACACACACACACACACACACACACACACACACACACACACACACACACACACACACACACACACACACACACACCTTGCTAATTGTTGGCTATTTGTCTGTGAGTCTGGGATTACACGTCTTATTAAATACTGAATTCCAAATGAGGTTCGTTAAATAAGGAAGTACTCCTTTTTTAATGAAGCTAATTTATATGGAAATTACACGATACTGACGATTCAGAGAGATTTATCCTCATTGGATAAAGGGAGAGGAATGAAGAAAAGAGGGGAAAAAGAGAAAAACGGCAGGAAGGAGATATTCTCTTCCCCAATTGGGCCCCATGGTGTCAGGTTCTTTTTAGCCAGTTTAACTTTTCTTATGAGTTACACACACACACACACACAGTTTGTTTGGGCCATGTTTTTTTTTGTTATGCACGTGCATGCATGTGTGCGCGTGCGTGCATTTGGCGTGCGTGTGTGATGGAGTGCATGTGTGTGAACTCCTGTCCTTGTGCCGACCCTGCACAGCTCTAGTCTGCCTCTCTGGTTCCCATGCATCCATCATGCTGTCTGATTGGCCGGAGAGGAGCCATTACTCTGGAACAACGGGACGCATTAACAGTGAGCTGCAGGTGTCTCTTTCCTACGTCACTCTCATTCCTCACCGTGCACACATGTATGTGTCATGCCTTACAGTCCCACACTGCGGTCCTGGTTTCATTTAACGCAGAGTGTGCTGCACACACATGTTTGGTTACATATGTGCACGATACAAATGTATAAATTAAAAAGTCGGTGGGTTCTCAAACTTAAAGATGGAGTGCCGTGATTTTTTTCCACCCTAAAACATGATCATCGTCTTATTGTTATATAAGGAGGTATAATTTTTTCAAAAAAGTGTACAGTATTTGTTAAAATGTTGTTTTTATGTGGGCACGCCCACCAGTTCATTAAGTATGCCTGGTTTGCCTGCATGGTGGGTGGTGATGGGTGGTGATCCACCTGAACTGAAGCCGCACCCGTGACTGTGGCTCAGGAGGTAGAGCAGGTCGTCCAATGATCCATGGGTCGGCGGTTCGAATCCCGGCTCCTCCTGTCTACATGTCGAAGTGTCCTTGGGCAAGACACTGAACCCCAAATTGCTCCCGATGTGCTGGTTGGTATGGGTGAATGTAATGCACAATCTATGTAAAGCGCCTTGGATAAAGGCGCTATATAAATGCACCATTTACCATTTCACCCACAGCTGTAGTTGTATGATAAAGGGGGAGGGCTTAGGGGAGGGGCTGATAGTGTGGTGTCACTATATTACAGTTCATTTCATTGGCACGTTTGACTGTCAAGGGTTCAGCCTCCAGGAAGAAACCCTAAATACAAAGTTAATACACCATTGCACATAAAAACGACTCCAGGGTGTCTAATGAAGTACTGTCACCTCAGACACATGAAAAACTGGAAAAATACACAAATTGTGGCACTCATTCTTTAACTCTCCTGTAGCCATGCCCGAGATGAGATTTATGTACCTTTGCACAGGTAGCCATGTCCGAGATAACGAGTTTTGATAAATTAGCGTTAATCTAGAGTTTAAAAAAATATGAATTACCTTATTTTAGCTCCGTTGCTAGCCACCGCTAGCGTCCATGTAAGAAACAGCCTAAATCCCCACGTACACGCCTGCACGCCATCTTTGACATTATGGCTCATAATGATCGGCCCCTATTAAAACATAAATTCAAACTCCCGCTAATCAAAACACTGATCACATCCGCCCATATAGGCCTCTATGGGCGACTGGGCCTCAGCAGAGTCAGGGGCTTGAGTAGTTTCATCACTTTCAGCCAAAACAACAAGAGCTCTTCTCTGCTCATGTTGCAAATTTAGCCGGCACTCACCACCTACCGCACCTACCGCCCCCTGGCGTCTAAGGTGTCAAGGAGCCCCAAATTAATGTGAATTTGGCTGCGGTCTGCGGATGCCCATTTCAAAAGATTTTGTGTCAGGGACCGCCATACAGGATTTGTGTTGGAATATTTTAAAAATATCCAAAAATACTTCAAGATCTTTTTTGAAAATAGATTAGGTCTGTAACTCTCACGGGTCCATTTTGTTCCATTTGTACAGTTAAGTGGGTCCTTGCAAATAAAACGTCTAGAACTAGTTGTTGAAAACCTGGAGACTTGGCATTCATTAATTGGGTCTTATATGATCAAAATAAGAACATTATAATTGTGTAAAAAAGAAAATCAAAAAATTGCCACAGACAAGACCAAGTCATTGCCACGGACACATTTGTCCGTGTACAGACATATTGATGACCCCTGCCGTGAAAGGTCCATTTCATATTATGTGCACTCTTGGACTTACAAACGTATGAATTTACACTATTTCACCGTCAGATTGCTCTCAACTTTCAGAATGAGGTGGCCCAGAATGCAAAGGGAAATGAATCATTCCATCGGACCATGTTCTATCCAGTGAATTCACAGTAATATACCCCCAAGGCCGCAGTCATAATATGTCCCTCAGGAGAACAAGCTGCAAATGAATTGCCGTTTTTTTGAGGGGGGGGGGGGGGGGGGGTCAATCAAGATGTCTGATGAATCATTCCAACTTTAATTTAACCCTGTTCATTTACACGCCGTCCACGGACTGACTGTACCCCGAGTGCTGCAGCCATTCAGTGTTTCACTGGGTGATAAGACAACGTCTGTCTTCCTGCCTCTGAGAGTAGTGATTTATTAATGCAGGGTCTGTATGCAGCTATGCCCCTGCAGACTGCTTCTGTCCCTCAGGCAAAAAAAAAGCTCTTCACTGCCCCCTGGTGGAAATATATAAACACCAAATAAGAGGACTCGCATCCCCAATCATCTCCATCATTTCTCTTTTGTCTCCATTTGACTGAATGGGGTTAAAAACTGTTCCGAAAACGAGGCCTTATAAGACACTTGGAGCAAACGACCCTGTTCTGTTCATTTGGCTATTTTTGCCAAAGATATTTTGTGTAGAGGGGAGAAAGGAGGGAAGAGTCCTGGCCCCTGGGGGACCATGGTCAACAAAGAGGTATACAGGATTAAAGTTGTTAAAGGTCAGTTTGGGTACCAGTCAAATCAATGATGTGAAATTGGAGCAATAATGGAACTTATGCACAAGTTGGGGAGATGTACAAAATTAAATTAAGCGCTTTGAAAACTTCTCTCCTACTGATAACTTGTTTCCATAAAAGCTTTAGGATCGTCTGACAACTTTGAAATGACAACTTTTCATGCATGTGAGTTCTTCACATCACATTGCCCTGCAGACATCAATCTACTGGACCAGAGAAGTTTCAGTTTGTATAATCAATAAAAGCTTTATTTAAACATGAAATAAAAAAAGTGACAAAAGGAAAAAAACAGGATAACTCACAAAGAATTGCATAAATATATACCAGAGCATTTCAAGACATCAACATCTTTGAAAAGGAATATCGCAACACCTATGAACAAGCAGCAAAAATAACTGAACAAGGACAGTGCATAAAGAAATATAAGAACACGACAATAGTATGTGTACCTGCTGGGTAGCTCTTTTTTGACTGCGCTATCTAGAGGCCGTTTATAGATGATGTATTTGAGACGTAAGTCATTGCAGTCTTTGCATTTTGTTTCCACTATGGAAAATCTTCCAAACTTCACAGGTTTGTATCCGGTGACGTCAGCTGAGAAGGACAAGAGAAAGCGATGCAGGAACCAGTGCCACCCAGTGTAACAAGTGTTAGGTTACTCTGATGTAATGAAAGCGATGCAGGAACCAGTGCCACCCAGTGTAACAAGTGTTAGGTTGCTCTGATGTAATGCATATAATATAAAAAAGTGCATTCCTGTGGGATCTGCATCTCACAGCGAGGATGGGTGGGTGCATGGGGGGGCATGTACTGCACTGTGGCTCGTGTTTGGGATGGTGACGCCTGATGAAAGAGGGGAGTGTACAGAGCCAATCACTGAGAGCTGTCCGTCTTTCACCTCAGGTGTGGTGAGCAGGCGATCAAAGCCACCGAAACATTCCTGTGCGAGCCACCATTGTATGAAACTCTTTTGCTGATACTTTTAGCAAACAAGTGCAAACAAGTGCATGACTAGTGTTCTATAGTATATTACGAACAAGTGATTGTGTTGTAATTACACTCGCAGTGTTGGCCGAGCAGTGTCGTTCGACCGAGTTTACATTGCTCTAATAAGGCCATGAAATAAATCATAATGCTAAATATTCTTTTTTTTATACGCACACACCAACAGGTCAGCAAGCGCCATTCTTATATAAAACAAGTCATATCAATATGGGTGCAAAACAAATATTCACGCGTGTACAACAGTGAATCTCAACAGTTTTCTCAACTCTATAAAAATAGCTTAAAAATCTGACATATGTTTCTTTTTAGTACAGTGTAGGGTTAAGTCATAGAATCTTTTCTTTTATGAGACAGTTCAGTTAAGAGGCTGGTTCAGATGTCCTCTGCTCCTACTTTCCTCCTGTGACACAGCCACAAACACAGGGCTTCAAACACGATGAGGAACAGGTTATTGGAGTCAAAACAAATAACATCAAACTAACCACTTATTCTCTATCTTATCGTATGACATCGTTGCGCGAAAATAGCCGAGCTTGTAGATCGGCTATTTTGCTACTTTGGAAACATTGAGAACATTTCCAGCTATAATGGCATGGCCAAAGCAGGTTTGAAAGTGGTTAAAAAATATCCATGATCCTCCCTGTACCAGTCTCATTTATAGTTGTCTCTCGCCAAAAAGAACAGATTTTCAAGTGAAAAAGTATTGTACAAACTATAAATTAAGCTCAAGAACCACTTGGCTCCAAACTCCAACTGCCTGCAGAGTAGGGTTGGGGTCCTTTAGATTTTTTAAAGATTCTGGTGCCTTAATGATTCCCTATTAATAGTCCGACAGACATGAAGTCCACATACCAGGTATTGTAATTGTATAGCAGACATGAAGTCCACATACCAGGTGTTGTAATTGTATAGCAGACATGAAGTCCACATACCAGGTGTTGTAATTGTATAGCAGACATGAAGTCCACATACCAGGTATTGTAATTGTATAGCAGACATGAAGTCCACATACCAGGTATTGTAATTGTATAGCAGACATGAAGTCCACATACCAGGTATTGTAATTGTATAGCAGACATGAAGTCCACATACCAGGTATTGTAATTGTATAGCAGACATGAAGTCCACATACCAGCTCTGACAGTGTGATCCAACCGGTTCCAGAAAACAGTTCCTAATGTGATGGAACCGATTCTGGTTCCATCCATTATGTTTTATCCGGTTCCGGATCACAACCCTATAGTCACAATTACTACATAATCGCTTGATTGCAATTATTTTTGATTAATCGTTACAATCGTTTCCATTCATCTGTATACAAACAGCTTGATGACATTAACAGAAATGTCATAGTATTATCTTTTAACCACTTTCAACCTGGTGTCCCCATTTTGGGGAAAACTTTTTCAAAAATAGTTAAAATAGCTGATCTGAGTGGCGAGTTGTAGATCTGCTATTCTTGCTATTTTTAAGTATACAATTATTTCTGGACTGTTTTGGCCATGTACATTATTTATTTTGATTATTGGTGCCAGTCATTGTCAGTAACTCTTTTGTGTATTTCAGAAAATAGGCTTTGAATATTTAAGTATTTTATATTCCCAGTGCAAGATTTGTTTATAAAGCCTAAAAGCCAAACTCAAGTTTTTGTTTACAATGTTCAATTAAATAACACATTGAAATTATTTGTATGACAATTAATTAACTCCACGAAAATGTCTTGATGGTGACAACCCTAGTGTCCCTTAGCAATGTCAGAATCACTGGAAAGGTGAAGTGGGGACCCCCACACACATCACCCCACATTTGGCAAAAAGAAGTTGTAGTCTCTCTCACACAGACACTAAACACACAGAAGAAGCATTTAGTAACCAATGCCCCAGAGAATGTTTGCTGGTGCACAACCCACTGTTACAAACGTATCTTGGGGAATTAGATTAACCCAAATAAAAGTAAAATGCCATACAGCAAACAAACAGGGCAAGAGTTCGTACACAGATTGTCATATGTCATGCTATGCACACAGGCAACAGCAAAATATCAACCAAAAATATATATTAGGGAAATGTATAATGCCATTCAGCAATCATGGCAGCAAACATTACATAATCAACTAGTGCAATGAGCGCACAGGCACGGACGGACGCATGGACGGATGCTCACACACATACAGACGCCATCCAGGAACAATTATATCTCAGAATGGGAAGAAACTTTGAGTTCAAGTGGTGAGCAGCTTGTCCCCTGATATCCCAGAATAACAAAAGACAGAAGAAGGCAAAAATGGAACCAATAAACCCAAAGCAGAACTGGTGACATGGACCACTGACATTATAAGGACACTTGGAGGAGGATTGTATTGTTTGGATGAACTGAAAGCAGTTTCTATGTACTGCATGCCAGTCTGGTCTGCTAATACAGTAGCTATTGAAAGCATATAAAATAATACCTAGAATATATGACAAAAATAAATAACTCAAACCTCTTGCAGCAGTTGTAAAGAAAAAAAAAAAAAAAAAAGGCCACTGAATGCTCGTGTGTGTGTGTATGTGTATGTGTATGTGTATGTGTGTGTGTGTGTGTGTGTGTGTGTGTCTGTGTGTGTCTGTGTGTGTGTGTGTGTGTGTGTGTGTGTGTGTGTGTGTGTGTGTGTGTGTGTGTGTCTGTGTGTGTGTGTGTGTGTGTGTGTGAGAGAGAGAGAGAGTGTGTGAGAGAGATCGCTAGAGAGAGTCAAGCTCAACAGCACAGTTAAAAGTTATCTATAAAACCTTTTTAAGCTTTGTCGTACCATCATGCATTGACATTATCACAAGACTGAAATGCAACGTCATTCCGTTTTCTGGCTCAAATTCCCCATCATGCCATAACAAAGATTTATCTGTATGCAAACAGTTTAGCATCTCAGGATACAGTACAGCTTCCACTTGGTCTGTCTGCTAAAGTCGATCATCCCAAGATTAGAGTGAAGCTGATGGCCAGGCTGGTAATTCAACGCAAACTAAAAAACAAATATGAGTACTAGTGCCCTCAATCTTGTAACATGATAGATTTCATAGGGCAGAGGTAAGTCAAATAATGGCAGTAAATGATCAAAAAGGGCCTCATTCAGTTAACTTGTGACATCTTTTCCAAATACCTAAATATAATAAAGTATTCTTCCGGAGCCATTGAGTAAGTATATTTTCCTAAAATTTTGCTGACAACAGCAAAATATATATCAGAATAATCAGATCCAACGTCCCTCCATATTTGGGTTAGACCGGCGTCATCAACATGATGTCAAAGATTCATAGTGAAGCCATGGCGCAGTTAGACAGGGTCTTGTTCAGACACAAACCTGTTTAAGTTTGACTGAATAAGGCCCTATTTAGACAGAAATACAGTACAGTTAATCTGCACACCGACATGTTACGTTAAGTTGCCCTGAATACAAAATTGTGTCATCACTTTATAGTTACAATATTTTACTCACACCTCATGGTATGCTAATAGAAATCGAGTTATGTCAGATCACAGAGGAGCAACTCAATTTAAAGTACCACATGAGTGATCATTATTTTACACAAAAGGACACTTTGAATAACTACATATATCCCGTTAAAGCATAAAAACCAGTCAACCATGCCCTGCCGAAGTCTCAACCGCAGAAGCCAAGTGAATTATAATCATTTCTAAAGGACAGTAATGCTGCAGAGAACTATTAAAACAGAGTCTCGAAACCCCAAAGGGGCAGTCATTTAAGGTTTCTTAGTGCGCTTCAGTGGTTGTTTTGGGGAAAACATAGAGAATTCTAAAGATGGTGAAAATCTAGAATGTCACATTGACAGATAAATCCTCACTCAGTTTTTCCTTCCGCCTTGCGACTATGAAGCTTTGGTTTTTCTGGCCCGTGGTGAGATCTTGTCTTCAGACTTAACAACACCGTTGACCGCACCTCCTAGTGAGATACACATGAACATATAAAAATAAAGATTACGTTATGCAGTGCACACATTACATCTGAAAGGTACACATGCGTACCTTAAACCACTTAAACACTAGCGTTCCTATTCTGGGGGTGAACGTACGGTGCAAATATCAGATCTACACAATGTGCTGTCACATGTTATTAATATGCGTTTGTGATCTTGTAGATCTGCTATTTTCAGTGAAGAGATTCAGTATACAGGGGAAAAAGGTACAGATAATTGTATTTCTTTGCACTCTACTTACCAGTAGCCTACTGACCATTACCCTATCCTTTTTTGACTGTCACTAGGGTTCATGCCATTTACTCACTCTGGATAAAAGCATATGCTCAGTGCATAGATTTTAAATTGGATGAGTCTGTTCGGTTCATTTAGTTCTATGGTTTTAGCATAACTCACCCCGGACAGGCTCCCTCTTGTAGGGCTTGCTCTTTGGGCTGACTGCCTTCTTTTTGTTGGCCTGGTTCTGGCTGTGTTCCCTCCACTTTTTCAGCTGGAAGTTAATGAATTTCCACATCATCCAGGCCTGTGTCAAGCAGATAGCTGCCAGACAGGTCATCCTAATAGGCGGAGAGGAAGACAAGATGGGGACAGCTCACACAAGGTTTGAACATTTGTCACTTCAATTTACAATCCTTGGAATGTCCAGAAAGCCCCCAGATCAGGGTGGGATCGGTGTAACTAGTGGTGGATTTACCTGACTGTGAGTACGTTGAAGTTGCCTTCTGCCAGAGAAAAGCCCTGGTTCTCTGTACGGGGCAGTCCGAATCCAAACGTCAGAACAGAGAGTGTGAGTGTGAGGAGACGGGCGATGACAAAAAGTAACGCCCACAGAGTGAATCTAGCGCGGTAGAAAGATAAACCACATAGTATTACTTTGATTGAAGTGTCAACATGCATAGTATATGGATAATTATGGTGATGAACCCGGTTTAAACGTTTTACTCATGTTTTTTTGGTAAACACCTGATTAACAAGCTTACAGTGTATATGTCTCATGATGCAACATGTTGTGAGCTTCTAGATATGCTAGAAGGGGATGGGGGGGATTTCGTGCATTTATACTGTATACAGTAGATTACCATGACCGCATGAAAGAATTGCCCTGTGTAGTCAGATCGCAACTGTAAAAGCATATATCTTAAGAAGACATATTTCAGAAATGGCGAGAAAGACAACGAACTAGGGATGTTAATAGTTCATCGTTAATCGATTATTCGCCGATAAGAAGTCGGTAGTCGTTAACATTTAATAACTAATCGTAATTAATCGAAGATTATGCGGTTCTATCATTGGGTGGTTTTCTGTGAATGTAATGCTGTCTACACGCATGTGTGGCCAAGGAACGTGCATACAAAGATGCCATTGCCTGGCCCTGTATCGTCAAATATTAAATATTTGATTAAGGAATATAATATGCCTTTTGTATTATTTCTGTATATCAGCAAAATGTAGATTTGTATGTTAGACATTGAGGGAAATCAAGATTCTTAGATAAGTGGCATTTTTGAAAAAAACGCCACTTATCAACTAACCAGTTAATCGATTGATAAGCTTATCAAACGTATCAATTAATTATTAATGCATTAATCGATAATTCACATCCCTACAACTATGGCTATGGCTGGCTGGTTGTTGGCTCTTAGTCTTACCCCTTCTGCTTGTTCTCATCGCTGAAGTAAAAGAGGCGTGAGGCGTGGAAGAGAAGCTCCACCAGGTAATGAGGAACCAGCAGGACCAGGCCCAGTCGGTGGAGGCTGAGCACACAACAGACAACACACATTAACCACATCCCTAGAACCCAAGAGATCCTGATCTTTGTGCCAAATTGGAATCCAATGTTATAGTATATCATCGATGTCAGGCAGAAACCTCCTATCTCCATATTCTAACTCTTTTTTTCCTCTTGTAAATACATGCCCTAATCATCATACTACCATAGCGTTCGTTTCCACCATTCTGTGTGTGGTTTTAAAATAGTTCAACTAGCCGATCCACATCGACACGTTGTGAGCTTGTAGATCGGCTATTTTAACTATTTTGAAAAACCTTTTAAAAGGTTTTTCAAAATAGTAAAAAATTGAAAATATGTTTACGGTTAAGGGGTGGCGCAAGATATAGCCCATAGTGTTGCGTCCTTAGACATATGAAAAAGTGTAGAAATCTTGGCACTGCATCTTTAAGAAATTAAAAACCACTGGGTTAGAGGGGTTCAGAAGGCTTGGCTTTCATATCCATGTTAGGAGGGATTAGGTTGCTTGACCTTTGCTTTTATGAGGTCATATCAGGACAATATTAGGAATGTCACCAAGGTTGTCACAGAACATTTGCACAACATTACAATCCATTACTCTAAAATTAAAAATATATATATGTATTTGCACTTTGGGTTATGCGGGGAGCGAGTGATGCGCTTCAGTAATTCATTTTCAATAAGAGGGGGCGATTCGAACAGACTTTTCCTCCTGAATATCACACACAATTAATATTCCCCTTCTATGACGTACGCGGAAGTAAAGGCGAAAACCGCAGCCGTAGACTCACACAGAGACGACAGAGCTTCCAAAAAATGCTAATAAACAGCTTGAATTTGGGAAAAGTGTCTACACATGGTAATGATGTAATGCCATGTGCAACAGATCAGATCAATTGCTGAACCCACAGAGGAGAAAAAGGGATTCAGACAGGACAGGCAGAGGTTTGTAGAATTATAGGAGGAATAAATTGCGCAACTTGTTATCCTGCCGTTTTGTTCTCTGTGGTAAAACTCACCAATCTGGCACCTAAGTGTGATAAAACAAACCATCATAAATGTAAATCGCATTTTGACCTGGTGTGGTTTGAAACTTGTGTTTTTTTCAGAACCACAATCAATGAGGTCATTGTCCTTCAGAATATAGAGGTGGGCAACGATAAGCATTTATTGCACAGTTTGGTCACTAACAAACAAACAAACAAACAAACCCCTTTGCTATTCCAGCTATTGAAGAGACGCAAACTTTGCAAAGACAATCATTATTTGACTCACTTTAAGATGTAGGCACCAGAGATGTGGACAACATAAAGGCAAATGTAATAGAGTTGACGGGGAATGTCCTCCTGCAAAAAAACAGGGAAAAAAAAACAGTGGATGAGTTACAGTAAGTATAATTTATGGTTTGGCAAGAATGTGTTGTGCGACAGATCGCTCGTCACTGTTTCACCGAAGCATAAATTAAGTTTTAGTGTTACATTAAGTGTTGATTTTTAGTAGTAGTTATCAAGCCTGAAATCATCCTACTCCTCATACTTCCACTGCTGAGCAGCAAGATGGAAGAGCTGTTTTTATGCTTTCTGTTTTTACATTTTTATCCGTCATTTCTGAAGCTCTCTTTACACGCTGTATTATAACCACTGCTAAAAGCACTTTAAAAGCTACAATTCAGATCTTATTTTAATGACTAAGGTGTTACTTTATCCAATCTGCATTGTAGAGTATGTTAATACAATGTGGTTGGAGGTAGACTTTCTTTTATGCAAACTGCCATCAGACTGCATAATGCATCAGAACTCTCTCCCTGCATATGGCTCTGTGTTGCCCCAGTTCTTGTGTAATTATTTCCATGCGTGTCTGATGTGTTTTTGTTCGTTTTGTGCTGCTGTAACGCCTCAATCTCCCTTCGGGATTAATAAAGTATATCAGATCGTCTCTACTCTTCCACTGAGACATTTAGACCCTGATGTGGGGTAGGACACCTACTGGTTGGCAACTAGTACTGCGTGAATCTCACAGTTGTAGCAGTTCAAAGAGCAGCACACAGTGCAGTGATGGTTGAGTGACAATGTCAACGTTTTATGTCTATTGTCTCCCTCTTCTGACGGAGAGAGGTAATTGCAACAATGTCCAAACTACAATAATAATGGCATTGGTGGGGCAACTACACTGTAGCGCCCAGTACAGTGTGCCGTCTGCTTCAGCTATCATGGTCAACCAGTCTATACGACACCAGGGTCTGGATTTCTAAGTGGAAGAAAATGGATCCACCTCCAACGACACCAGATTGGATAAGATACCGGTAACATTTTAATCATTCAAATAAGTTCCAGATTGTAGCTTTATTACACATTTAGCCCATATTCGGAAACCGAAAATTCTGCAAAAACAGCTGATCTACAAGCTCAAAACACATAGCAAAACATAGACTGCAAAGAACCTTAAAATACATAGTCTTAAATTAGACTTACCTTTCTCACTTTTTGAAAATACAGCTCAGGAAGTGCGTGGAGCCAATAGGCAATTTGGCAAATATAGAAGAACTTAACCTGAAAACTACAAATAAGAGTACAAAGACAAGAGAAAAATAATTGGTAAATAAAGTAAAGTCAATCGATCCAATACATCCTTTTGTATGCATGTTGGGTATGGGAGTTAAAATTCCATAGATATTAAAATAAATAGATGCCTCATTGGCCGCTGCAGTTCATTGGAACCATGTGTGTCGACGGGAGGGCGGAACAATTTACACTCTGGGGCGGAAGTGCGCCGGAAGTGTGGAAGGTACGCTACGCCGTCGCCACGCTGCCACTCAAGTGACTGTCGCCACCGGATCTCGCCGTCTCTCGACTACTGGCCAATCACAGCGCAACTTTTCCGGGACGTGTCAGACCCGTCTGTGACGCACGTGGAAGCTCATGCTTCGCAAGGAATCTCTGGAAAGCTTTGCCACCTCTTGAGAACACATGCCCCAGAGCAGGAAGAAGCATCTAGCTTTATATGTCTATGGAGCAGACCAAGTGGTGGTTGTTTACTTCCTGCTTCTGGAATCATCTAGGCCGTCAACGTTGCGCACACTATGTGCACGCAGCTCACCACTTACTGGCCAATCACAGTGGGGTTGCGGTCGGATCCATAATAACTCCATGCCGAGTTATGAATAACACGCTGACGAGAGACATGCAGTGTGCACAGAGATACACACTACAGTTCCCTTTACCATGTGAGCTAGTAGATCGCCTATTTTCTCTATTTTTCATACGGCTAAGGTGGTTAAAGTGTAAAACCGATTTAAATTTCTTTATAATATTAAGTCAAGATCAAGTACATTAGGATGAGCTCTTGTAATAAATGTATACAATCTTACGTACACCATTCGTGTGTGTGGGTAACCTTCCCATAAGAACGTGGGATTACTCGCAAATTCCTCCTGCCAAAGGAAGAAGACATTACATAAGTTGGAGCACATGCCAGTGAAGCACAGCACTTTATTAAACAGAAAATGCATTTTCAGGTCGGGATACCAATTTAATCCAATTAGGATAGAGAACTCAGGCAGGAATCAGGATACAAAGTAAAGTGAAATTGGAAGTGATGACACAAAGAAATGAGCAGACACAATTAGAACTGGAACACTAATAAAAATGAAGCTGATAACTGGGTACTCACCCAGTGTCAATTATCTAATGTAATCCTGGGCGCTACACCAACCTCGAGGGGCAGCGGACTGACCTCATGCTTCCTACTATGCATGAGGAGTCCAAGCTGCTTCTTTTCACCAGACAGGGGGGGAGGGGGGGTTTCTCTGGCCGGACGTAGCGTGTGGAAGGAACACGTTATTCCGACCAGTTCCTTTACCATCCATCAGGCGCCCCATCTGGCCAGGCGGAGGCAGTTTAGAGACCAGGATTACTGCATGTTTTAGTTATAGCACTACAGACTGTGCCACCGTGCCCCCCCCAAAAAATAAAATAATGAATAATAATTATATATATATATATATATATATATATACACACACACACACTGTATATAGTGCTTTAACCTTTAAACAAGAAATATAACTTACAATACCTTTTAAAACTAAACTGAAATAAAAACTAAAGGAAAATCTAAAGTATAATGACCTTGGGGTTATCTTACCGCTGTTAGAATGCTGCAGCCCCAGATGAAGGAGGCCAGGTAGAACACAGCCAGCTGTCCAGACTCATTGAACTTGCTGTGTTTGGTTTTTGACAGGTGCAACCTCCTGTTCATTTTCTGAAATTTCAATTTTCAGACGTCTAATTAAATATGATAAATTAATAAATATTTCCAAAAGTTTTTGATTTCTATAAAATGTGAATGATGCAGACTGTCATTCTGCCAAGATTCACTTCTGCATTCAGAATGATGTTGAAAAGCGACACGTAATTGTAAATTAATATTCATATGTGCTTCTGTTATCCATTTACACTCTTTTCCAGTGCTTTCATTTTTATATTGTACTGGGAACTTGATTTAAAAGCTTGAAACTGATAATAGATTCATTAACAATTATATTCATCTCCCTGTCACATTTGGAAAGCCAATGCAATTTAGTAGAAATATTGGTTGGTCACAATAGTTCTACAATTTATTGATATTTAAAAACAAAAAAATAATAACAAAAAAGACAACATAGGGGCCAGACTCTTTAAGGTGCAGGAACATTTGCCACAAATAGCACATCTACAAATCTCACAAGTAGTGAGCTTGTAAATTTGCATTTACAAGCATTTATTTGCACAGAGAAAAGCAGTCCAAGTGCAGTTGCAATTCAGGTCTGTTTCACAAAGACGCGTGTACGTTTTTAAACCTATTAAGACCTTATACAAATGCCTTACAAATACAAAGCTCTCTGTCTCCCGAGCAATCTTCGTTCCTACTCTCACCTATGGTCATGAAGTGTGGGTCATGACCGAAAGAATAAGGTTGCGAATACAAGCGGCCGAAATGAGTTTTCTCCGACGGGTGGCTGGCATCTCCCTTAGAGATAGGGTGAGAAGTTCAGTCACGCGGGAGAGACTCGGAGTAGAGCCGCTGCTCCTTCGCCTGGAAAGGAGCCAGCTTAGGTGGTTCGGGCATCTGGTTAGGATGCCTCTCGAGCGTCTCCCTAGGGAGGTCCTCGATGCACGTCCCACTGGGAGGAGACCCCGGGGCAGACCAAGGTGCAGATCCCCCAGGAGGAAGTCACTAATGTTGCTCTGGAGCTGTTGCCCCCCCGACCCGACTACGGATAAGCGGTTGAAGATGGATGGATGGATGGACAAATGCCTTCTAAACTAGTAGTTCTCAAACTTTTTCGTGCTAAGGACCCCCAAATTAATGTGTATTTGACCACTGACCCCATCTGAAAATGTTTTGTGCAAGGGGCCGCCAGAAGAGAAAGTTTGTGTTAAAGCTTTATTTTTAACAACACATTAAACACAATAGCAGATGTATAAGCTCGCGGATGTATTTTAGCCAACACTAAAATAATGGGTTGTGGTTCAATATCAGCATACTCACGTCCAGAATATATTCTTGTATCAAAGCATGGAGGATGACGGCGATGAGCAGGTAGAAAAACACAGTGGCCAGATCTTTAGGTCCATATTGGTAAAGGTTTGCTACTGGCTCGGTCTTCTCATCTGCACACCACAATAGAAAATACAAATATTAAACAGTTACTCACAAGGAGACAACATTGAGTCACAGGATGTACAAAAGACTAGATTTCTTTTTTTAATCGTCGCTGTCAGGCAGAAACCTGTGTTTTTCCCCCCTGTAAATGAGTAGATCCACAAGCACGAAACGCGCCGCAAAGCGATACACTTTGAGCTTGTAGATCTGCTACTTTTGCTATTTTCGAATTTTAATCCTGAAAAGTAACAGTTTTGGACATATGATGTTTCCAACCGACAGAGAAGAAATGATTATTGCTCAATCTGTGACGTTACCAGAAGTTGCCACTCACCGAGAACTTGTGTTACATTGTACTGGACTGTGATAAACATTATGGCAAACTTTGCCGTTACCTGCAACAAAAGAAAAGCATCAATAATATGACTCAGAGGAAAATTATCACAGTGTGTTGCATGCATTGTTTGTGGCCACACTTATTGTTGATTTAAATAAAACTGTGCTCTTGATAAACAAGTAAACAACTTAACATAAAAGACCTTTCCATAAGAGTATGATGTTAAAACGGTAGAGGAACTGATTCTGATCAAATAAATCAGTAAGCTGCATTCATCTGTGAATAACTGCATGTTTTGACCTCATATGGTTATTATAGATGTCGTGTACCACTCATCTATAATAACCACCGGTTGTGTCTTATTATGCACATTATGCACATCAAGTATACTTGATGTATACTTGATGTACATAATGTGTACACTTGACCAGTGGTCCGTGGACCACTGGTGGTCCGTGGAGGTATTGCATGTGGTCCCTGACCAGTCATAGTAATGTAGGAGGTTACTACAAGTTGGAGGTCAAGAAATTCAACAGAAAAAGAGTTAGAATCTCAAGAGGGGGAAGTGCACCGGATTGTCTGGTTGAGTCATTATTATTACGAAATTATTATTAGTCAATGGACCATTGTATACACATGGGATGCATTGCAAGTGTTAGCCCATATCTCCACCCAACACAACAGTGGTCCCCAGGTTGATTCTAAGTCAAGTGGTCCCTCGTTCACAATCAGTTGAAAACCCCTGACAAAGGGCATAATATGATTACTTAGATGTTTATTCTATTATACCCCCCTCCCATTCTGCATATTCCCTGCTGCTATCTTGTTTTCTTATTTATTTTATGTCATACTGTACAAAGTGTACATTAATATTCTTATTATGGTGTGTATATTGTATTGATGGAATGTTGCAGTCTTGTGGATTACGTCACACCAACATTTCAGTTCTTGTTGTATCTGTATGAGTGAGTGACTGGCAAATACACATCCCCTTGATTTTATTTATTTTTTATCTTGATTCTAGTGTGGCTTGGGTGGGCAGCCTGAGCTTGGGGCCTGCTGGGCTGGCAGTGCTATTTTAGTGCTGTTTCTTTAAGTATAAAGTAACCGTATTAAATATGATAGTCATGTATTTGTAATTGTATAGGATTGAAGTTATTTGTCATATCTGCCCTGTGCCCAACGTTTGTTTACAAAGCCTAAAAGCCAAACATAAATTAAGTTTTTATTTATATGGTCCAATGTTCAATGCCAAAAAACAATTCAATCGTTAATCGCAATTATTGGTAAAATGCTGTGATGGTGACAGCACTAGAGAGGGAGAGCTATCTAGTTTCATTTAGAAGTGCTGCCTACAGTAGAATATATACATAGAATATGTACAGCTAGCAGCAGCACCACACATGAGCGGGTTCAGTCAATAGCACCTAATGCTCTCAGCTGAGAGGGACCTGGGCTGGTGCATGACTGCATGTAGATGTGTATAAGCAGGACATTTGGGAACAGACTGCAGATTCATGCACCTGATCTTACACTGTATTATATAACGCAATAACTGGTTTAAATTACATGATGATGTTATAGCTGTAAAGTGGGCCTCGTCTTCTTCCCTTGGCAATGAAGGGAGACAGACACATGAGAAGGTATGATAAAGGTGTGTGTGTGTGTTTGTCAGCTGTTGCCCCAGCCACTTTAAGACACACTTCAACCAGAAATGGGTTGATTCTGTTATCAGAATAAAAGTTTGATTCTCTCCCTCTATCCATGTATCTCAATACTTATATATACTGTACAATAAATAGTTGTAGTGTAATGCATAGTTAAATTTGCAATATTTACAACATATTATTAATAAGATCTACAGTACACTGTACAGTATTATACATTTAAACACTACATTGAGGAACCCATTCATCGATGCACGTCTTACTCTGAAGCCCACTAAGCGGAAGTCCGGTTCTTATTTCAGCTGACTTGACGCTGGCCATATCCACGACCACTAGCTAGCTGCAGCTAAACCTCCAGCTAACGCAGACCCTGCTCTCTCTCCCTCTTAGCAGTGTTTCTCATGCAGGTTCTCTCAACAGTTACCTCAAACATCAGACCCAGGAGGATGATCATGGCCAAACACGACACCATATCCGCGTGATTCTGGATCACAAACTCGTGGCTCAGCACCGGGGGGCTCTTGTTCTTCTTACGGAAACCCATGGTGGTCTGAGATGGTCTCTCAGCGTCACCGACAGACAGACACACACGCACACCCTCTCTCTTCCTAGTGTCTTTTCCCTGCAGTGCTGCTGTCTCAGCACGGTTTGCCTCTTGCTCCGTTCGGCTTGGTTCGGTTCTGCTTGGCCCGCCTCGGCTCGCACCACCACGTCCACTTCCCCCCCCGGATGGATGCTGCTGCTGTCTCTGAGTCTGACTCCCTGCTCCGAACCGAACCGCGGCTGCTGGCTGGGGTCAGTAAACTGTTTCTCGTGTGTATCGTGTGCGTGCGTGTTTAAAAACAGCCCCACTACATCCCACTAAAACACAACACCCACTTTTTCACCCCCCTCTGCTAAAGCTATCAGAGTCAGATGACGACGTGCCCTCTATCGACCTGTCAAATATGGAGCGAAATCTGCGTCAAGTTGCACCAACGTAAGCATTTGACTTCCGGTCGGTGATACAATACAATAAAAGTCTAGGTTATAAATATTACAAGGTTTTTTGCTGAATAATAATATATAATGCCTGTAAAGGCAGGAAAATGTGTGCAACCGAAACATTTTGAGTTCCCATCTACAAATCGTGTGTGTGTGTGTGTGTGACTGTGTGTGTGTGTGTGTGTGTGTGTGTGTGTGTGTACACGTGTGTGTAGCCGCAATTTGCAACACTAGATTTTTTTATAATGGGATGTAGACCTATCTAGGGTTGCAATACCATCCAGTGACTGCCCATTCATCCAAATTGCATTTGCGTAGCGTTTGTTTCATAAAAATCCGTAGACATGTTATGAGCTACTTTCTGTCAAGAGGTTCTGTGCAGGTGATTCTTTTTCTAAGTGTTTTAGTTTGGAAGTTTGGAAGCGCTCGTTGAAGTCACTGAATGGCCCTGCGTACCACCTGTTTTGAATTTGTTGCAGGAGGCAGCAGCACTGCACGACTCTTTGATAAAAATGAGTGCTTCCAAACTCCAACACTATATATACTAAATATCACGGCACGGCATTTCTTGTCAGGTAACAGTTGAGTACAACTTTGAGTTTTTTATAATTGGATTTCAATGTAGTAAATATGCCCTATCAAAAATAATCATACAAAGCTCAGGCATGGATTATCAATGGAAGTTAGTTCCGTGGACGGCAGCCTGCAGGGATGGCTGATTGGCTGAGCACGGAATGTGTATGAGCATGGAATGTGTTCAGCTGATTGGCTGAGCACGGAATGTGATGTATGATGATGTATGATGATAAGAGCGCTCCTCACTTCACATGGACCTACTGCATTGCCTTACTATTTTAAAAATGTATTATTATTATTATTTTTCATTAGACATTAGATTTGCAGAGACAGGAAACCTAGAAGAGAGTTGAATGAAGTCCTTGTGACTGGCATACTAGATTCTACGAATACGAGACTGCTCGCCCCTTTACCAACTCGCCCCGGGCGTACAGCCGGCGGAACAGCGCGGCCTGGTATTCCTAAAGTAATCTAAGTAAATGATGCTTAAACGGTTAAACCTAACCTTATTCCTAACCTCAACCTCAGTAAAACGATGCCTAAACCTAACCCTATTCCTAAACTTAACCCCAGTAAAACTATGCCTAACCCTAAACTTATTTCTAACCTTATTCTCAGTAAAACAAAATAAAGAATACAAGAACCGCCGCACCGAGCTGTCGGCGTGAGGTCGGCGGAAAAAATCTGGGGCGAGATGGAATTGGGGCGACCTGACCTGGTACCGATTCTATAGCCGCAATTTGCAACTCTAGATTTCTTTATAATGGGATGAATCTAGAGTTGCAATACCCTCCATTGACTCCCCACTCATCATTTTGCGTTTGCGATCTGCTTGTCTTAAACGACGTTAAACTCACCAACATTGCAGCTGTAGTCCAAGCTTGAATTATTCTCTTTCAATCTGCAAAGCTTGTTTTTCATGAAAATCCCCCGTAGACATGTTATGAGCTACTTTCTGTCAAGAAGAAGAAATGTTGGAGTTTGGAAGCGCTCGTTTGTATTAAGGGGTCGCGCTGCTGCCTCCTGCATTATGTGCAAATGCGAAACAGATGCATGCAGGGACGTTCAGTGACTTACGACGAGCGCTTCCAAACTCCAGCACTTAGAAAAAGAATCACTTGCACAGAATTTCTTGACAGAAAGTAGCTCATAACATGTCTACGGGGGATTTTCATGAAAAACAAGCTTTGCAGATTGAAAGAGAATAATTCAAGCTTGGACTACAGCTGCAATGTTGGTGAGTTTAACGTCGTTTAAGACAAGCAGATCGCAAACGCAAAATGATGAGTGGGGAGTCAATGGAGGGTATTGCAACTCTAGATTCATCCCATTATAAAAAAATCTAGAGTTGCAAATTGCGGCTACCGATTCTACTACTTTTTCTTCTATAATTGCTTGTTTCCTTGACCTCGCCACCCCAAAACATGAATCTTTATCAAAGGTTTTATTTTGAAATGCGCTAACTGGAAGTCAAATGCTTACGACAGTTTTACATGACGTGGGCTTATTGACGAAGCTCCCTCCCACTCCAAGACCCATTCATGAACCGCCCATTGTCGGTGACGTAAACAGAGAGCCCAGTTGGTAGTAAATCCCATAGTCTTGAGGTATGGTGGCATTGTCATTGGTTAGTTTTTGAGGGGTGCTAGCCCCTCCTATATTTAGCTATAGTGTAGATTATTGTCCTGCTAACAAACATCTAATGCCATTGACAATGAATGGAAAATTTATGTCATATGTGTCTGAGCAAATCGGCTATTTTCGTCCTACACATTGACAATGAATGAATGGAGAATTTACATCATATGTAGCAAGAAAATTGGCTATTTCGGTCCTACACAAATTCCCATTAACAATGAAGCAATAGACAATTAGAGCAAATAGGAGTGCCCCTCACTTCACACGGGTGTGATTTTTATTTTTGTATTCATATTTGATGAAAGGGACAGTTGCATACTAAACTTGTATAACACACGTGTATAACATAGTATTTTATAAATATTCTAATGCCACATATTTTTTAGCATGAACATTGAACTATTTATTTATAATAAGATAGATAGATAGATGGATGGATAGATAGATAGATAGATAGATAGATAGATAGATAGATAGATAGATAGATAGATAGATGGATAGATCACTGTTTCTGGTGGCGGTGATGCGATTGTGAAGAATATTTACAGACACTGTAACATTGATAAATCAATCAGACTGACTTTATACACACACACACACACACACACACACACACACACACACACACACACACACACACACACACACACACAGTCCCTCCACTTGTGTCATAAACCGTTGTCTGGCAACCAACAGCCAATCGTTTAAACGCCGCCGCCACACTCCCTCTAAGCGATGGGATCTTAACTCCCAGGCTGTGAAATGCATAGATTTATATATATCTATGGTGAAATGTATGCAGGGTGAGCCAAGGGGCCAGTGAGGCTATTCAACGTTGAAGGTCTGGGTCCTAGTGGTAGGAGGAGGGACTACAGGCGGACCCGTGGATTCATGACCGGGAAACCCCGTGCAGCTGGGCTTTAACATTGAGCGCTCGGTTGCATACGTCCTCCGGACCTCAAAATTGAGGTCCGGAGGAGGGACTTCCGGCAGTCTTCCGGGTGCTTAAAAACGCCACTGAGCAACTTCCACTGACATGAATAGCGGAGGGGGCGGAGCTTCGCGCCAGATCAGTCTCTATCCTTTTATATACTCTATGGGGTGAGCCAATGATCCATGGTTGTGTAGTGTAGTATCATGTGTTTCCATTTCGAAAGGACAGCAGCAGGCATTCAGTTTAGTTCATTTTACAAAACGAACTACACGAGATTAACACAATGTGGTTCAGAGACACTTGGACAAAACCGTCGTGTTGTCCAGTGAAAGCCACAGCCCACGGTAGAATGAGTCCGTGAGTCCGTGACCATCATACGTTAATAGTTTCATCTTGGCAAGACAAAAGTCTGTCTGCCTGCTTTGGTACGTAACATATCTAACTATATATAAATGTTTAGCGCGAGAAAAACTATAATTTACTTTAAACATTGCCTCTTTGTTTTTTTTTATTAATATTTCCGCGCTCATTTGAGGAAGGATAGTGATCAGTAACATTTTATTTCATGATTTCATACAAAAACTCGACGTCCTTCACTGTGCAGCGAGCGACATGTAAGTTCTTTGCACATTAGCAAAGCAAACTATTCTAGTATTTTACTCAACTTTCAGAGATAGTTTTTTTAACCGTTTATACAACTGGATAAATTAAACTATTATCTTATCTATTGTAGCTCTGACTGCAACCCAATTTACACTTACTGTAAATCCGGTATGTATTTCTGGCTTGGTTTCGGTTTCGGTTTTTACATTGTTTTACCACTAGAGGTCAGAATGTGACCAGGACCGGATCGGCTAAACATCTACCGGGTATCAGTTCACAGACAACACAACCGTAGGGATATCCAGTTCATTAGGATTTTTAGGTCATTAATTTTACATATACGTTTTTACAAATTAACCCTTAAATAAGTATAGGACAACCTTTCTATGAAAATGTGTCTACCTATGTTATTTTACCAGCCATTGTAGTAGGATTGCATTTATATGGTTTATAGCTTCTTTTAGTTTCACATATAGGCCTACATTAGCTAATTACAATACAATCACCCTTATCCAAAAGGCTCAAAATGATAGGATAACCTTGCTATGTCTATTTGTCTACCTATTTTTAGTATTTTATTATACCAGCATCTAATATACCGGTACATTATATTGCATTTATAATGGTTTAGGCCTATAGGCTTTTTACTTATCTTGATATTTTGAGTAAATAGTTAATATTCAAGCAGCTATTTTGTAATTTGAAGAGGTATTTTTATACTGTGTAATGCACCAACCTAACCAACACATTTTCGTATATATGTAAGCATACCCGGCTGGCAATAAAACAAAGTTCCTTATCTAATTATGTTGAAATATTAATGATGGTCACAGTTACAGAAAAGCAAAATTCTAATATACTGCATAATTGCATATTTTGTGTGTGTGGGTGGGGTAATTTGGCTTAGTGTACCTTGATTACATTTTACCATACTGTACAATATGACTTATATGAGCTTATGCATTTTGCATTTGGTCACTTATCTGGTAGTATACACAAATTTACCATGTGTTTTTGGCTATATAGAAGAGTATTTTTGTACGTCTCTAAATGTTATGATGAATTGAACATGGTGGACCCTATTGTAAACAAGTGTAATGCTTTATGGTGTCATCCACAGTTAACAGTTTTGTATTGAGTTGTGCTTGAAATGTACTGTAATTCTCCAATCTGGTAATAAATACTTCAATCAATCAATCAATCAATCAAACCATTCTGATAAATACAAAATCATTGGGCCTTGTTCAAGTCCTTCAGGGGCGAGGGCCATTTTGTTTTGCTTCAGAAAGGACAGTTCTTCCTGTAACATTTTTGAATATAGGTCTACCGTACTGTTAAACACTTATCAAGGGGTCTTATTACATTTCAAGAAACAAAATTGCATTTATTTCAGACATGTATGTAGCACTTGTGTTTTTAGTATAGCGCTATACTCTTTCTTGCCTCTGAAGACGGTTTAGAGGGAAGGAGGAGTTTAGACAAAGGCCCACTCCATAAAAAAATGGTGGCTTCTGCAGAGAAGCCATGGTGTCCTGCTCTACTCTCTACATGCTGCCATTCCTACATCTTAAGCCTCTAAATAAGAGAACTACCAACAGATGCGAGATTGGACAGCTTCAAAACATTGTTCTATGGGGTCTGTATGTTAAGGATGGGCTGTTAAGTATGTTATTTCATGATTTAGGCCTAGCTCTCTGCTTATTTTTCCTTCCTCTGTCTCTCTCACAGCCACAGAGCTGCCCTGCCTGCGCTGAACAAAGATAATTACTCAGGAAACATTTCGGCCAATCAGACGCCGCCTTGCATCCTGCCTGTGAGGAAAGGGACCAGTCAGGAGCCAGCTAACATTACTCGGGCCTGATCGCCTTGCCTGAAGAGCGGAGCCTTTTCCCCCGGCTGAGAACTGAGAGTATCCTCCATGTTTTATAAGTGTTGACATAACAGTGTGTGAGTCAGGCAGCCATGCATCCACAGAGGTAAGCCCTGTCTCTTTATCACTCTTAATAACATCATGTCTTCATTCCTGTCGTTCTAGTGACTGCTGATTTCTGGTGACAGACGTGAACACCTTTAAAATCAGAGTTTTGGTGTCCCCCACAGGAGGAGGGGGAGGGGTGAGGGGTGGATTTGGAGGCCTTGCAAGGCCTCTGCTCCACACACTGCTGTGGTGGGGGTTGGGTGAGGACTCAAGCATTGCTCTCCCTCTCTATACCAGGGTCACATGGGTGACCCATACAGTCACGGCAGAGGGGACCATGGCAAATACTTTTTCTTTAATATTATAGAAAATAAATAATAATGCAAAATAAGAGTCAGATTTAAAATGGGCACACATCTACTCCCTGTGGCAGTCTGGTTTTGCCAGAGAGATGTGTGTTGGGGGATGGGTGGCAGAGGAGTGCAGTGTACGCTTTGTAAGTAGATTGGCTCTGTTGTTTTATGTGTGCCATGCCAGGCCAAGAGAATGGACACGGGGGCAACAGATGTGTCTGTTGAGGCATGGGGGGTTGGGAGGGGGCAACAATAATGGCCATAATTGAACACTAGTTCTCTTGGGTTTAATGGAGGGGCATGATACACTGAAGACATGAGGAAGTATCTGCATTTATTTTATTGTCTTTTATTTTACATTTTCAGATTTCAGTTTCTGGATTTTTTCCCCCTGGCAAATGAACTTAGATTGAAGAAAGCGGTGATGGTGCAGTTACTGTAAATTCATAGCCCCGGCCCCCATCCCCCTCCTTGTAGTTCAGTAAACTCAGTTGATAAAACCCCTAGATTTTCAGGTACGTGGGATCTCCATTTACAGCCCTGGGCCCTCTGTTTACAGGCCTGTGCTGCACTGAGTCCACAGCACCGTTCATCGTAAAAGTGCTTCCTCTAGTTTCAGATCCTAAAAACAGTGGCCATTTTGTGTTTCAGGACCGTCCCTCTAGGGAGAACTCAGATCCTCCTTGCTCAGATCTGACAGGCGGTCGAGGAGCAAAGCAATAGCTGGCTCTTTATTTTTACAAGGTTTTCTAATGTTTGAAGTTAAATATGATTAGACGGTGCTGTGTTTAGCTTCTTATCTGTTTTCTCCCCACTTGTGTGACACTGTAGGCTATCTCTCCTATTTCTTACATACAAACAAAAGACACGACTGAGCTCCAGTTCATTTACAGATCGGGTTTATTGCTTTTTCAAGGCAAATTTGACTTTCATCCGTTCTGATGTATTAATAAAATGACTGAATGAAAAAAACAACCCAAAAACAAGTTATTTGGTGCTTAGTTTGAAAAGAACCAAAACATGCTCAGAATCAAACATGAAGGAAATTATTTTTAGTAGTCATAATAAGTGCTGTGAAAAAGGAAGTCTTTTTTTATAGCTTTGTACAAAAGCTTTCTTTAATTATGCGAGCTGCAGACCAACACCACAATGTTTTCTTTCACCAAGATACAAATGTGCATGGCAAGCCTAAAACCAAGAGTAAACCACTAAGAAGGTGAAAGAGTAGTATGCACACTACGCAACAGTAATCTGATTTGTGATCAGTAATGTGTTGTGTAATAACACCATGGTGAGGAAACGAATAGACCGGGAATGTCTGTGTTAGCTGAGACAATGTAGGCATGAGGCAGTAAACAGGACACCAGGGATTGAATAGCAGACCATTGACTCGCTCCTCACAACCACAAAGATAATCTCCAAAAGACTTTTTTTCAAATCCCCTCTGATTCATGCTGTCCTCCCTGGGACGGGCATGCCAGCCAAACTGGAAATAAAATAAAATATCTAATGCAGGCAGCAGGGGAAATCTCTGCAATGCAGCAAACATGCTTTTTAAGAGGAAGAAGGAAAGCTGTGCACACTGATCTGTGTGGCACGGCACTGCACAGCCGACCAATAACGTTCCACCCGGTTGGCCTTCCAGCCAATTGCAGCTGCAGCTGAGGTTAAAGATTGACAATCGAAGGGAGAGCAGGAGGGTGAGCGAGGGCCTTCTGGAAAATTCCACAGCCATCTTTGATCCACTCTTTACAGCCTTATGAAAAATCCAGGTTGAAAGATTATTTTATTTATAGCACCAGTAGACTTGATGTGATGCATTGGGGACATTGTATTTGAACACCTATTTTAGGGTTATAAAAGGGTTATATGAAGTTACGTTACAACCAATTTGTGATATGTTATAATAACAATATACAGAAATATCATATGGGTAATTGTGCTGACCTTTGACTTACTTTTTGCTGAGAATGATTTTGTCGATGATCCTTCCAGGAAAAGTGCTGATTGTGTTTTTCTCTGCATGTCTGCATATAGTAACACGTGTCTCACATATGAGGTTGAATGTGTCTGCTTTAATTTCCTCCAAATCCCAGATAACTTTAATAATAATAATGCCTTTTTTTGTTTGTTATAAACCATATAATCTCATTAGAGGTCATCACGGGCAGGCGACTGGTTTGGTTTGGTGTTTTCCCAGTCAACATGATTAAATCCAAATGGTTTTCAAGGACATTTTAAATATGAACACGAGATGACCTTGATGACATTATTTAGGTGTCCCTCGAACTCTGATGCACACACTTCTCCTACTTAAACCGTAACACCGATCTACAAGCTTGCAATGTGAGCTTGTAGATGTGCTATTTTCGCAGAATGTTAGTTTATTATGACATGCCCAGAATAGGGATGCCGTGTGGTTGAGGGTAGAACAACGGTTCGCCATGTTGTGGTGTTAATTCTCACATGCCGTGGCGTTCTTTCTCTGCGCTGAAACCCAATTAGGTTTTGACAGCGGTGTTCAAAAGCGAAGGCGAGAAAGGTAAGACAACATGAGAACATATGTTCCCTCGTTTCGTCACGGTTCCTGTTGTCTCCTCTCTCTTTATCTCCGTCCGTGCACTCACTGTGTGTCGGTTTGTCACAGACAAGAGCCGGTGTGCGTTTTAACGTTTTGGATCTGTAATCTTCACAGATCTCAGGTCTTTCCTGCATGGATGTGCCAGTGCCTGAGTCTGAAGCCTCCGAGTGGGGGATGGGGGAGCGGGATGGGGGGGGAGGGGAGGCGATGCGAGGAGAGGAGAGGAGAGGAGAGGGGAGGGGAGGGGAGGGGAGGAGGGGAGCGAGCTGTGGCCTCCATTTTCAGTGACGAGAAAAACCCTGTTCGTCTCTCACAGGAGACAAGGAATCTCAAGGCACAGAGAGACAGACATAGTCAGTGTTGTTTTTCTGTCCATCAGGTGTACTTCTCGCAGAGGGGGATATGTACCTGGTCCTTCTGGAATAACCCCAGAGCCTGCAGAGGATCTATTTGGCTACACAATCCTTGCAGGTTAATGGAATACAACTCTTGGGTTTGATAATGGCCTTTTGGAACGGCATACTTTTTCCCCGCATCTGGTCATCTTGGTTTGATTTGAGACGGCTGTTGTCAGACAGTTGTATGTGGCTGTGTGATAGCAGTGAATACAGGGTTGTGGCATTTGGTTTCGGCAGCCATAGGCTGCCTGTCCTCCCTCTCTTCTGTGCTTTAGTGCACGTAGCAGAGGGAGTTGGCTAACGTTTTCTCTTTTTCATGTGGGCCTCGTTTGTTCACTCTGTCCGGAACAGGAAGGCCCTGGAGGGGTTGGGGTGTATGGGTGTGTGTGTGAGACTGTAAGCACATTGAAACAAGACACCCTTACACCGGATTCTATTTTTTATCTTGTTGACCCTCTATTCTTTTCCCAGATGACACAAGTTATTGTGGGTGATTTCTCCAGGTATCTGTTTTATTGTAGTGCTAGTAGTACAGTGCTGTATCTGAAGGACAGAAGAATGCAACTAGATTAGCTTGATGACTAGGAAGTGGAAACCCTGCCTTCCCTTGTTGGCTTGGTAACACTGTTGTTGGGGATTATGTTTGGGAGTAATGAATAGGCCTAATCATTATTACACTGGTGGTTGACAAGACAGACATCAACGTTTTTAACGGTTGTATGTTTATTGGTTGGCTGATGTGTTCATGCCTAATGATCTCTGTAATAGTTGTATTTATGCGTGCTAGGCTAGCACAAGGCCATTAAGGTCGGGTGGTGTTGCCTTTGTTTTTATTATCCTTGCTTGCATTTTGATCACTTAGCATTGCTGAGGTGAATTGCTGTGTACAGAATGGCTCACATAAGTCTGTGTACAATTTCTTTAAGGGGGGGGGGGGGGGGGGGGAACCCCTTTTTTTTTTACTTTTTAGGAAGAAAACCTGCTCAACTCGCTAATGTGGTTGACCTTTGTGGCATTTGATGTAGAGCCATTCTCCTGACTGGGAACTCAGGGCGATGAACTGGTCAAGTGTGTGACCTGACAGGGATCCTTGGGAGGTTTTGTCCAAGGGGAACGTGAATAAGACTACATCCTCGGCACAAAGGCGGAGCTAACTCTCAAAGAGCCCCATTCATCACTAAGGACCCCCTCCCCTTTTATTATCGTCCTTTGCTCCTCCGAGGAAATGAGACGAGAGCGGAACTAACGGTAGAGGCTCAGAAAATCAGACGTTTTTAATCAGTGTGCATTTGTTTGTGTTAGAGGCCCTATACTCATTACCTTTTTAAGATTACAAGTGATATTATAAGAACTATTCTGGGACGAAGCTCCTGCGAAAATAGCCGATTGGCTATTTCTGGCGAAGATATTTAGTGCGTAGGACAGGGCCTATTATAGAGCCCTGTCTGGGGGACTTGGGTCAGCTAAGTATAGGGTTTATATGGTTAATAATATCAAATAATATTTTATGGTAATGTAATGTTTGTTATATGTACTGTAATATCAAAAGGATAATTATATCACTTAAGACTAAGGGCTTCTTCAATGAGGCCTGTGTCACAGTTGTGGGCCTGAACATGTCACCCGAGCCAGGTTTGAATCCTCTGAGCATATTAAAGGGCCGACTGTTGCTGTTGATCTTTAAGAATAGTCATCAGTGCCACAGGGACACTTGTTGTTAGAGGAGGGTCTTCTGGGGTGCCAGAGGCACATGGCATTAATCACACTACAATCGTTCCTCTAGTTATGTAGTAATGGCCAATACTGCCATCTTAAACGGCCTATATACTTCAGGCCGATCTACAAGCTCACCACTCAAAGCGACGTGTTGTGTGCAGGTCTGCTATTTACGCCAATTGATAGCCCATTATCGTTCACCCATCTATTATGTCATGGAGATCTACTATTTGCGCTGAATGTTTGCATATGGTATATTTATAAAATGTTCTCCCCATTTAGTTATTCAACATTTCTTGTACATCTGCTATTTGTGCTATTTTGACTGTTTACCTAATGACTTTCCCAGAACAGGGACGCAAGAGTGCATGTGGTTAATTGCTTCAGTAGGAGTAATATGAGTCAATTTGGATGCAGAAATCAGGACCTACTGTAGTTGAACTGAAACGTTACATCTGTGGTTTAATGGAGGACACAAATGCAGGTTCATCTGTGTTTAAACAGCCTCGACGTGTTGTGTGAATATATGCGCGCGCCTCACAGAGAGAGAGGAGTGTTGCCATGGTGATTCTTGCTATATTGTCTCTCACTGGTTATCAGTAAAGTGGAAGTGAATAGAGGATGCTTTGATACTATAGGAGAGGAGTTCACCTTTACTGCACAGTGTCAGTTAATGCATTGACGTCAAATAGCAAAAGACAGTCTCTAGTGGTGCAGCCTTGGGACCTGGGTGCCTTAGGTGCTGTTCCACTTGTTTACTGTGGTTTGTGAGTTGGTTTGTGTGTTACAGTGTTTGCAGCACTGTTTGTGACATTGTCTTGTTCTCTCTCTCCTTCTTGTCTTGTGTTGCTCCTTGTTCTGCAGTCTGGCTGAGGACGAGATTAAGACCGAGTCCGATGTGGTAGAGGGCATGGATGCAGCCATGCGCTCCAAAGGTAGGCTCCAAAGCCCAACTAGACCAAATGAAGAGATTGTTTTGCTATTTAAGCTTTCTGAATATTTAGATCTTACTTGGCTAGTTTTATATTGATCTTAAGTTGCAAATGTCATCTAAAGCGTTGGGTGCTCTTAGGTATAAACAAAGATGCTGTTATGCTTAACTGACTACTCGTTCAGTGTTTGTCATGTGTCAACACACAGTCTAACAGCAGCTGTTACCACATCATTATCCTTAACGTGGCATTGATGTTACAGTGTCATTACATTATACTGTATTATGTATGTACGTATTGTGATTATAGAAATGCTAAAAGTCAAGACACTGTACTCCTCAGCATGCTCATTTGAAAAGTTATTATTATTTTTTTTACATTTGTCTCCTTGCTTTTCCATTAAGCAGAGAAACATACTGTAAGATTGAGGGAGAGATTACTGGATCTGATTGGTCTGAAAAGTCTCCTCATCCCGTCTGTCTAAAGGTCCTTACAACTGGGGGCGTGACCAGTAAACAACCTGCAAATGCGTCAGCGAATATTCCATATTAATATTTCATATCAAATTATTCATTTGGTGATGCGGCCCTCATTCGTACATGTTGATGCTTTTATTCGTGGTGAAAAATCAACCTAAAAAAGAAGAAAATGTTCCACACAATGTTTGTATTCTGTGTGGTTGTACTCATGAGTCATGACACTACAGTTTAAATGAATGCAAATTAGTCGCACTGAATCAACACTAGCGGTGTTTAAGGACCTTAAAGGGGGCTAGGTTATAACTACACAATGACGTCAATAAGAACTTGCGGGTGGCCTCAGAACCTTCGTCTGGTCGTTCCTGCACACCTAGAGGTCTTCACTGTCCGAACTGATTGGATGGATTCGGTCCGCTCCAGACACTGAGCTTCACAGCTGTGATACATTTGATCAGATTGAGTGGGAGGGGTCTAGCTCTCAGAACAAAACAAAAGACAGCTTGGTTTGCAGTATGAATGGACACTTTTCACAAGTTGTGACACAATTTGTGACAAGCCATCACATAATAAAGTTCTTATGTTGGATGGATTCTTTTGAAGCATGTAAGAGACCCTAAGTCACTATCATTCCATTTTACACTCAAGTTATGGGGGTCCATGGCAATAATCTATAGAGGGTATGCGCATGCATAAAGTCAATTACTTTTCTGTTTGGATGTACGGGCTGTCAAGGCCATAAAGTAGTTTTTTGCCACTCAGTAGGCGTTCCTGCATAACTTCCAGGTATGATGATGATGTCACGCGCATATCCTCTATACCAAACCTTGTAATTATTCAAGTTTAAGAACCAGTGGTGTGGATGGAGTGAGTCTGTCCTGTTGCGGTGACCCGGTTTTGTCTCTGGTCCCCTAGTCCCCGAGCCGCCTCCGGGGGCAGCAGAGCGGCCACCGGCCCCCCAGAAGAGGAAGGTGCCTAGCAGTCCCACCCACTCCTCCAATGGACACTCGCCTACAGACTCCACCCCCAGCCCGCACAAGAAGAAGAAGAAACCCGGGGCCGTCAACTGTAACAACAAGGACCAGGTGAGGGTGAGGACATATACACACACACACACACACACACACACACACACACACACACACACACACACACACACACACACACACACACACACACACACACAGCATAGTGCCCCCATGTTTGAACCAGTGACACCAATGTATGTTCACCTCATATTTTGTTTTGTATATGTTTTGTTGAAGATAATGTTATGTGAAATCAATGACTTATCATGACTTATGCTATTTTCTCCATTCTTTTTTTTGAATGTAAATGCATTAGATGTAAATTTTAGGGGCATTAAACATGGGAGCACAGGCTACTTTGTGCTTGCCAAAGTGTGGCTCTTTTCGACTACAAGAACAAAGCAAACCGTGCCATGAAGCTACATTTGTTTCCATACGCTACGGATGGGTTTCAGAGGTTCTCAGACCCTAATTTTGGCCCTGCTGCTCAGTAGGCATGTCACAATTATTACATAATCGCCTGATCAGTTATTTGAGATAATTGAGCGCTAATCTGTTGAAAAAGAAAAGCAGAATAGCCTCAGAATAAGCTCAAAACAGCGTTGTGAATTGTGATGTAGCACGTTGTGAGCTTGTAAATGGTCTATTTTCTCTTTATGAGAATGTTTGAAAGTATACAATTAATTAAATGCATGGCCTACTTTGGCCATAGTACATTGTTTATTTTGAGTATTGGTATTGTCAGTCATTTCTGTGTATATTCAAGTTATTGTCATATCTACTCTGTGCAATGTTTGATTTACAAAGCCTAAAAGACAAGCACATATGTAATGTGTTTGATTTATATGTTCCAATATTCAATGCGAAAAACACAATAAAATCAACCAAAATGTAATTATTGTGACAGGCCTATTAGCTTAGGAGCTTTACTAACCCTGAGTTCTAGGAACCCATGGGAGGAGCTAGTGGTGCTTTTGCTCTGGATTGGTCAAGACATTGGAACCAGATGCTAGAGCAACACCGCCATTTCTTATTTTATACTTAAATAAGATATATTATAAAAATAGCTCAATGCATGTTTTTGCAACATTTAAAAAAAAGTCAACAACAGAATCAAACTGAAAAACTAATGATGAATAGTTTATACTTCAACAGAAAAAGTATCCCAGAACTTCATGTGTTCTGGTAAGTTTCAGGTTATGGAAGGTCCGGGTTACCCATTGCAGTCGAAAAGAGCCATTGGTGGAGTGACTCCCGGTTGTGTCAACATTGCTTCATATCGTTGCTGTCGGGAAGAAACCTCTTATCTCCATTTTTTGTGTTTTTTCCTAAACCAATGCCCATTCTTGATCATCCTACAGCGTCCCTCAAAAGCAGAAGATCGACAAGCTCAAAACGCAATTTGAAGTTGGCGACCTGCTACTTTTGCTATTTATTTTATTTGGATCCTGAAAAGTAATCGTTTTGGACATATGAGGTTTCCACCGACAGAGACGATATGCATGAGGAGGGTAATTCCAGTTTAGCTTCATGTGAGAGAGGGTGTGTTGAACCTGTTGTTGTGACTAATGTATCACACACACCCGGGCGTTTGCTGTTTGCAATCACTATACCAAATTCACCCGTGGCTAATTCCAAATTAATAGAAGTGAAACTGGAAAGTTTTTTGTGCAAAACCTTCACGTAACATAATTGAAAGTGTCTATTTAACGTTTTTTAACTGTGTGCAATGACACTGTACTGATACTGCATGCCTACTGTATGTGGTTATGCAATATGCAACCAAAGTTACGCAATATGTTCTTCATGCCAGTTATGGCATGTGGCCCAGCTCTTTTATGCCGACTACTTTCAGATTGGAAAAAGTAAAAATGAAACGTAAATGTTATCATATGAAAATAAACAGGAATTATCCTCCAGACCCCGACTCTTACCAGTCAAATGTTCTGACCAGCATTGTGATTTCTTGTCACCGATTTGTTGAGGGATTTAGTCGAGTGATGCACATCACAATGCTGGTTGTTGGTTCACATAGGAAAAGTAAACTTGTTATGTTTCACCAAACATGACATGAGAGAGAAACCAAATCAAAGCCAAATCAACACCCAGCCTTGTGCGGTGCTAGCTGTATTTCCCTTTGTGCTTCTTTACCCTGCCTTACTACCAGCGTGTTTCTGTTGCACTGCACCTTTTTGTGTTTGTTTCTGCGTGTTTTTGAAACCTGCCCCCCTGTTTCTCTTGCCTGCATTTCAGTCAGAGCTAAGACATGGTCCCTTTTACTATGTGAAGCAGCCAGCACTCACCAGTGACCCTGTTGATGTTGTACCGCAGGATGGCCGGAACGACTTCTACTGCTGGCTGTGCCACCGCGAGGGCCAGGTGCTCTGCTGTGAGCTCTGCCCGAGGGTGTACCACGCCAAGTGCCTCAAACTACCCGCTGAGCCAGAGGGTGACTGGTTCTGTCCAGAATGTGAGGTATCTCACTAAAGACGTGCGTGCGTGTGGGGTGTCTAAATTGGTGATGCGCACGCTGTTGGTGTTTAAGGCACATGCTTTCCCGTTTTGCAATACGTGTGTGATCGTTTGTCTCGTGAGCTTGACAGATAGTGGGGCTTATTAGTACTGTAGGCATGTAGGCTCTCTGTGCAGTTGTCTCAACTGACATGAATGTGAACATAGTGCATTTTGTGTGAGCTTAATCAGAAGATAATAATGCAAATAGTTTACAGAACATTGTTTATTATCTTTGCATCTGATTTTTTTTTAAGGCGTTATTTCATGGCTCATTCATTAGTGAGACAATTAAAAAAAGAACAAAGATTTTGACCAACACTGGCCTTTGTCAGTGCAAAACATACAGTACAGTATATGATACTGTTTTTGCAACTTGAATGGCAAGAAGAGTAAAGTGTTGCCCCCGTAGTTTAGCTTAATGATGTTTTCAGTTTCTATACCAATTTGGCATTTTTAATTGTTTGCATTGTTTTTCTTGCAGAAAATCACTGTTGCAGAATGCATAGAAACGCAGAGCAAGGCCATGACAATGCTAACAATAGACCAACTCTCATACCTGTTAAAGTTTGCCCTCCAAAAGATGAAACAACCCGGGGTAAGTCAGGTATTCTCTTCAAACTATACTATAGCCTACTATACTAACAATAGTATAATAGTCCTATATTAGTCATAAAGTTCAAAGGACTGAATGTTGAAAAGCATGCTATTGGCATGTTAATAACTGTCTAAAATCCTTTCTTAACAGACAGAGCCTTTTCAAAAGCCTGTGGCTCTGGAACAGCACCCAGATTATACAGAGTACATCTTCCACTCTATGGACCTCTCCACTCTGGAAAAGGTAATATGCTCAACTCCATTTATAATGATGTCTTGATACGCTACAGTGCAATATTCTGTCCATATCCTGTTTGGATTCTGTAAATACTCATCAGGGTTCTTATTCCATTGTGTGCTTTTGTGTGGGGTTACAGTAGCATCGGTACTAGTGAATGGCTGATACATTATTTCAGATTCTAAATATATCATATATATCCTACTATCGTAGCATATATCATTTTAATGTTTTCTCACGATTGTTTTTATAGAATATCAAGAAGAAAATGTACGGCTGCACCGAGGCCTTCCTGGCTGATATGAAATGGATCTTGCACAACTGCATCATCTATAACGGAGGTAGGAGACCCATGCCTGCGGTGAAATTAACTTTTTACCTCACCAGTGTTTTACGCACAAAACCTTTTTTCCCAGCCAAAAAGTAAAATGTAGCTACAGCCTTTTTGTATTGGGTAACATAAATTATAAATATTTAATACATGATAACACACAGTGGTCAGAGCAGATTGTAAAGGTTATACAAATGAGCTTTTGTGATAGGTGTCATTAAAGGCATTTTCAGTTCAGATTACAAACTACACAACCTTCATCAGTCATCCTGTCACTCTGTTATGATACCCTGCAGTTTTACTGTATTTCTGTTGACTCCACTCTAGGTAATCACAAACTGACGGCCACAGCCAAGGTCATCGTCAAGATTTGTGAACATGAGGTACTGTTACTAATTTAACCATTTTCAACCCGGCGTCCTGATTTTAGGCATGCCAATATAGGCAGAAATATCAAATGTACAAGCTCATGATGTATTGCCAATGCAGCACTTTGGGAGCTTGTAGATCGTTTTGTTTACCCACCTATTTTTGAAAATAAGTGGGTAATTTAAGTGGGTAATTTACCTAGATGTTAAAATATCCTATATTATAACATTGAATAACAGCAAATAGATTACTTAGTTAATGGTAAAATGTTTATGATGATGTTGATGTCTGTGTATGTTTCAGATGAATGAGATCGAGGTGTGTCCGGAGTGCTACCTGTCTTCGTGCCAAAAAAGGGACAACTGGTTTTGTGAGCCATGTGTAAGTTTTTACATAATCATGTTTTACACATATTGACTTGGAGATTATGAAGTAAAGGGTTAGAGGGCCTGATATGGATATTTGGCAGTAATCATTTTTAGATATTGATATTGACAATGTGTCAATGCACCATGTTGAGATGTGCTATTTTCTGGTTGTTGCTTTCTCACACCTCAGATATTCAATTAAATGATAAAAATATCGCCAAGAAGATAATCGATAGTTGCATTGCCTGAACATACAAACTAAACAACATGACTAGTATAATGATAATGTACAATAACTGTACAAACACAGTGACACAAAGCCAACAGTCAACAGTCCTGCAGCCATTAGATTTTATTTAAAACTCTTATTATATAACATGCACAAAATGTACATTTAGTTGTGTCTTTGTGTTCCCCATCATAGAGTCAACCCCACCCCTTGATTTGGGCGAAGCTAAAGGGTTTTCCCTTCTGGCCAGCCAAAGCACTACGCGATAAGGACGGCCAGGTGGATGCACGCTTTTTTGGACAACATGATAGGTGAGACCTTTGAATGAGTAGAAAGTATGGTTATTTTGGTTACTTATTTTTATATACTTGTTGGGTTATTGCTATTTACAGAGGAAATGATGTGCAGATATAGAGGGGATGTTGTGACTACTGTATGTGATCCACACACTATCCACTCAGCTACCGGGGTGCCCCAGGACATTTTAAATTGTGTTTTGATAGTTCATCAAAACTAATCTAAATTCACAATTTTTTACCTTCACTAATAACTTAAGTCATAACTGTGTAACGTTTTCAATTAAACAAAATCTATGTTTTTCACTGGTATGTTATTTTAATAAGTAACCATTCCACATAGATTTGCTTTTTTGCATCTTCTTTGTCTAGCCCTGTCAAATTTATTTATTTTGAAGTTACAACAACTTTACATCGGCGCTAGGACCCTTCAGAATTCGTTTTGGAATGGTACTGCCATGGTTTTGTTTCTAACTGAATTCTGCGAATCACAGACTACGGAGCTACCAGAGGTGTCACCAAAATGACTACTAAAATGGATGTCGCACAGTATGACATTAATTGCTTCTTTTAAATCTGTATATGTTTGACACCTTTTGCATTTTCTCCCACCAGGGCTTGGGTTCCCATTAACAACTGTTACCTCATGTCCAAGGAGATCCCGTTCTCCGTGAAGAAGACCAAGAGCATCTTCAACAGCGCCATGCAGGAGATGGAGGTCTACGTGGAGAACATCCGCAAGAAGTTTGGGATCTTCAACTATGCGCCCTTCCGCACCGCGTTCACTGCCAGCAACCAGCTGCAGATGCTGGCTGACCCGTCCAACCCCGACGCTGCCAAGGTCAAAACGGAAAAGCCTGAAAAGTTGCGCTTCAACTTCGACATGACCGCGTCGCCCAAGATGCTCATGGGCAAGAGTACCATGCCCAGCGGGATGAGCAGGAGGGTCTCCATGACGGACATGCCGCGCTCTCCAATGAGCAACAACTCTTCTGTTCACACCGGTTCCGATGTAGAGCCAGATGGACTAGAAAGGGGCCCACGGAACCCATCCTTCCTCTACAGTACTGGAGAGGAATCAATGGACTTCACTGGTAATTAACTGCTTAGAATCCACTCATATTGACCAATTAAGCCCCATATACCTGTACACTGGTGACCGAGGTCACCCAGGGTTCTATACATGTACCCCTCACTTTTATTTGCGGGTCCTCTATTTCCAATAGAGGACCCGCTACGTTTCAGATCCATATGGGTAAAGGTAACTAAGCTTCTTTGCTTGTATACAGCATCCCCTGCCTCAGTGAAGACGGGTCCTGCAAGCAACATAACAGGAAGCCCCAAACCCTTCAACCCTGGACTGACTCCCAAGCAGGAGAGGACTCCAGGCACAGGAAGCATCCTTAATCTCAATCTGGGTCAGTTATCATTTCACCGCTGCACAAATGATGTTGCACAAATGATTCATGTGGTCAAGTTTAATTCTTCATCGTGTTGAATTTGAATGTTGTCCCTTTTCCTCTCAGATCGAGTGAAAGCAGAGATGGATTTGAAGGAACTGAGCGAGAGCGTGCAACAGCAGCAGCAGCAGCAACAACAGGGTGCGCCGGTCCACCTTCCTACCCCAAAGAGGCCCATCAGGAGCCTGGACAAGACCATTGAAAGTTGCAAGGCCCAGCTTGGTACATACACATAAAAAAACAACCTTTCTCTGCTGCCACATTTCTCTCTTATGCTTCAGACTAGCAGTGACAAAAGCTGCAAAACAGCTAAGCCGTGGTCAGGTACAGCTACACTGTCGGCTAGAGGCTCATCACGCTTGTCGACATCATCTAGCGTCGGTCTGTGGGAGCGTTGAGCAAGGAAAAATATGAAGGAAAATGTAGAGGATTCGGTTAAAAAGAACAGGGAACCGATGGCAAGAATTCATTTTCCTACGTTACAAGCAGCACTTGAGTGAAGAGAGAAGGGGAGTCGAAATGGTGAAACATAAACATTGATTGACACTTGGCAGCACCCTGCGCTGAAAAAGGTTTAAGCTAGCTCAACTTCTTTTGGTAGCTTTTGTAGCTCATCGCATCGTGACGTGTCAGGGTCAGTTTATATCTTCTTTATGTCCTGGCTTACATCGAATTGGTTTGTAGCCTGTTGTTTTGTTGCTGCTAGTGTGATCATAGATGTAAATGTACATTGGTTAGCTAATGCTCATTTTCACCCGTAGTCCCTGGTGTAGTGTTCATCTCATACCTTGTTATCTTCAAATAGCTAGCCTTTAAATAAAGCATACATTAGTAACTTCAAAAAATATTTGTAATCCATTAAATTATTATCAGGTAAAAAACTATTCATGAATTGAATGATTAACTTTGCCTGTGTCATGGGTGATTGTTGCTGAGTGATTTGTTTAGACTAATACATTAAAATAAACTACAATCAGTATATTTATCCTTCCACATACAGGAATTGATGAGATTTCTGAAGATGTCTATAAAGGTGTGGAACACAGTGACTCTGAAGATTCTGAGAAGTCGGACTCCAGCGACAGCGAGTATCTCAGCGATGAGGAGCACAGACCTAAGAGCAGCTCCGCCCACGACGACAAGGACAAAGCCGAGAGGAAGAGGCCCAAAGCAGCTGCGCAAGGAGACACTAAGGAGGGAGGGTCAGGGACAGGGGACAAAGCCACCCCTGAACCCCTGCTCAGAGACAAGCAGGGCAGCAACGGCCCTGAAAGGGAGAGCCAGGATAAGCACAGGCAGACCCAGTCCCAGGCCCCTACGGACAAACCCAAGGCCACAGAGGAGGGGAAGGCAGCTGCCCCCTCATCCCTGGCTGAACAGGACTCTGACTCTGAGAGAGAGTTGGTGATTGACCTGGGGGATGAGCATGGGGGTCGCGATCGCAAGAGGGCCAGAAAGGAGCCGGGGGCTTCTGCCCCCAAAACCTTGAAAGAGTCTCCCTCTGCCAAGCTGGAAGGTGAGTTTGCAAATATTCACTTTGATCTGCACGTCTCATGTGAGTCAGTTTTTACCCTTCGCCAATGAGTTCAAGCTTTTTGAAACTTTTGGCTGCACATTCCAGTGCAGTGAGCAGATAGAGTAAGATGTGAGACACTGGTGCCATAGAAATTAATGTGAGGTTTCACATTGTTTTGTTTCTAGGTAAATTCCCTTCATCCACCGTAGCAGCTTCACCGGCACGGGAAGCCTCCTCCACCTCCAACCAGAAAGACCCCTCTCAATCACCTGTCACGGCTGCTCTAAACCAGGGTTCAACTCTGACCTCTGGCCCAACGCCCAGCGCAGCCCCAGCGACCAGCGCTGCCGCTGCCCCCGTCTCCTCAACGACCCCTACTCCTGCAGCTGTGAAGAAACAGCGCCCTCTGCTGCCCAAAGAGACAGCGGCCGCAGTGCAACGAGCGGTTGTTTGGAGCCCCACCAGCAGCAAGTTCCAAACGTCCTCTGAAAAGTGGCAGATGCAGAAGGTGCAGCGGCAACAGAATGGAGACCAGCAGCCGGGGTCGACCCCCGCCCAGACCCCCGCCCAGACCCCCGCCCAGACACGCAGCCCACAGCAGCTGCAGTCACCACAGCACAATTCCTCCTCCAGTACACGATACCAGACAAGACAAGCAGCCAAAGGTACCAAGCCTTAGAAATGTTTAAAACAACACTACAAAAAATATTTACCAACTCAAGATATAACTGGTTAAGTCTCCCAGTGTGGTACAGAAATTATGTCAGCAACAGTATTAATATGATAGAGGAAAACATCAATGATGCATACCTCTACTCTCACTCAATTTCCATTAACTATTTTAGCAACAAATCAACTTGATCATTAAACAGATAGAGGCAGACTTTATTAATCTCCTGATGATATAAATGTTTGCTTAGAAATTTGAAGACCATTTTCCTGTCTATTTTGTAATGTAATGAGGTATGGAACTATGGATGAGGATGAGGATGAGGATGAAAGCTTTTGAAGCACACAACAAGGGATCTCCTCTGAGAAGGAACATCCTCCTGGTGGAGACTAGCCGCAATTTGCAACTCTAGATTTTTTTATAATGGGATGAATCTAGAGTTGCAATACCCTCCATTGACTCCCCACTCATCATTTTGCGTTTGCGATCTGCTTGTCTTAAACGACGTTAAACTCACCAACATTGCAGCTGTAGTCCAAGCTTGAATTATTCTCTTTCAATCTGCCGAGCTTGTTTTTCATAAAAATCCCCCGTAGACATGTTATGAGCTACTTTCTGTCAAGAAGAAGAAATGTTGGAGTTTGGAAGCGCTCGTTTGTATTAAGGGGTCGCGCTGCTGCCTCCTGCATTATGTGCAAATGCGAAACAGATGCATGCAGGGACGTTCAGTGATTTACGACGAGCGCTTCCAAACTCCAGCACTTAGAAAAAGAATCACTTGCACAGAATTTCTTGACAGAAAGTAGCTCATAACATGTCTACGGGGGATTTTTATGAAAAACAAGCTCGGCAGATTGAAAGAGAATAATTCAAGCTTGGACTACAGCTGCAATGTTGGTGAGTTTAACGTCGTTTAAGACAAGCAGATCGCAAACGCAAAATGATGAGTGGGGAGTCAATGGAGGGTATTGCAACTCTAGATTCATCTCATCCCATTATAAAAAAATCTAGAGTTGCAAATTGCGGCTAGGTGGAGACCTGTGCCCAGAAGGGCACTTTTTCTAGTTCATCTCTGGTTTAGTCCGGTAAAGCAGGAATCTTAAATTACAGGAGCATGTGTAGCAAGTTTGGACTATATTTTGTAGTATTGGTCTACTCTGGCTATTTTTGACGTATTTTTGAATAGGGTTTAAATGGTTAAACTTTATAGATTGAATGATTTTGTTTTCTCTGTGGTCTCCAGCAGTGCAGCAGAAAGACTCGCCCCAGTCAACATCTTCGTCAGGTACCACTGTCAACACTTCCTCTTCTTCCTCCTACACGACAGGAGACCTGCAGATCCCCACAGCTTCAGCTGACGTGGCTGCAGACATCGCCAAATACACAAGCAAAGTAAGTCCAAGAGACAGTGAAGCCTTATAATAATAATAATAATAATAATAATAATTGAAAGGTGCTATTGTATAGCACCTTTCAAGAACACGGTCACAAAGTGCTTAACAGAAAAGAGCGTAAGACATAGCATGCATCAATAGGCAAAAAACACAAATGGTGGATAAAAAATATGAAAAAATACATCAGAAAATACATCAGTCACAATGGTAAAGGATTAAAAGCAGCTTTATAAAAGTGGGTCTTCAGGAGCGATTTAAAATAAGCTACCGAATCGGCAAGCCTGATCTCCAGGGGCAGGGCATTCCACACTGACTGCTCTGATTGCAAAGGCCTGGTCGCCTATAGTTTTTTTTTGCAGCCTGTTTTTATTGTGAGTAGAGCCTTGCCTGAAGATCTCAGATCACGGGCTGGCTCATAAGGGTCAAGTGGGTCCGAAATGTAGGACGAGCAAGGCCGGACCTATACTAGCCTTGAATGTAAAAAGCTGTCTTGCACCGAAAATAGGTGGATGTACAGTACAAGCTCACAATGTGTTGCAGTGTGATGCATTTGGACATAATGTGTACAAATATACAGTATGTTTATGCATAATGCATTTTGTAAATAAAGATGTAAATCAAAAAAGTATAAATCAGAGATATAGATTTTATTACATATCAGAATGGAGCAAACGTTTATTTGTTATTGTTTTGTCACTGTTGTTGAGTCATTCATCTGATATCATATGGTCTTGGATACAACTTTCAGATTATGGACACAATAAAAGGGACAATGACAGAAATCTACAATGACCTTTCCAAGAGCACTTCTGGAAACACAATCGCAGAGGTAAATATTTTTGGCTACCGTTGCAGTGTATATTGTAGAAATGCCTTCACAAGGCATATCATCATCATCATCATCATCATCATCATCATCATCATCATCACCACCACTGATGTTTTTGTTCCAGATTCGACGGCTAAGGATAGAGATTGAGAAGCTCCAGTGGTTACATCAACAAGAGCTATCAGAGATGAAACACAACCTGGGTATGTTTCATTGTTTCCATATAGATCTAATTTATACTTTGTCGCATGTCACTGCCTCTCAAAGAGCTGATATGTATACCACCGCTCCTGTCGTAATGTATATTATACAGATTATATATGATTTTTGGTTGAACTATCCCTTTAATTTGCGGGTTGATCAACATAATTATTTGTTCCATTTTCTATTTCAAGAGCTGACGATGGCAGAGATGAGGCAGAGTCTGGAGCAGGAGAAGGAGCGCTTGGTGGCTGAGGTGAAGAAGCAGATGGAGACAGAGAAGCAGCAGGCGGTGGATGAGACCAAAAAGAAACAGTGGTGCGCCAACTGCAGGAAAGAGGCCATCTTCTACTGCTGCTGGAACACCAGCTACTGTGATTACCCCTGCCAGCAAGCCCACTGGCCAGAACACATGAAGTCATGCACGCAGTCAGGTAAAGTACACACACACACACACACACACACACACACTTCCATTATTATTATTTGTGAGGACATCAACATCTTTGGACGACAATTCTATGAATGCATTTTTTACCTTTTCTTGTGTGTGTGCCTAACCCTAAAGCTGAGTTACACTTTAGATGAACGTGACTAAGTATAAAAATCAGGCATAACTCTAACTCTGACCCCTGAACATCATTTCCTATTTGTAAGCCTGACTTTACAAAAACAATTAACCATAAAACAACAATTTCTCTTGGGTCGGACCACGAAAATATTTGCAATATCTACTTCTCAAACTCTACTATACTTGTGGCTACATTTGCCACTTACCTGTATAGTAATACAAATACAAACACGTGCACAACTGCACACACAGTACAGCACAGCCATTTTCTCTGTTGCCATTTCACAACTTTTCTTTCCTTCTGCCACAGCCACAGCCACAGCCTCACAGCAAGAGCCGGAAGCAGAGGCTGGCTCAGACTCTTCGGCCAAACCATCGGGCATCTCTCCCCCTCCACAAGCCCTCGTTTCTGGAGCAGCATCCATGCCAGACAAAAGCTCCTCCCCCACATACATGGACAAGACAAAGGACAGTGCCGGTGTTACTGTGACCTAACCACTACACTACAAGCAGTCCAACCTGTTGCAAGGCTGCTGCGTGTGCTTACGGCGTAAAACGCAAAGGCACACGTCGTGCTTGAAAGCACGTGTCTCTGTGACAAATCACATTGATTTCCCATCCGTCTTTCTTTAATCTGTAATTGAACATTTGCAATCATGCCTAATCCCCAAGTTTCACACGCCCACGTTCAGGTGGATTCACCCTGTGACTGTAAGTACGTCTTGATCAAAAAAATGTGAGTGTATATTTACACGCCTCGCCTATCTCCAGACCATAGACTCCGCCCACTCCACTGAGTGGATCGCTACTGTCTTCAGCCTGATACCAGACTGACGCCTATCCTCATTTTATAGCTGTTTCTTTCCAACTCGTTTCTGATCTCTGAGGAAGATTGTATGAAATCATCAAATATATTTGCTACATAACATCTTCTTTGCTGATCTTGAGTTCTTTCATGCTGTTTTGTTATTGTTTTCTGTGTAAAACGAGTTTTTAAACAGCCCAGCAGTCAAGAGTGCATACTGTTTGAGCGTTGCCATCAAAGGCAATATTTTGTAATGTATGTATGTTTCATCTTTCTGTCTTCAGCCATGTCAACTTCATAAAATTGGCTCATATACATGTTTTATATTGTAGTTCCACAGTGTATACATACATTTAATTATCCATGATTTATAAAAAAGAAAAGAAAAAAACTAAAACTGTACAAAACATTTTGTAAGAAGATACATGAACAATATTTATAGTGTTATATGATTTTTTATAGTGTTTCGTGTAAATCGCATTTCTGTATGTCTGAATGTTTGTTTTTGATGAATCATTTTATTTGAAAAATGAATTATTACCTTAAAATGAATGTCATTTCTGAGGAAAGTCTATTCAACTGGTTTGGTTATTAAAGAAAACAGTACTCGGACTATTGTAAACTGGGGTAAATGGAATCTGCAAACGACTGTATATTAAGTGTGCGCATGTGTGTTTTAATTTTGTGTCACGTACTTGTTTACATATTGTACATACAGCAAATGGATTGGTGAAAACAGATTAAACTGGTCTGACTTATGAACTGGTGCTTATACTGTGTCCGTACTCCGTATAGCTTCTTAAAACACATTTGATAGAAGCCCCTCTCCCGCCAACCTCAATTCATTCTACATCCATCAGTGGCGTTCTCTTGGCCAGACCTGAGATCAGTGTATGAAGAAGATCGAGGAGGACACAGCGGAGAGAATGCAGAAGAGTTTATTACTATAGGAAGGGGATATACAGTGTCACGTTTGATTGATTTAAATATTTATTAACAGTTTGCAGAAAAACAGTACATTTCAAGCACAAACTCAATACAAAGACTTAACTGTGAGTGGACGACCCAATTAAGCATTACACTTGTTTACAAGAGGGTCCACCTTGTTCAATTCAACAAAACAAGACGTGTGTGTTGTGTATATATATATATATATATATATATATTATATGTGGGTAGGGATATAGGCTGTATGTGTGTGCTTAAAGTTTACATATTACATTTAGTGTCTTGAGACTTGTTGAAAAAAAATTATGTATATTTTTTTTATATTGTTTGGGCCAAAATCATAGTTGCCAAAATACGAGAAGGCTTTTTCACAGTTTGATTGATTGATTGATTGATTGAAGAATTTATTAACAGTTTGCAGAATTACAGTACATTTCAAGCACAAACTCAATACAAAGGCTGTTAACTGAGTGGACGACCCAATTAAGCATTACACTTGTTTCCAACAGGGTCCACCATGTTCAAATCATCAAAACATTTAGAGACGTACAAATAGACACTTCTATTGTGTAAAGCCTGGTTTCTACTTATTGCTCAGTGCTCCGGTCCGGTCTAGAACCCGCCTACTGTATGATCCGGCAAGTTTCACACGCACATACATACTTACATACACACATATGCATGGTCCACACACGCGACGCGCCACACGCACAAGTCGTGTTCGCATCCGCTTCTACCGTGGAGGAAACTACTACCCTGTCTCTCATCCAATAGCTCCTCCCCCGGATGAGTGCAATAGTAATGTTAAAATGGAAGGCGAGGGTAACGCTAAGCTAGCTAGCTGGGCGAAAACGTTCCGTACAAGGGAAAATTAACGTTAGTATCGAAGGTATGATATCGCTTTTATTCACCAAATATGTTGTAGAAATATCTTGAGGTTGTTGTTGATTTTCAACACGGGGCAGTGTCATTGCAAAACAGCACAACAAGTTTCAGGTCAATGGCTAACGTGCGTAGCAGCTGGGAACAATGTCGCCGCACTGGACATGGCTCCTTCCTTCTCCAAGTTCTCCATGCATGGACAGAGTTGACTAGGGCATTTGTGTTTTTTATTGACAAAAATAATGCATGAACATATTCGTACATATCTGACAAAAAGCTCAATAAGCGCTTGGTGTGGACTGTGGACCTTGAGTCCAAATGGGCACAGCAGGAGTACAAAACACAACAGCTATTTAGAGCTAACAGTCGATACGTACGACACACCACACATAGTTTATCTAATGTTAACAGATTTTAACATGTACATCAGCGATTGGTTATCAATATTTGGGGTCCTAATCTTGTAAACCGATAGCCAAAGTGTAAATAAATTTAAATGCACTTTAGCCTAGGCGAATTACTTGCCAAGGGAGTAGGCCTTGCAGGCCAATTGTTTTTTTTTTCTACCCAGCTAACTAATTCTCCGAGACTACCCAGCTAACATCAACAACAATGGTTTGACTTTATGTTATGTTCCTTCCAACCCTTTTTGGTGGTTGGTGGGAACTATTGATACATCTAAATGACTGAAACGGTGTTTAATAACTTTCTTTAGCATAACACTACAGGACAAAACGGCAGATACCATAATATTTGAGCCATAATAATAATAATTTTGACCAATATATTGTCAGACATTTTAAAGTTTCCAAATCAATTTGAAAAACATAGTTGAAACATCTATAAATGCACCATGTCTGTCTGTACGTACGTGTGATGCACGTAACTCGAGAACTGCCCCACTGACTTCAAATTCGACACACGCGTTCCACACCCCCACAGGGAGTGCAGTGCCCGGTGTCAAGTCGGTCGGACCCACGGTTATCCAGAACCGCCACAAAAGGCCTCTGCCTGGGCTCTGGACAGGGCAGAGGCCTAGACCCTTGCCCAGGGTCCATATATGGAGCTGGCCTGTTCTGGCATCATAACACTCCATATTTGGGCATGACACAGAACTATATATATATATATATATATATATATATATATATATATATGGCATAAAATAGACCGACAGATGGGTACTCTGACACGGTTACAACAGGTATTGCATAGCTGGGTGGGGCATGGATCTCCAACTTCATCGTTACTGACTCGGTGCTCTACAGCCGAGCACCGGTGGCGGTGTAGTCTAAACAAAGGAAATAAATACAAATGAAAATAAACACCGTCAGGCATAAACATTTTCATCACATCACACAAAGCATTTCCTGCCATATCGATATGGCGTAGCTTCTGTGTCAATACGGTTATCGGAACGGAATATGATATGATTATTCATTGCCATCTCAATTAACACTTATCGCCCCAGACGGAGGTCTCTGTTCTATTAAATAATTACGCCCAAAGCCCAGGATGGAGATTAATCAAAAGACGGAACATTACTCGTTTCATAACGGAGTGCACCAGTCTACAGTCTATTGGGCAACATTCAATGTCATTTCCGGCTAGTCCATCATCCAAAGTGGTCCAGCTCCATTTTAATGGATGGGATTAAAATCTTAAAACGGGAATAACGCTTAATCTAAATCAATTCTAACAAAAGATTGTGTTTTTGACGGCCCATCACGGTCCCGTCGCTTAGAAGTAATCATACATCTGGTTGTTGTCGATCCTCTCAGGGGTCTTTTGGCTACATGCTATGATATCTAGCGCAACCAAGGTGTGTCACCTTGAAATGGGCTCTGAAGCTGCAAATCGTTGGGCGTACTGATTTAATGGTTCCAAATGATGCTGGGCGATAAGAGTGTTGAACGCACCCCTAACTGTAGCTTTGGTTTGGAACTTTGGAAGTGACTATTGTGGTCATTCAGAAAGTGGGATTAGTGAGTGCACAGTGCAGTCGGCTACAGTTGAAATTCAGGGAAAATGGTATATCATGTATTTTCTGTTCCAGAAACACACAATATCTGAATGACCTGAACAGAAAAACTTCTACTGGACGGGTTCACTTTTCTTTTGTCATTTCTGAGAGAGACGGACAGGAAAGAGAGATGAGAGCAGGATGGTCTCTGGCCAACCCTAAAATTAGGCTATTGGGTCGCCCCGGGCAGGTTAACTTTATCTAAATCTAAAATTTCTAAATCATACTTTAGTAGGGCAGGGTAATATGGACAACATCAAATATTCCAGTCCTTTTTTTTCCAAATACCTCGGATATTGTGACGTAAACATGTTGGAAAATTGTAGAAAATAGGTGTTTAGTTATTAAAACCAGGACACTTTCAGGCATTCAAGCCATTTCATACTACCATCAATATCTACAGTTTGCCAAGCCCTATACTGTAGTATAAAGGAGGATGCAGTACTTCAGTTACTCTTGTGTGACCTTCTTGGAGAAACCAAAGGATATTTGTCACTCAAACAGGCTCAAAAAGCCTTGCTGGGGCAGGAGTTTCTGTAGTGTGAGGCAGCTTGATGTACAAGTACGTATCCCCTGGACATAACACTAGTATTTTGCAGGCACAAACCATAGAGTTATATATAAACATTTCAATGGAAGTTGCTCAGTGACGTTTGAAGGACCCGGAAGAACACTACTTCTTCATTTTCTCGGTTTTCCAGATTTGGACACCAACATTTGGTGTCCAAAATGCGGAAGTGCTTACTCGCCTGAATGAGCGTTCTGTGTTAAACCCCAGCTGCGCCCCCCCCTGCGCAGGGTTTACTCGTGCTACATGCATGGGCAAAACCGCCCGCTTTGCATTTCCAGCTTTGGCCAGTATAGTGGGGTGGCTTCAACGTTGGCCAGCTGCTCTGGGGTCTTGGGACTAAACACATGCCCCAATCCAACACTTGATGATGAATGCCAAGCAAGAGAGGCATGATCCGGCCAGGGAATTGAACCCCCAACCACCCAGTCTCAGGGCGGACACACTTAACCACCACATATTCACAAGAATATTACATATTCAGATTTACAATTAAATGCTGACACAATGTCAGTGTTTAAATGTATTATGTTTTTTCTATTGAAAGCAATAGAATACACCCGCACACTGTGTATTTGCTCGGTACATATTTTATGTATTTTCTTATTTATTGAAGCAACGTTTCGGTCCCTCCGGACCTTCCTCATGCATAATCAACATAAAACCTCAAGATGGAATACACGTATATATAATGTACATACATTATCAATGTGTGTCATTTGACTTCACAAACAGAAATAAACAAAGCAAAATATACTAATACTAGTAATGCTAAAGTATAATGATGGAATACGCTTGAAGCCAATCAAACATCGCTCAGATCATATATTCCATGCAATACATTTGGATACTGCAAAGTGCTAAAAACAAAAGTGTTCACTATCTCCCACAAGCTCATTCTGGGATTTGAATATAAAACCATAAATGAGTAAATATGTCTAAAATATTTAAAGGACCTCTACCAGATAGTCTCTCAAACATTCCTCCTCAGGACGTTCGTGTTCACTTATTTGTTTTAAATGGATGATTTTTGTTTTTCCAACTAACATCAGACCACATGGATATTTTGTCATATCACAGAATATTTCTTTATTGCATTTTGATTTTTGATTGAAGATGCCTTTAGAAGTTGAGGAACACGCTTGGTTTGAGTTCATGACGTCTATCCAAGTTTGACCAATCCTGATCCACCAAATAGAAATCAGTTTACCGAATTGGACTCTATTGCAGGCAGTCAGACAGACGGCAAGTTTGAATTCAAGAGATTTTGAGTGAATGTTTAGAACTTGATCCCTGTACATGTGTATCACAGAAATAAAAACATCAGATGTTATGTAGTCAGTAGTGGCCTGTCACTGTCAGGCTGGTTCCACCATCTGTCTTCTACGCTTGTATTTTGGTTTTATGATTTCAATCAAATCACATTGAATTGATGCGACTCTAGGGGTTACACAACTGTTCTAAATCAATGTTAAGCCTTTTTTTTTTTTTTATCTTCACTATCTTAATGTTTAATATAGGACTAGATTTTAGATCCATGTTTAGGGTCTGTTTTAAGTTAACCACATTGCCTTCATCCACAGTACAAATGTAGCAATTTAAGAAATAATGGCATTCAGCCTTTGTAATCTAGCATATGACATGCATACATTTGCATGCCTAACCGCTCCAATGATTGGCGGTGTGTGTATGTCTGACATGTATGTCTGTCTGTCTTGTCTGTTTGGCGTACGACCCATTGACCCCTGCAGCTCATTGGGGTCGCATTCGGGTCACACTGTTGAGCAGCATAAAGGGCCATTCACACTGAGCAGTATAACTGAAGCCAGCCAGCGGTGTTGTTGAGCAGCCTGCACCAGTTCAGTTCACACAGCACAGGTGTGATTGTTGAACAGCAATGTCTGTCCCCCCCTATGTCCATATGTCCGTCCCTATGTTTAGGGCACCAATAGGGGCAAAAGTGGCGCTGTTGGGCTAGAAACAGAGAGAGAGATAGTGTTGCACTGCCTGCTAATTACAATGTGGAGCGTGCATGAGAGAGAGAGAGTGCTGTCTGCTAATTCCCCCACACAGTAATTTCTCGCACGCGGGGCGGCTCGCCGGAACACCGTGGGTGCGTTCCTGTGTGTGTGGAACTTTCGGATACCCCCAGGGACCCCCACACGGAGTTGCACCACTCAGTTCACACGGGTGTAATTTTGTTTTTACCTCACCACACCTTCTAAGCAGGGCCGGATTAACACCTCTGAGGGCCCCTGGGCACTGAAGCTCGAAGGGCCCCCCTTCACGCGCGTGCAACATTTTTGCTGTTTCGGAGCCGTTTTGGGGCAGTTTTATGCCGTTATATTGGCCTATTTCCGGTCGCCTACCCCCCCCAGAGTGACAGCCAATCTAGCGCATTGTTGCTGCTTTACACACAATTGCACTTTTCAGCTGCCCTTCTCACCAACAATAAAACACTAATATTTTTAGACACCATTTATTTAATTCGGATTAGCAGGAAAATGTTCTGTGGAGCAAAAAAAACAAAGGGCCCCCTGGTGCCCAAGGGCCCCTGGGCACGTGCCCAAAGTGCCCATATGGTAGATCCGGCCCTGCTTCTAAGCCATTGGCGTGGCAGTGTCTCAGGGGTAGAGTGGCCCCCAGTTCAATCCCAGGCTCCCCCAGAGTTGGTTTCGAAGTGTCTTTGAGTGAGACGCTGAACCCCTAATTGCTCCCAATGAGCAGGCTGCTGCCAGGTGCTATATAAATGCACCGTTTACCATTATATTTGTTTTTTTTGCTGATAATTGCTGAAAATCTATCTATTTAATGTACTTTAATTTTCTGTGGAAGTTACCATTGCCAATAACCATAGAATCAATATCTGGTGTAATCAGAGAAATCATAGGTGGTGTGCTAACCTAGACTCAATATAGCCTGACAGCATGTTGCATTGTAATCCCCAACTCTCCCTATTAACTGTCAACCTACTGTTCTATCAATAAGAATAACCCATTTAGGACTGAGGCCGATTCTAAAAACTCCTTCTAAATCCTGACCTTTTTCTGAAAAACCTAAAATATTTATTCAAAAATTCAAAAAATGTTATGTTGCTATACGGTATAAAATGGATTCCCGTCTTGAAGGGTAAAACCTCCAAAAGGAGTTCCTATCGGATAAAGGCATAAAATCCTTTTTTCTTGTATTTTCTTTTTTTAAAGGGAAATTATTCTGTAGAGAAATAAAAATGTAAGGATGTTGATGCCAGTTTGTTACACATGATCTAATGTCTTATTGTTTTCTTGTACACAGAGTAAGACGAATTGAACTGGAAGCAGAGTTTGGCAGACGCTTGCCGGGAGAGGTAAGCATTTTCCCAAACACTGAGGATGAAATAAATCGAAAAGTTTTAACAGTAAGCCTTTTTATTATATTGTTTTATTGTCTTTTGTTTGAGCAGCGTGTTTGCAACGTTTGGCAGTATGGACACAGAACAATTCTACAGTTTTACAGGTGAAGGCGATGGAAATTCAGGTAAAGTACAATATCTGGTTTACAAAATATGAAGTTAGATTGACTGTAGCTATAATTTCATTATTCAATCTATTATTGTAAAGTGCAATGAAATAAGCTGGGTGGCAATAGATGAGCCTGGTAATAGAGCGTCGCAGTCCCGCCCCCTACCATGGACCAAGAAATGAATCCCAATGCATTTTTCCCATAGACATTTCAAAAAGTATTTATTTAAAGACGGTTATGCCGCGGACAAAGCCAACTCAAGTCGTGACAACTCATGACAACACAAATAATATTTTGGACCAAACAAATAATTACAAAGAAGAAAAACAACAAAAAAAGTGTTGTAAACTGCCGTTTTTTTTCTTCTTTCTAATTATTTTTTCGGCCCCAAAAATGTTGTTTGTTGTCATGATTTGTCACGACTCGAGTTGGCTTTGTCCGCGGCGTAAACGTCTTAAAATAAATACTTTCTGAAATGTCTATGAGAAAAATGAACGGAGAATCATTTCCTGGTCCATGGTAGAGGGCGTGACTGCGACGCTCTATAGCCCTAGATAACACGCTGTTTCTGAATGTGTCTTATGTGCACCTGATGAGACTTAGAGGGCGATTCTAAAACTTCTTCTAAATTCTGATCTAAGCTTTCTGAAAAACGTCTAATTTGTATTCAAAAAGTACAAAAAGAAAAAAGAATGTTGCTATGTACTATACATAGCAACAACTACCCCAAAGGGGTTCTCCGATTGAAAGGTACAGTATAGTAACGTATAGCAGTTTTCAGTTGCCTTTTCTTAATCCAGTTTAATTTACTTTTCCATAACTATAGCACAGCAGCAATGTGATCCAGATCAGCAACAGCAGCAGAGAGAGTTGGAAGCGGCAGAGAAGAGTGTTAGGCCAACCCTTTCCGATGTCAAAAAGTCCTGGGGCTTCAGGCGGACAACCATTGCTAAGAGAGAATTCATCGACGAGGTTATAGATCTAGACCCTAGTCCTCCTCCCCCACGCCGGGGCAGAGGTCGCCAACCTAAGCGGACCCCTCAGAGCACCCCAGAACCCTCTACTCCACAAAGAGCTTCTCGTGCGACTAGGGAAGTTATAGATGAGTTAGAATGGTCCGCTCCCTCTTCACCAGCATCGGTGGACACAGAGCAGGTGTCACAGGACACAGAGTGGGTGTCGCAGGACACAGACCCACCGCCAGAGGACACAGAGCCAGTGGCCGGAGGGAATGTTGACCCCAGTTCATGGCAGGACTTTGGGTCTGCCTTTCACACTGCCTTTTCGCTGCTTGGTGGGAATGACGACGTGTCAGATGTAATGGGGCCGCCTGACAGCCCAGAAGCCACCAACAGCAGGGAATCTGCCAATGCGGACGCCTCTGATTGCGTCGAACTTCCCGAAAACGTGGGAGCTGCTGATGACACGGAGGCCAACGAGTCTCTGAGTGCAGGAGGAGACAGCGAGGACACCGTGTTGGTCTCCAGCAGAGAGGACGACAGCGATGAAATGACTTTGATGAGGTTAAAGCAGGAGCTGGCGCTGCCAGGCAAGCTGGCAAGCGGCAGGGGCAAGCAGGGCAAAGGCGCTAGAGGCAAGGCCAAAGGAAGAGGTAGAGGGAGAGGAAGAGGCAGGGGACGGGGAAGAGGACGGGGACGTGGGAAGGGTAAGGCGGCCGAGCTCGAGTCGAGCACAGCCGACGACGAAGCTGATGAAGACGAGGAAGCAGTGATGCTCGTCGGTCAAGTGGACCAGCCGTCGAAGGAGGAGGAAACGGAGAGGAGTTCTGAGAGGACTGAGCTAACGGACTTGCCCGAGCGGACTGCTCAGCTGTCGAGCTCGGACTGCATCGTCATAGACACAGACTCGGAGCATAGTAATGACGCGACGGATGGCCAGTTCGATGATGCAGCATTGGCAGATGAAGGGGGCGGTAGGAGCGCAGAGGGGTACACCAGCATATCGGACAGTGAAGGGTACGACCCCAACGCTCTGTACTGCATCTGTAGACAGAAGCATAATAAGAGGTATGCACTTCTTTTTAACTATTTGAGCAGTGCAAAAGCATAATTGAAATTTTGGATCGAAGATTCTTTCCCCCCCCCCAATGTAAACCTGGCCAAGACAGGCAGCAGCACAAAGAAACACATGTAAATTCAGTAGACGGAGAAACATTAAGATAAATCAATGAAATCGTAAAGATTTTGCCTAATATGGTGCGGAATACATAAACGGCCTTATATCGTCTATGTACAGGTACATATAGCTCATTGCAATTGCAATGAGCTCTCTGAGACCGAATCGCTCCTTTAACAATTTGCATACTTAAACCATCTGCGAGTTTCACTTCTTCTTCATGTTGGTTCACCGCCGTTTGTCCCGCTCTGTGCATTATTCACTTCTAGGTTCATGATCTGCTGTGACGGTTGTCAGGAGTGGTTCCATGGCGACTGTGTAGGCATCAGTGAGACACAGGGTCATACGATGAGGGGTCACGAGTACATCTGTCCCCCGTGTACCATCAGGAAGGGGACGGAGCTGCTCGCTGTGCTCAGCCAGCCCCAGCAGCTCCGTCAGCCCGAGCCTGAGCCAAACCTGCCGGAACATGTAACAATGCCCCTGTTTGGTGACCTGCTGGAAGAGCCCTCAAATCTGCAGGCCGGCAAGGTGAGAGAATGTTATTTTGATCACCAATTATACCTGCATGTCCCTTCCATCAGTTCCATGGGAGCGTGTGTGTGCCAAAATTGTACCAGGCTAGGAAGGGGGGGTGTTTAATTTAGCTAGAATTGTACCAGGGACATCGCGGTTATGTGTGATTAGGCCTTAACATAACGTGAATGGTTTTAGGAGGCCGTGCCGGTAGAGGAGATGGAGCCACAGACGGAGCAAGAATGTAAACTTAATACAGCACCAGATACTGCTATTGAGACGGACGACTCCCAGGCGCTGTGCATCGGCATCGGGTGCTCCAGGCATGCCTTACCAGACTCTGTTTACTGCGGTACAGACTGCATCCTTCAGCACGCAGCCCTCACTATGAAGTCACTTTCTGATACAACCAAGGAGCCTAAGGCCAGAGGACGGTCTCAGAGAAAGGCCGCTGCCGCAAAACCAGCTTCAAAGGTACTGTAGACATTGTAGCTGTTTTAGCTATTGCATTGTTAAACCTTCCATTGACTTAAAAGGGGTGTAAGTTATATTTCCTTTAATTTAAAATATGTGTGTAGCTCTATATTCCCATAGTAATCATTGCTATAGCCGTATAGTGTTTTCTCTCCAGATAACAAAACATTTAATAGTAAATAGACGGAGAGATTCATGCGTCCCGCCCGTATAGCTAAACCAGAAACAGGACAGTCATTGCGTCAGCACGGAGGTGGGGGGGATATAGTTTGGGAATAAAGTTTGCGCCCTTCTATCTGTTACTTCTCTGACACAGCGCAGTTCAACTTCAACTTCAAATCCCTGGAAATAAAAACGTCGGGGTTTCCGAGGCTAGTCAATTAGTGGGTCACCGCTGAGAGCCACACACAGCTGCAGTTAGGTTCTTAATTAAGGGCATGTTCTTAATGCAATGCAAACTAATAGGCGAGTGCGCTCCGGTGCGCTATGCAAAGGGAAAGAAATAAAGAATGACTTCTGTCCGTGACAATAACCAATCCTACAGTTTGAATTCTGTACACACGCACACATAGAGCAAAAAATATGATATGGGGAAAACAATTGAAAATATATATATTTTTAATTTTCTTTTTTTTCTTTCTTCGACTTTCGACTTCTCCTAATTTGAATCGACTTGTGTTAATGAAATCAATGCATCTATTTTTTTAATGATTGCCCTAGTTGAAGCTGCTACCAGTTATTTTCATCATTGATCAGTTGATACGTTTTTGGAGTGCAATGAAATAAATCCTTTTTTTTTATACACAAGTATGGGTACACATGGAGAAAGTATGACAGAGATGACATGGGGTGGGGTGAGGGGAAAAAAACCTTGGGAACTGCACTAAAGAACTTTCTGTATAAGAATTGTGTAAACTAATTCATACTGTTCAATGCTTTTTCCAAATAAAACAAACAATTAAAAAAAATGCAGTACATCTGTTGATCTGTGCCAATATTTTTGCCCCACAGAGGCCGGTTAGGACGTCTCGGAGGTTGGCAGAACGACAGGAGGAAGAAGAGGAAGAGGAGAAGGAAGCTGATGGAGAGCAGGAGGAAACGTCGCAGGCACAGCCCGTGGCCAGCGACCCCAGTCTCACTGCAGCTCAGTCTACTTCCACAGCACCAGCTCAGTTTATCACAGCGTGTACGTACCATTCACCTCACGTTCATTCCACCACCACACGCACATGTGTTCTCTGTCACGGTTAGAGCAGTTCACACACACACACACACACACACACACACACACACACACACACACACACACACACACACACACCCATACGATACAGTACATACGATAAGATGGGAGGACTGATACATTCCAGGGGTCAGCAATGGGTAAGTATGTTCATATTGTTATAGCGTCTATTTTCGGATACAAAATGTTGGAACGTGATGAGATGAAACTCGAGCTTGACTGGTCAGGGTATGCTGTTGAACACACTCGTTTCACACTTCAAATTAATGGGAAACACTGATGCAACACAAAATAACCTCCAAAATGTGTGTGTGTGTGGGGGGGGGGGGGGGGGGGGGGGGGGTGGTATATCCACGGTTCCCTTTCTGAAAGATACACACATCAGAAACCTCAAGACATGTTCAACCAATCGACTCTTTATACTCTCTAAAATGCAAGTTATCCAGCCTCATGCAAAGCATTACGATTTATTTCTCTACCATTTTTCAAAACCATCGATAATTACTCCCTTATTCAAGACCTGTTTGTACGAGGTTACGAGCCTTTGCAATTTACAATTTTGGCATTTAGCAGACACTAATTCGGAGCAATTTATGAAGTGCAAGTGGTTGAAGAGTGCCAAAACATTAACTTGGCATCTGTCTACATTAAACAACATACCTACCTAGCATCTATTTATCTATCACTAGCAACTATCTAAATAGACACCCAGGACGTGCAGATTAGAGGTCTTCACGGGTCCAATTTGACCAACCCATAAAAATTGTACCAGAGCCGAATGGACGGCTATTAATTGAAATCTTGAGTTCCGACCCCGAGCAGTAGAGGGATGTCGGACCATACCCGTACAAAACCAGAGGCCCCGAAATGACCGAATGCCAGAATTTATCCATCGTACTTTCTTTCTTATTGTCCGTCTACAGTCTACACAGTAGCGCTACTACTTCTTTACTAAAGTCAAGTGACGCAAGGAACGCATGCAGTTCACCGGAGGAGAAAAAAAAGGGGAAGCGCGTGATTGACAGCTGTGACAGCCAATCGTCGGGTCCACTCGGGTATTAGTGGAACTGTCATTTCATTATCAAAGACCCGAGACATATGGTAGCGGTTCCGACCCAGTCCCAGAGTGGATTCTTGTGGATGGAACCGTGACCAGTCCGGGTTGGATCCCGGGTATTTTTGGGTCTCAGGTTTACCCGAAGACCTCTAGTGCAGATGCAAAGATAATAGGTGCTAGGAAATGTAGATGAGTCAGACGAGGTGGGATTTCAGACTACGACAGAAGATGGAGAGTGGCTGCAGTCCTGACCGACGACGGAGGGAGGTCATTCCAGAGCTTGGGAGGGAGAGTCTAGGTCGCCTGGACCGTTGGTTATGGTGTCGTAGGGAAGGGAGGGGTAGACAACCTGTGTTTGCTCATCATAGTGTGCGGGAAGGAGTATAGGGCTGCAAATCCTGCAGGCGCCCTCCCCTTGCATACCTGCCAACATTAGGCTTTGCAAATAGGCAAGTGGTCTTCCCTCAATGACCTGCGGACCATATACTTGTACAAAAAGTGATCAAACATAAACACTAAAATGTACATCACAAAAATATCAAGTGCGAACATTGTGAAAGTGTGAATGTGTGTGGGTGTGCGTGTGTGCACGTGTGGCTAGTGGCTAGAATATAGATGTATAAGGAATTAGGTCTCGCACCATTTGGACTATCATTTAGTTTCATCCACTTTTCAGAAACAAACCGGGCAAGAGCGGGTTTAATCGAGCACAGTTACGAGTGCGGCAGGGGCTTTTCGTTTGCACATGCATTTCACATGTAATTGGGAGATTAACGGGAGGTGTTACCAGTCGGGTGCAGGAGAAAGGGTAAAAAATAGGTAGACTCCTGCAAGTATCGGGCGTATTGGCAGACATGCCCTCGGTCAACCTGTGGATCATTGCCAGTGTTGAATTGGACGGAGCGCAGAAATGGGGAGAGGTTTTGGGAGGTTAAAGACCAGGCATGTTGCAGCCTCCTGGATGAGTTGAGGGTGCGTTCGGCCAGGCTCTCTCAAACCTCATTGTTCCAAACGTTACTGTGACTCCCACACCACATCTTTCACATCTGTCCAGTCAAATTGAATACATTTGTGCTCTGAAGGTTTCTGTAACATGCAGCAAGTTCCTCAGAGCCGGCAGGCCATGGATGTAATCTCACTAGTCAATGCAGTTTCTTTAGCCTCTCCGAGAAAGACGGACGGGTCAAGTGTTCAACAAATAGACCGCCCATACTTCTGTCCTCTTCAGCACAACAAGCACCATCATATTCAGGGAACCTATGATGCTTTTTTTGTTTTTCTTTTGGTAATTTTTTTAAAACAAAATTCTTCAGTATGTACAGTACATCAGACAAATCACCTTCATGGAATACACCCCGATATGCTAAAATTTAGCAGCTAAATGGTCGTTATTTGTAGTGCCTTTCTAGTCTTTCTGCCCATTCAAAATACTCTACAATGTATTTCACATTCATCCATTCACACACGCATGCACAGTTGCACACATGCCCACATACCCACACACATCAATTTCACAGATGCACTGTTACACATTACCTGCTAATGCAGTACACAATCACACACGCATTCACCCACCTACGGCGGACGCAACCATGCCAGGCATGCACCCACCTGTTCATCAGGAGCAGTTAGCGGTTCCGTGTCTTGCTCAAGGACCCTTCGAGACACAGCCAGGAGGAACGAGGATCGAACCGGGAACCTTCCGGCTTCCAGACAGCCGCTCTACCTCCTGAGCCACTGCCTCCCAATACACATGCATATGTCATTTATTAAGTCAGTCAGTTCCCCCCCTTTAATTGCTCTCATATGGTAGTCAACTTATTTTAATTATAGCAAGGTGTTGCACCTGCACACTTACTTGCTCAAGCCTCTGGATACCACGGCAAACGGTTCTTTATTCACATTACACATGCACACACACACATGCACATTCTTGCACTCATGCGCAGAATGCGCATACAAGTATCGTACAGAGATACCCAGTTTAGTGGGGAACAGAACCTTGAGGGGTCGAGGAATCGGTGTTGAGAACATATGAGAAGAACCTGCAGAGACCCAAAGAGAAGTGGAGGATTCAAGAGGTCCCACCTGCAGGCCGGCCAACCATGAATGGGACAGTTGGTGTTGTGCTTCCACGAAGAGCCAAGTGTCAGCTGTCTCAGTAATGTGTTCTGTTCCTCAGTACTTCTGGAAAAGCAAACTACTACACTGCGCACAAAGGATTCATTGTGCCTACATACATACATAAACTCCACAGATTTAGTTTTTGGGACTTGCTTAGGGCGTTGAAATCCTCAAGAATTCAGTCGTTTTTTAGGTGGGTTTTAATTTGGGGGCGTTTTTGAGTATTCCTGCGTTTGGCTTTGTGACTCAACTGCATGAGTATTGAGTACACCTCATGGAACCTCTGCTGGATACTTTTTCTCCTTACGTTTTATAGACCAACATGCAACATTTCCCATTTCTGTCACCAGAAGCAAACAAGCTCTGAGGTTGCATTAGACTAGAAGTGCTGATCAATGAACAGCTTTCCCACCTGGTTCCTGTTTCCCGTCCCAAATCACTGCTGTGGAAACGGCAAACCTGATTGCCGATCACCATCCCAAACAGTTTCCCTCTACAAGTACACTGTGAACAAGCACAACATACCACCTCTGGACTTCATACAACAGGCAACATTCTTTTGATATACTTTCAATTCGGTAGCTTTGTCTGGGTATTGTGTGCTATCATCACCACTATACATTAAACCTAGCATTACCATTCTTTGTCACGATAGCAGATACAAGCTCATGTCACAGTCTGATGCGTTGTGAGCTTGTAGATGGGCTGTTTTTGGCAAATATATTTCGTGTAGAGGGAAAAAGGAGGGTACCAAGTTTAGACCCCTGGGGGACACCGGTCAACAAGTATATAGAGTTTAAGGTGTCTTTCACTTTCAAACATATTTGGCGGCATTTTAACATCTACTCTGGCTTTTGTTTGCCAGTTTTCAAGTTGCTTGTTTCAGTATTTAGATATTTGATATTACTTTCATCAAACCTTTCCTATATAAATGTAACTTCAAACTTCATTATCTTTCTATCTATCTATCTATCTAATCTATCTATCTATACGCACACTATAACAGTGGTTCTCAACCAGTGAACCAGTGGTCCTTGGAAGGGATTCCAGGTGGTCCCCAGTACTCCCCAGCTAAATGGAGAGTTGGTAACCAAATGGACCCTTATACTGTAGATCTTTAACTCTTCAGAGCGGAAAATAAAACCAAATGGACTTGTATGGGTCCATTTGGTTTCATTTTATACTCTTGAGTTAAATTATTGTTAATCAACTGAATTACTTAATTTATAAGAATTCTCATTGTGGACATTTTATCCAACGACAAAATATTCAAAGTTTTGAGTCTGAGAGGCTAAATCAAATGGTGGTCCGTGGCTCAAATGCTGAATAAATAATGGACCTTGATATGAAAAGGGTTGGAAACCACTGCACTAGAAGGACAATATCAGTGACCAGAACCAAATGAATGAATCTAACATAACTTCCTACAGTTTATCAGTTTATATATTGTAGGCATGGGGCTGGTGAAGAATAATATCAAATGTCTAAATACTGAATCAAGCAACTTAAAAACTGGGGTCTGGGGTGCACACAAAAGTCAAGAGTAGACGTGAAATGACCCCAAACATGTTTGAAAGTGAAATATCTCTTGAAGTGCACCAGCACCAACCAGCATGTTTTGAGTGGAATATACTATGGGTGTACAGAAGTCATGAGCCAAATGTGTAGTTGTAGTCATTCTTCGAGCAAAAGCCCTGTATGATTTCACAAAGACAACTAAACTACAATTACGTTTTTTCTTTCTTCTGTAAATGTATAGGTAGCCAGTTTTTTTATTTTACCCCTTCCCCCTAATTTACTCATGCCAATTCACTGCTTGCCACTGCTGTACCCTGCACCAGGTGGACATAGAGCCTTTGGCCTACTCCTCCCATCTCATCATTCCCTGCTGATAATCGTCCCAGTCTGTAGGAGTACATGCAGTGACAAATATCACCTCCCCCACCCGGCTAGAGTTAACGTACTGCTCCTAGAACGTCCTACCAAGGAATAGTATGGTTGACCTCATTCTCAAAATAGTTCTCAAGTGATTTTGTTCAGGCCCGTTCTCCATGAAGCCACAACCAGGTATACAATGTTTAGCACAACCTTAAGTTCCTATCGTAAGACCTCTTTTCCTATGACCCTGTGATAATGTCTCACAAGCCATGTTTTGGACCATGCTGGTGGTTGAAAACCACTGAACAGAGTGACACGAGACAGATTTGGTGTTTTATCGAACCCTTTCAGAGTTTCTGGTATTTTTATTGACACATTACAATGACCTAATATCTAATATCTGGCGAATTATCAAATTGTTGTGATCCAATCATGAGCTATAGGCAACTGGTTGTTTTAGCGCAGTATTATTTTCTAACTTGAACACGGCCATGAGGTCAACTCATCTGGTTATGTCTGCCTGTTTCATTCATTATTCCAATACAGTATCTCTTATTCTAACGTAGAGATGTAAAGCACAAGCACCCTCTACTGGCCAAATTAATAACCTACACCTAAAGACAATGCTACTGCCAAGAATTTCCTTTCAAAAATATGTCTGGGTTAATCTCTATAAATCTAATATTTTCAAATCCAAGCCAGATATCCTCTTGAAAGGGGAAAGAGACACTCGCTGTGTCACTCACAACAAATGTATCCCAAAAATAAATAAGTAAATGTGTTTACTCTCCATCTGGGGAGAGAACACAGCTCGCATCTCTATACCCCAGCAAAGTGCTATGAGTGAGTAATGGTGCCTGAATCATGTAGAGAATCATACCAGTATCAACAATTTTGCATGCATTTTGTTCTTCTGTAAAAGATTTTCTGTTTTAGATTGTCCACATTTTTAGTCATTGAAATGTAATGATTTGTAATGACTAATTCGGTCAACTTCAGCTTACCCTCACTGTGCCATTAGATTCCTCTTCAAGATAGATTTTGACTTTAAAATGCAGCACTTGAAAGAAACATTTTGTCCCAGGCATATTAAAATTTAAATCCTCAATGGCTTGGATTGCAGTATAGTAATACAGTCATTTGAATGACTATAAATGGCTCTGTGGTTAAATTAACCATGCCTAGAACGTTTTCCCACAAGGTTTCAACATGAATGGGGTGGGTAAAAAAAGACCATGTAAACAGATGAGTGACAAACAAAAGCGATTTATAGACAAAATGGTCAATGATTATGTACACTATGTGGCAGAATTTCTGAATAGACAATGTGTAGTGACACTGGTATAGTCCATTTAATTTCATGTTTAAAGAGTAGTTCACCCAAAAAAAAATTCTAGTACTAATAACAAACGCCATGAAGCCAAATTCATGGAGATTCTTTTGTTTTTTGTCACATTCCTAAGCCGATAATTCGATGACTGGATGGCTGCTCAGTAGGAGAGACCGCCGGTTATCAAATTATTGCCTCACGGCCAAGCTACACCAGGCTTTTTTCGCGCGTTTACCCGAAGAGAAAAGCCTGGTGTAGCTTGGCAGTTAGGAACAACAGACTAAAATATCTCCATGAATTCAAGGCTTCATGGGGTGTGAATTAATATTTTTTGGGTGAACGCTCAAAAACACAAACCTTCTGTTATTTCTTTGATCTCTCGAAAGTTCATTCTAGAAAATGAACAACTTAATTGGGAAAAGGGAGATATTCTGGAGTAGGCCTACTGTATCTGCAAGTGGCCTTCCCTCAACACCCCCGCCACATACCGGACTATGTACTACACTAAAGATTAATAGAATAAATACAAAATTTAAATACTTAATTAGTCTTAAATTCATTACTCGCTATAAAATAAATTAATAAACAAAAAAATGGGTTTTGCAAACATTTTGAGCATGTGTGTGTGGCTACCGGATATGAATGTATTGGGGGTTAGAAAGGGGAATGGCTCACACCAGGTAGAAGTTTATTTCTTCTTGGGAACTGTTTCATCCCCTTTTCACTTTTCAGCAGCAAACTGCACAGAGCGGGTTTGAGCGAGCGCAGCGACCAGCAACGCACATCAGGCAGGGATGGTTGCACATACATTGCACATGAAATCATGACATTACCAATCGGGAGCACTGCAGGAGAAGGGTTAAAATAGGGAGACTACTGCGAGTATCGGGAGTGGAGACCAGTCCATGGTTTCTCAGGAACGGTTTACGGTTCACAATACAGAGAAATAAAGCTCATTTAAACGTGATCGCTCACTCCTGTCACATTTGGATCACGATTACTTTCAGTTCACTATCGGCAAAACGGGTTTATAATTGAATGACTTCACAATGTAGAGCCTTGGAGACTCTTACATAATGGGTTCCATGTATTCACGAATACTGTCTTAAGCTCAAATTAATCATAACTATTTTTCCTTAAAGAGGGGGGGGGGGGTCTCTTGTGAGGTGACATAGCAAAATTATTCATGAACAAATGATATGCCATCAGTTCATTCATGAGGTGATGGTGGCTGTACAATCTAAGCGTTGTACTATGTGTGTGCTGTGCTGTGCTGTGCGTTGTGTGTGTGTGTGTGTGTGTGTGTGTATGCAGTATATTTTTGTCTGGGGGTTGGGGTAGGAAGGTGGGCTTTGGTGTCATTTATGGAGGGAATGGTGCTGAGATAGTCAGTGGCGTGCCTAGACTTCCTTGCCTATGCTAGGGTGGCATGAAGTACGAGCATTGCGCACACATCCATGCACTCACAAGCACGCACGCACGCGTGCGCACAATTCATTTTACATTTTTGTCCCCACTGCCCATACCTACTTTATGTTACTAAGATGAAGTGTATTATACTCTACTGTGTATAAAGATTTAAATAAATGTACTAATCGCAACACAAAAGCCAGCGGCGACATCCAAATACAATATAAAGATTCCCTACTCTCAGGTTTAATTACACCTATAAACTAATGTTTGGTTTACTTGTTTCTGACTGGGCAGAGAGAGCCAATCATAGTTTACGATCATGGGTGGCAGCTGGGGTGGCCAGTCAGATTCCAGGGGTGGCCTAGCTAGACACACCAGGGGGTGACTTCCAAGGGATGGTGATGCTGGGACAAAGGTGGACATCGCTCTCTTAGGACATGGACAAGAATATTTGTCCGGAATGTATATGTGAGTTGAGTATTTTTGTAGGGTCCATCTCCATAGCTATTTGATCTTGCTTCCTTCCGACCTGAGTCTCTGTCAGTGGCTGTGAGAATGTGCTGATGTACTTGGCCTATGATTTCCTCCACTAACTCACACAATCCTATTCACTCCTCACTCGGTGACGAAGATCCAAACAAGGCTTAATTTGGCTTTAAAAAGCCTGTGGCTGTTGCAGGCACCTCAGTTTTCTCAAGAAGAGGAGAACATTTCAGTTCACCACTCAGCATTGCTCTTAAAAGTGAACCTAGTGTCAATATTATTGTGCCCAGAAACATATATTCCTCCTCCGTGGTCTGGCTGTGATGGTCAGAAGTGATGTGGTGGGTGGGGTGTGTCAATTTCTTTTGTATACATTCAAATCTTGACAAGACTATTATCCACGCAGTGATATTAGTATTGCTACGCGAGGCTACTGTTCTCTACCATGCTGAATGCACATAAGAAGTCACCTGTCTGTCCTGGCTTTTATTTGACTCTGACAACTACATGGGCAAAGTAGTGGTGTGATGTGCATAGCTGAGAAGTATGGCTCATTGCCAAACTTGTTCCTCGACCTCCTAATTGCACCAGTATGTGAGAGACATAGAGATCATGTAAGTGAGTCATAAGTCATTGCAGACAGTGATAAGACAGTGACACAGACGGCGTGCTGCAGCACAACACAGTTTGAAGTTGCAATGGGTTTGCATAGGAAGGGGGCTAAATTAATATCAAATATCTGAATACTGAATCAAGCAACTTAAAAACTGTGTTCACATAAACCTGAGTAGACGATAAAATGACAGTTTTTTTTAAAGTGAAATATCCCTTTTATAGTCCGGCAGCCGAGGTGGACGGGTGGGAAATTTACCAAATTAAAATAAAAAGACTATTATAGTCTTTTTTTTTATTGGCCTAAAATATTGTCTATATACATACATTCATGAATCTACTTGCTGACTGGCTGGCAGTATTGAGCATTTTTTTATAGGGGTTTCTTGTGACCCTACAATTACATCCTACTAGACTTGTTACGTGCCCGTCGCAGTCGGCCACCGGCCTACTTGGGAACGATGCAACTTGGGAACTTAATGATATAGATTGCCATAGCACCCGTTTTAACTGTCAGCCGGTGTCCCACATGGAGATTTGTGTATGTGCCTGTGTGTGTGAAGACTGCAAACTGAAAAGTGTACTTGGCAATCACTGGCAGAGCCTCAATTGGCTGAGGCAGAGGCTGGAAATTGCACAGGTGAAAGGAGTTGGCCTCATTAGGCCCACTGGCAGAGCCTGGCCCAGGTGAAAGGAGTTGGCCTCATTAGGCCCACTGGCAGAGCCTGACCAGAGCCTTTTGTGGTGGTTCTGGAGAACCGTGGGTCTGACCGACTCGATACCGGGCACTGCACTCCCTGTGGGGGTGTGGAACGCGTGTGTCGAATGTGAAGTCGGTGGGTCAAACGGTTCTCGAGTTACGTGCATTACAATTTTACACACGCACACAGAGACTTGCCGCATTTATAGTAGGATGGCAGGCAAAATTGGGGGTTTTCATGATTCTGAATGCATTTTCAAGCATTCGTTCGGGCTAAAAACAGCCATAGTCACTTGCCCAAACGTGCCCAAAATGTGCTGACCTCATTTTTTTTGCTGACCTCATCACATTTGTCATGACGGCCATAGAGTGGAGTGTTTTTTGTGCAAAACTAATGCTTGGAATGGATTCAGAATCATGAAAACCCTCTAGTTTGACAATTTTGCCTGCCATAGGATGTTAATGGTAGGGTCACAATAAACCCCTATAAAGATTTGCTCAATACTGACAGCCCGGTCAGCAAGTGGATTCATGAATGTTTGTATATAGACAGTATTTTAGGCCTCTAAAAAGACTATATACCAGATTTCCCACTTTAAACAAAAGAAGCCTGTCGGTTGCCGGACTATTAATGATAGATGGACAATATTATGATTTCACACACTATTTATGAAAGATTGTGACCCTGGAAAATGAAATGAGACATCTCACACATTGGCCTCAGTTACATGCACAAAATGTATTCAGAATGAATGAATTCATTCCGAACAGAGATTCATACCCAACTGTTTACATGGAACCTGAAAACAAGTATTCCTATTCCTCAATTGTTTACATGACCAAAGCATTCATTCGGAATATAACTTTGGACTATAGAGATGGCCAACCCATAACCGTTATCCCATAAGAAATGAATAACCGACAAACACCAACAGCTATGATCTGATAAAATAAAATAAAAAAATATTTTGAAGCGCAGTCCCTGCAACCACACGCGACCTCCACCCAAAACAAGCGCATTTTATAAACTTGGTGTATTTGTATTTTTCTAGTGGGTAAAATAGCGCATTTCTGCGCACATAAAATGTCTCCAAATGGCCATCCCTGCTTAGGCATGGGCATAAAGCACTATAGTCTACTAAGGGCAGACAAAAATAAGACTAAAATAATACATGTATTCCAAACTCCCAGTAGCATTCGGAATAAAGTGTTTATATGGTGATCTATACCGATTCAAACGGTATATACCACCCCTCCAGACCAGAATGAAAATTCATTCGGAATGGGATATTCTATTCCAATTGAGGTGTTTACATGAGCATTTTTATTCTGATGACTGGAATGAATCCATTCATTCCGAATGAATTTCTGCATGTAAATGGGGCCAGTGTTTCCTGCTCTCTTGGTTTTGTATGTGCATACTATAATGCTTAATTTTATCGAGGTATCTGAAGAGTGAAGACCAGAGTAAGTTTCAGACTGCACTGCCGTAACTGGGTTGTTATCGCGAGACCAGATCAATTATTGATTATTATTATGGCCACAATTGTAGTGCGTTCAGGGATATTTCACGTTGTACTCTGTGTGTACCCCAGACAGTTTTTAAGTTGCTTGATTCAGTATTTAGATATTTGATATTAAATGTATCAGTCACACCCCCTTCCTATTTAAACCCATTGTAACTTCAAACTCCTATTGTAACTTCAAACTCACGCATTAGAATTTCTTTCTAATGCGTGAGGCGGCTGTGATTTTTCTATTACTTTTATCATTTATGTTTTTTGAGGGGGCGCTAGCCCCTCCTATATACAAGTTTAATGTTTGTCTTGTCTAGACAAACATTAAAAACGCGATTGACAATGGACAGTTTAATGTTTGTTTTGTCACTAACACAAACATTAAATGCCATTAACAATGAACAGAGTTTAATGTTTTGTCTGTCACTGAGCAAATCAGCTATGATATGTTATGATATGATGATGTAAGATAAGGGTTGGTAAAGCGCCCCTCACTTCACACGGGTGTGATTTTTAATGTTTGTTTTATTTGAAAGTTAAATATCCCTTTAAGTGGGTGACCAGTCTGGTTGAAAATGGCTTTAGATTATTCATTGCCTCATTTTAAATTAAACATAAAAATAAAGTTGTCATGACACTACTTTGTATTTAAACACTTAAAGGACCACTTCACCACTTTTCAACTTCTCTTCCTATAATTGGTCCTAACTAATGTTCATGATAAAATACCACCCTTTTTTTCTACTCAGTCTGTGTCTCATAGGAAGGCTGTGGGCAGTTCAGAAACCCGTCCACCAGTGACATCATCAATGGTGAATCCAAGCTAATAGAAACGGCAGGCTTTCTTTTCCTGAAAAGTTGCAATGCAAAAGTTGAAGCCATCGTTCTCACGATAATATAAATCTAAATATATTTTAAAACAAATCTTGTTTAAAAAAAATCTGCCTAATGATGATGTCACTGGTGGACGTGTGTCCGAACTGCCCAAAGCCCTCCTATGAGACACAGACTGAGTAGGAAAAAATGGTGGTGTTTTATCATGAACATTAGTGAGGACCAATTATATGAAGAGATGTTGAAAAGTGGTGAAGTGGTCCTTTAAAGGACCACTTCACCACTTTTCAACCTATCTTAAAGGACCACTTCACCACTTTTCAACTTATCTTCCTTTAATTGGTCCTAACTAATGTTCATGATAAAATACCACATTTTTTTCCTACTCAGTCTGTGTCTCATAGGAAGGCTGTGGGCAGTTCAGAAACCCGTCCACCAGTGACATCATCGATGGTGAATCCAAGCTAATAGAAACGGCAGGCTTTCTTTTCCTGAAAAGTTGCAATGCAAAAGTTGAAGCCATCGTTCTCACGATAATAACAATCTAAATATATTTTAAAACAAATCTTGTTTAAAAACAATCTGCCTAATGATGATGTCACTGGTGGACGGGTGTCCGAACTGCCCAAAGCCCTCCTATGAGACACAGACTGAGTAGGAAAAAATGGTGGTGTTTTATCATGAACATTAGTGAGGACCAATTATATGAAGAGATGTTGAAAAGTGGTGAAGTGGTCCTTTAATATAATTGGCTCTCACTAATGTTCATGATAAAATACCAAAAAAAAGAAAAAAATCTACTCTACTGTACTGTGTCTCAGGTAACGGGTACCGTCGCCCATAATCCATCTCGCCCTCTTTCTCTTCTGCCGACCTCACACCGATCACTGTGCGGCGGTTCTTGTATTCTTTATTGTGTTTTACTGAGAATAAGGTTAGAATTTAGAAATAAGTTTAGGGTTAGGCATAGTTTTAGGGTTAAGTTTAGGAACAGGTTTAGGTTTTGGCATCGTTTTACTGAGGTTACGGTTAGGAATAAGGTTAGGTTTAACCGTTTCAGCATAAGCATAAGATGGCTGTGGGCAGTTCAGAAACCCGTCCACCAGTGACATCATCGTTAGGCAGACCTTTTTTAAACAAGATTTAAAAATATATATTTAGATTGTTATCGTAAATGGTGCATTTATATAGCGCCTTTATCCAAGGCACTTTACGTGAGAACGATGGCTTCCATTTTCGCATTGCAACTTTTCAGGAATAGAAAGACTGCAGTTTCTATTAGCTTGGATTCTCCATCGATGATGTCACTGGTGGACGGGTTTCTGAACTGCCCACAGCCCTCCTGAGACACAGACGGAGTAGGATAAAAAAAGGTGGCATTTTATCATGAACATTAGTGAGGACCAATTATATGAAGATAGGTTGAGAAGTGGTGAAGTGGTCCTTTAATGCGTGTGATAAAATAATATATCATTGCGGTTACCACATATTCATAACCCATATCCTTATTTAGTCCAACGACCATAGTTGACTTTTTTTTTCTTTCTAAAAAATGTATCCCACGATTTTGTAACCCAATTTTCACCTGGTGCCAATTGCCTAAACTGTAATCCTGGGCGCTACTCTCCTTCGGGAGAGCCCCGAACTGAGCTCATGCTTCCTTCAATGAATGAGTAGTGAGCAGACCGCTTCTTATCACCTGACAGGGGGGAGTTTCCCCAGTAGGACGTAGCATGTGGAAGGAACACTTTATTCCAACCAGTTCCTTTCCCCTCCATCAGGTGCCCCGGCTGACCAGGGGACGGTATTATAGAGACCAGGATTACTGCATGTTTTGGTTTTTTTTGTTATTTCTTTGTCAAGGTACCACTACCTACCCTAGGGGACACGGAGAGAACATGCAAACTCCACACATAGTTGACAATCAGAGTTCCTTCCACAGCGAGGTCACTCATGTTGACAGTTCAATGCATGGTGGCCCTTAAGCTTGCACTGATTGGTCAGTTCCTGGTGTATCAGCCCTTGAGTTGATACAAGTTATTAGTGTATCAGTCTGCAGTGGTAACAGGACAGAGTACCCTCCCAGTCATTTCATCACACTCCTCACTCAGCCATATAAAGGCTTCCTTGAACCCTCAGTGCTGTGAGTCTGTGTGGATAAACAACAACACAGTAATTATGTTCACAGCCATTTAAGGGCTGTGACACATAAAACCTGCATGCTTTGCTCACTCAGTGGTGTTGTGGGATGATTTGGAAGACCATGAAATTCCATGTTAGCTTGTTCGTCATGGTGCATGAATATATTTTGTATTGTGATGGCTTTGACAGTAAAGCCATGTGACACAAAGTTAATCTCCCCTGTAGTTCAGTCCAGTCCAGTGTTGTGATGGTGTGTGTTGTGTTAATGTAATGTGTCTTTCTGTGGCTTTGACAGTCACACTGGGATCTGTAGCCAATGTGTCAGAAGTTTCTGGCTTACTGGAAGTTCTGTTTCTTTCACTCCAGTTTGGTTACACAGGTCACTGAGGTCCGACCAGCACCACACCTGTGGAGTGTGTTCTCAGCTTTCCTGTGGACTTTCTCCGCACGCACGCACGCACGCACGCACGCACGCACGCACGCACGCACGCACGCACGCACGCACGCACGCACGCACACACACACAGAGAAAACAATTGTCATGTTTTTTTTGTTTTTACCGCTCTGGCGCGTGTGTGCGTGTGCGTGTGCGTGTGTGTGTGTGTGTGTGTGTGTGTGTGTGTGTGTGTGTGGTAGTTTAGTGTATAATAGAGACTTAACTGCACATGTGCACACAATAAAATAAGAGAGTCACAGTCAAATGCACAGAAAGCAGACATGCCACGCTTAACATAATTATGTTAAGCATGCCCCCCCCCCCCACGGCCCACACACACACACTGTATGTCCCTTCAAAAGTGGACCACGCTATACGTGTATGTCACATCACAAAACAGAACCACTTCTGGCCATAAATGAACACAGCATATGATAGGTAACCTCACCTGTCACACATTTTTGCTAATAATGTACAATATCTCACATCTGTCACATATACCATAGGCTATAATTCCAAATACAGTCTACCCTCACTTGAACAATGTTTTTAGTAGTATTATTATTTATGATGAGAGTGTGTGACAGGCACAGATGCCTTAAGGCTTGGCAATACACTGTTTCTCTATAAGATCTAAGATGTTTCTATCCCAGAGGAGACTCCTGAGCTCCTGTTCTATGGATTTCTTTCTTATCTCTGTTCAAAGAGATGTATGACTGTCTGTGTCCAGATAAAATGTACTTTAACCTTTTAATGAACCAAAGTGCCACATTCAGCAAAAAATGATTACACAGCAGTTCTATCTGCACCTGTAACACAGTTGTCAGTATGCAGTTATACCATACACAGCTTTATACATGTTTATATCAATTCATGTGGTTATTATGGTATATATAATGGTCCAGTTATTAAATTAGACATTGGTTATATTCTGGCCCACCATCTAATGACTTCGAAAGAAAGGCATTGAGGCACAGTCTGCACACAACAAGGAAGACATGTCTGGTGGAGTGAAAATCCATGTAAAACTCAGAGTTTGATCTGTATAAGTATTCATGTATACAGGTCCAAAGGAGAGGTGGACACAAGAAAATGAAAAAGCAGCTAGCCTGTATAGACCAGCTTTGTCACTGAAGTTAACACCACATTACCTGTCCTAGACCTAGACGACATGAGAGGTCTGGATGGTCCAATGATGATATAGCACAAGTTCAGAAATGTATTGTGGCCCTAAAGTCCATTCAATGTTTTATAAACGAACAGTACTATTTTGAAATAATTTCTTTACCTGACAGCCTAGCCAGTGTAATGATCTAAGAACGGATGTGATCTGATCCACTTTCTTGTTATTAGTAAGGACTTCAGGTAAGGTATTGGTATGACTACATTGACACTGACTGAGTGCAAAGCACACTAGCGCAGTGACACGCGTGAAGTGGCGCCATAGAACAAACGGGGTGCACTGCACTGCACTGCACTGCACTGCACTGCATGCTGCCGGCAGAACACCATTGAGAAAACACCAATAATAGCAGGATTGTGTGACTAGATCGGTGGTTAAAAACCTTTTCATGTCAAGGACCCCCAAATTGACAATAATGAGCCCGCAGACTCCCATTTGAAAAGATATGCCAGGGACCCCCCATAAGAGAAGACTTTTACAGCTCTAGGAGTGATTCTCAACCTGTTAAATTTCAAGGACCCCCAGTTTGACATGCATTAGGCTACAGTACGGACCCCCATTTAATGGCATTACTATCTCTGAGACTTAATTTATATTGTAAAATCAAAGTAAATTTGTGCGGGACCGTTTGGTTCCACTCTATCATTTAGCTGGGGACCCCCTGGAACTCCCTCAAGTACCCCTGGGGGTCCCCGGACCCCACTTTGGGAACCACTGCTCTAGATAGACTGTAGACTCTATTTCAATGATCAGTCTAATAAGTCTATGCCTCGACAGCTAGTCTTAAGGTTGGCCCACAGGTTCCCTGGATGCACCATTAACCCATTCAAACCAGGAATTAGTTCATCACAACATTTTTGCAAATCTTTAAATATATCATTTTTAAAGCGAACTTTTTTTAAACTCAAATCTTTGCTTCTGGAGGTCCCTGGTAGGGCTGCACGATATGGACAAAATGTCATATCTCGGTATTTATGCCAAATATTGCGATATCGATACGATATTACCGTTAAAATTTCATATTCTATATTGTAAGTGTTGCAACATTGAAAACTGAACACTATTCAAAAAAGTGTGTTCATGAGTTCTCTAACGCACTGGACCAGCGCTAACAACAACGCAACAACAGCACCCCCTTCCCCCCCCCACACACACACACACACACACACACACCAACAGGAGCAAGAAAGAGGGAGAAACGGAGTGGTGGTTTATTTGGCTTTAGAAGTGGACGATATATCGCGATACCATTCATGAAAATGTTTGCTTTTTTTGGGAATGTTTTTTGAAAATGTTCTGAAAGAATAATTCAAAACTAAATGTAGGAAACAAAAAGTAAAGGGGCCCATAAAAATGTGTCCACGACCCACAAATGGGTCCCGATCCACTGTTTGGGAAACAGTGCTGTACAGTACAACAGGAGGCGGCTGTTTTGACTTGCGCCGTTCACGACCAGTCTTGTTTTGCAATTACCGTGACCCACCCTTTCCGGCTTCACTATCAGTCTTAACAACAGCAGGTTAATTAAACAGCGACACTTGAATTACTTGCTACCCCTGTCATCACTTGAAATGGCCTGTGAGTAGTTCAGACACTGCATATTGACTGATCCTTCTGACCTGCTCAACAACAGGCTGTTCATTATCAACCTCAAGCATGCTAGATTCCGTATTCTGGAGTAATGATAATAATGCATTTTATTTATAAAGCGCTTTACATTCTGACGAATCTCAAAGTGCTACAAAGAAAAAAAGCATGGCAAAAAATAAAATACAATAAAAGAAGCATAATCAACATCATAAGCATAACGATAATAAATAATATCATGGGACCCAACATGGCTAAGCTAAAAGACAAGGTAAAACATGTTTAAGGAAATTTACATTTAGTAAAAAATAAATAAATAAATTGCAGATCTACAAGCTCACAACATGTTGCATTGTGATGCGTTGTGAGCTTTTAGATTTATTTGTAATAATAATTTACCGCATAATCAGTCAAATGGTGGAGATTATGCAGGGCTCATCATTTATTATTTATTTATTTATTTATTTATTAAAAAGGGTGCATAATCGTTCAAACTTCCTGCATATTTTGCAATTTCCCGCATATTTCATCCCATAAAACCCTGCATATTTCGCATCTTTTCACATAGTTTGCATATTTCACAACTTTCTGCATATTTTGCAACTTCGCATATTGCGCATTTGTCATTTTCGCAATTGCTGTGAAATGTTGATTTCCAGGTCCAGGATCAACCATTTCCAATCAATTAGGCTCAGCTCCAACACACACACTGACGCACGCACTGACGCACGCACGCGCGCACACACACACACACACACACACACACACACACACACACACACACACACACACACACACACACACACACACACACACACACACAATATAAACTAGAAATGCACTCTAGTTTAGTCTAGTCGAGGTGCCACTAACTAATGCTAGTTATGTCACCATCAACAGCCAATAATAGCCACCATTCTTACCCTGACATGTACATACATACATACATACATACATACATACATACATACATACATACATACATACATACCCAGCCGATCACCAAACATACCTTAGTTACGTCATCAAGAATGGTGGTCCCTTATGTATGGAAACATGACAGCAAGAGGTAGTTTTCATCTCAGAAGTTAAGTAGGCTTACATTTGATATATTGGAATGACCTCAAAATTGTGGACTGTGGTGACTACCTCTCCTCATTGCCGTCTATACTAAAAGGATAGTGTTGTTCATCCTAGATTAGGGACATGTGGTTGGGTATTGACAAGACGAGCAACACTTATGTGCAACCAAATATTCATTTGGTTTAAGGCTTACATGTTGTATTTATAACAACATTTACTTTTTGAGGAGCGCTAGCCCCTCCTATATTCAGCTATTAGTGTAGATTTTCGTCTTACATGAACATAAAATTCCCATTGATAATGAATGGAGAAATTTACGTCATATGTGTCTGAGCAAATAGATATTTTATGTCATGATGTACGTACGTTTTTAGTTCTGTTTTGAGTTAAATGAACGCTCAGTAATTTACAGTTCATGAATCTCTCTTTCACACTTTCTCTCACACTCTTGTCTCTTTTTATTATGGTGTTTCTGTAGGCCAGTCATCAATGAATGAGTCTGTCTGTGAGTGTACATCCCCACATTTTTCACATTATCTTTTTTTTTAAACACTTTATACATTTTATAATGGAAGTCAGTGGCAATCAAAGCAAGCTGAAACCTTGCCCAAATATGCTGCCCTATACAAAGCCAAAGTGCAGTAACTACGGAAAATAACTTATATTGGGTTTAAAAGTGTTTCAACTGGTGAGCCAAATGAGATATCGGCAAATAGTGATTATTTTACACTAGTTTTAAATATGATCTTGAGGTAATAGTTTATCTCCCAAAATCACAAAGGCTAATTTGACCTTTGGGATACACAAATACTGTAAGTCAGTGTTTCCAAAAACGTAGTTACTGCACATTGGCTTTGTAGGGCAGTATGGTACGGAGTTCATCATAGACATCATAGTGTGTATAAACTAGTCACATAAAGTCTGAGGCTCACATGAAGCCACACTGTTATGAATTAATGTTATTAGACCTTTTCTTGTTGTCACATACCGTAACTTGTGTTTTACACTTCATTGATGTTGCAGTCTGTCTTTCAATGTACATAAGGCAAGTAGTGGTGGCCACAATGCATAGGGGGCTTGACCAGTCGATGCATGGCAGAGGTATATGGTGTTGCCTATGATTCCATGGGTCGTCCACAGGGAGCCTTTACTGAAAAGGCTGAGAACCACTGCACTAAAGTTTAGTGCAGTGGTTCTCAACCTTTTCAGTCAGTGACCCCCCCCCCCCCCCCCCCCCCCCCCACATTTAGAATGTAAGAGTTGTGGCATTAAATTTAGTTTGACTTGGTTCCACAGATAACTATTGTGAAAATATATTTTTTACTCTTTTTCATATTATTTGAGAGTTTGGCCAATGTTTGACCAGTTTCTATAGTATAGTTTATAGTGTAGTTATTTAAAAATAATCATGTGTGGGGGGTCCTGGCCCACAGGTTGAGAACCACTGGTTTAGTGTGAAAGTCCTGTATGGCTGTGAGATAAAGTCCAATGATGGACTGTGCATCTTTATGATGCATCCTGATACAAGCCAGTGATTCACAGTCACTTATAAGAGCTGTATATGTTATTATTTTACTTTGCTCCTTTTACTCAGGTACATTTTGAATACCGAACTTGTACTTGTAAGTACAGATTCCTAAAATAGGGTATTGATACTTTTACTTAAGTAAAAAAAATAAGGGTGGTTATACTGTCCACCCTGAGACTGAGAGGTCGGCGGTTTAAAATCCGGGGCAAATGTCCTATCAAAGGCTGTAAAAATGGTATGGTACCAACTACCAAATGGCTCTCTGATACGGACTCATACTCGGCATCAAGGGTTAGATTGTGGGTAGTTCCCTGTGACATGCTAGCATCATGTCCAGGGGGTGTAATTGCACACCATGTGACATACTAGCATCATCCAGGGAGGTGTAGTTGTACATCAAGCTGCCTCACGATAAAGGAAACGGTTGATTGGCTCCACATGGTTCAGCTTCAGGAACCTTTTGTTCCTGAGGCTACTTTCATGTGTCTCCAATGTGAAGTTGGATGTGATGAAACAAACAAACATGAGAAGTAATCATGTGAACTGGAACAACACACAATTTGATCTGGTATATGGTCTTTGTGGGGTTCTCTCCTGATTTGCTAAAGAGTTGGAGAGATGCTGAACCCCCTCTTACTGAACAAACACACTATAGCAATATGTGGGTGGGTTTCCTGCAAAGCTAGTTGATACTCTTATTATCTCCATCCTGACGAAATACCTTTATGTTTTCCAACAGCCATTAAGGACAGTGACCAGAAGGAGCCTGAGGGTGAGCTGCCTGTGACGCAACCTCCAGAGAAGCTGCTTGTGACTCCTCTAAACCAACCTGTAGAGAAGCTGCCTGTGACTCCTCTAAACCAACTTGTAGAGGCAACACAACCTCCAGAAAAGCTGACTGTGACTCCTCCAACACAATCTCCAGAGAAGATGCCTGTGACTCAAACTCCAGAGAAGCTGACTGTGACTAAACCTCCTGAGAAGCTTACTGAGACTCCTCTAACACAACCACCAGAAAAGCTGCATGTGACTCCTCTAAACCAACATGTAGAGAAGCTGGTGACAAAAGGGCCACCAGAACAGCTGACTGTGACTGATCCAAACCAACCTCCAGAGAAGCTGCCTGTGACTCTAAACAAACCTCCAGAGTGTGTTGCTGAGCCGCCCGCACCACAGGACGGTGCTCGGAGGACAACGAAGACGCCATTGAACAACGGCGGCGTCTCAAAGAAGCAGTCCGTGGATGCGGCATCCTCTTCTGCACCACTCACCCCTCCAGAGTCTGGTCAACTTCCTGCCCCAGAGGATGCACGTGCGTCAGCTTCCAAACGTCATGAACCAGGGCCTCCTAGATCAGGGGTCCCTCGTGCATCATCTTCCAAACATCATTTAACCGGGCCTCCTTCCCCAGAGTCCCCACGTGCATTAGATTCCAAACGTCATGAACCGGGGCCTCCCGACCCAAGGGCCCAACGTGCATTAGATTCCAAACGTCATGACCTGGGGCCTCCTGACCCAAGGGCCCAACGTGCATTCGATTCCAAACATCATGAAGCAGGGCCTCCTGACCCAAAGGCCCAACGTGCATTCGATTCCAAACGTCATGAAGCAGGGCCTCCTGACCCAAGGGCCCAACGTGCATTCGATTCCAAACGTCATGAACCAGGGCCTCCTGACCCAAGGGCCCAACGTGCATTCGATTCCAAACGTCATGAGCCAGGGTCTCCTGACCCAAGGGCACAACGTGCACCAGCTTCCAAACAACATGAAACAGCGCCTCTTTCCCCAGGGGTCCAACGTGCATCAGCTTCCAAACATCATGGAACAGGTGCCCTTATGGTCACCAAGACTGCATTCATAATACCCAAGAAGCAGTCTGTTCCTCAGCCTCCAGCTGGCCACGTGCAAGCCTCATCATCAGGCCCGCCGCCCTCTGTGAATGAAACCAGGAACCTACCGGTGGCACCCGCACCCATCGCCCCGTCTTCCAGACCCTCTCAGCCCAACACTCAGGTCAGACAGAGCATCCAGCGCTCGCTCAGCAGCATCCTGTTCAAAAGGTGAGAACTGAGTGGGTTACAGGTTTGCATTAGCTCTCTGATGTGAGAGATTTAACCAGTCCATAGAAAAGATTTTACCTGGTAAAAATGTTCTCTTTTTACACAGACATTGACATGAGTTTGACTTGGAAAGTAAATTATTATTATTTTATTGTGCAAATGCATGCTCACTGAACTGGAGACAGATATTTATTTACACAGTTGAACATAATTTGCAAAGAGAATTCCATGTTGTGACAGCAGTAACCACTTTAACAGCAGACATTCTGACAGGTCAAAGCCGCTTAATATTCATGAGTTTCAAACGTAGTCCTGCACCACACCAACAGGTGTTGCAAACAAATTAATTTGTTCTACGCCAATCAGACTGTTCAGACAAATTGAAACAACCAACATGGCAGGTGTTGAAACTCACAAATTGTGGGTGTGTCACTGTGTGCCAGTGTGGACATTTCGTATTTCGAGTATCGGCTATTTCTGCTATTTGTCATTATTTGTGACAAGGAAGTAGGGCTTAAATTAATTATGTTTTTACTTGAATTTCAAGCAGAACAGTAATAGCTGACTAATCATATTTTTATTTGTCAAGGGTGTGTGACTGTGATGATTTGGAGATGTCTGAGAGTGAAGTTGGAAAGCTTGTCACAAACATTGAGATGGAGATGTTCGACATATTTCGCAACACAGACAGCAAATACATGAACAAGTACAGAACTATAATGTTCAACCTGAAAGACCCCAAAAACAAGGTTCGTTCACACTTGATAAAAAAAGCCAAACGCCAGTCATGCTTTTCTTTAATGTGCAACTCTACTTTGAGTATTTTACCATTAGTATTAAAATTCCCCTTGTGTGCGCTCAGCAACAGGGGTCTCCCAGTCTCTCCAGCTGCTTAATAAACAGAAAATTCATTTTCAGGTTGGCACAACAATTGCATCCAATCAGAAGAGAGAACTTGTATAGACAAATTCACAGAGGGTTGCCTGGGTGCGGCCATTACTGAGGTGTACCATTAAGCGCAGCAGCACTGATTAGCTACACCTGTCCTACGGAGCACCTGCTCCATGGATTACACCTCAGTAATGGCCGCGCCCAGGGCACCCCTCTGTGAATTCGTCTATAGGATCTAGGATGAGTGTAATTGGAATTCTCCTGATTGGATTAAATTGCCTCCCACCTAGAAAGGAATTTTCGGGTTTACTAAAGACCTGGAGAGACGGGGAGACCCGTTACTGAGCAAACAATGATTACTATCAGAATATAGAGCTTTATCCTTTTGTTTCAACCAAAACACATCACTCACAATAGATTGCTGCATCCATTTTAAACAAGATTGTTCTATTTCAATCTAATGGTTGACATTGTGGCTTCTCTCCAGGGCTTATTGTATAAGGTTGTAAGTGGAGAGATCGGTCCCTTCAGGCTGGCCAGGATGAGTCAGAAGGATATGCAGGCCACTAAAGCACCTGAACCAAGCAAGACAGAAACTACCGAGGTATGTTATTTGGACGAATCACAGCGAATACGAAAGCAGATATAATAGTTAATGTCATACATTCTTAGCCTGGCTAATAAACCAGACTCAAATCACACTGTCGTGTGGTATTTGAGTCTGGAGATGCTGTGTATGGATCTTGTTTCCCGGGGGGCGGGTTCAAACATTTTCTCTTTGACGCAATTGGTCAGAGCTACTGTCAGTCAAAGGTCTCAAGCATTGAACGTCACTGTATCAAAGCCCGCCCATATTGCACACCGTGTCCCGATTGGCCACACCAGTTCTCTGGTGTAGGAAATGGGCGTACAATTGAGCCTCTCCAGACCGTAATCCGCCGGCAGGCAATTTTTTTTTGCCAACGGCTGATTCGGTCTGGCTTATTAGCCAGGCTAATACATTCTCAGTCTGTTCTTTTCTCATATCATTTGTGTGAACGTGTGTCATGTGTAGGTTAAGGACTCGGCTGCCAAGGATCCATGCTTAATGCAGAAGCCTGATGCAGTGAAGGTTGATCTGCCCAGTTTGAATCTGAATCCCTCCAGGTCAGATAGAAACACTGTGAGTAGTAGCCCCCTCAACTGAATTGAACACAGTTACACTCATTATCTGGACCAGGGGTGGGCAACTTTGACGATGGAGAGGGCCACTATATTTCCACACTCACTCCAGAGGGCCATATATTAGTCGTAGCAAAAATAGCCGATCTACAAGCTCAAAACGCGTCGCAGCGCGACGCGTTTTGAGCTTGTAGATCGGCTATTTTTGCTATATTCGAATTTAAATCTTGAATTTTTGCTATTTTTGAATTGGAATCCTGAAAATTAACATTTTTAAGTAATTTCAAATGCCTTTAATTATACTTGGGTTGAAGCAATGAGCTACTAATTTAGACTGAAGTAATAAATGCGGGTCATGTTTTGCATGTTGTGGAATAGTAACAGCTGAAACCAATATTATATCAGTATTCTGACATCAACCTGAGGGCCACATTAAGTGAAGGTGGGGGCCGCATGTGGCCCCCGGGCCGCCAGTTGCCCACCCCTGATCTGGACATCAATGTAACATTATTGTTCTGTACTAGCCTACTACTAGGCTTGTCGCTGGTTAAACTTATTCTCAGAACAACTAAGCAGGTTTTACATCCCACAAGGCCACCAGACAGTGGCCTTGTGGTTAAGGTGTCCGTCCTGAAACTGGGAGGTCGGGGGTTTGATCCCCGGCCGGGGCTTACCAAAGAATGTAAAAATGGGACCCAATGCCTCCCTGCTTGGTACTCCGCATCAATGGGTTGGATTGGGGGTCAAATCAACGAATGATTCCCGAGCGCGCCGCACGCTGCGGCTCACCGCTCCAAGAGATAGGTCCAATGCGGAGAACAAATTTCACTGCGGTAACGTGTGTGACTAATCGTACGACTTTGACTTTGCTATCACCGACCTTGAGCACGCTCCGATCAAGTTTGTATCTGCTATTTTTTCCAAATGTTCGTCCCAGAATAGGTACACCACCTGTGGTTAAAATGTACATGCTGTACATGTTGTAATTGTCACTAACTATGACAAACATCTTAATAAATTGTATCAGTAAAAATGGCAGTAGGGTATGTGTGGAGAACATTACACTGATGAATTCCACCAGTAAATCAGTGCATCAAGCCTTATAGCTAGCTCTTCAAGTGCACAAGACAACAACATTGATTTTAGACGTGTCTGTTCTTCCTCAGGAACAGAAAAAAAGCCTTCCTTCTATGCTTAAGACCAAGTTGGTTCAGCCAAGCCAGAGCAGCTCTGTACCAGACATTCTGAGCTGTATGCTAAAAGACACCACATCGGAGCACAAATCTCACCTCTTTGACCTAAAATGCAAGATCTGCACAGGTAAATGAAATGTGTTAAATTATATCTAGCGCACATACTGTAATCATTGCTTATTTTGTTTTTGGTCAAACTTGCTAAATCTATTTATTTTCTTCTGCCATTAGGTCAGATGCCAGCTGACGAGGAGGAAGAACCAGTAAAGAAGAAGTCCAAGGTGGCTGAATCAAGAGAAAAGTGTGGATACTCTGACTACAGCAGCCCTGCAGAACACTCATGGCCCAGGAGAGGCACCGCTGAAGATGACTCTCCTCTTCGTGCTCCCCCGGACTCACCTGAGATGGATTCTCCTTGCCTCATCATCGATGCTCCTGCCTTGTCCATTGTGGAATCTCCCGCATCCCCAGTAAAGGATTCTCCAGCGTCCCCTAACTTAGAGTCCCCTGCATCTCCCGTGCTGGAGTCCCCGGCCTCCCCCACTCCAGACACCCATAAAGCCAAGATGCCTGTTAGAGCGTACACACCAGTTGTGATACCGGCCACTGCCACATTATCCATTACAAGGCGTGACCCCCGTACAGCGGCATGCAGGCCCTCTGCTCTGTCCAATGTCAACACTGGTGGTCCCAGAAACAGGGCCCAGAGCCAACCAGTCCCCTACGCCCCTGCCATAGTGACTAGTTCCACCTTGCCCTTGGCTCCACCTCCCTCACTGCAACCACACCCAATGCTACAAAAATCGATCTTAACGAAGCCATCCTATTCAGCCGACCAACGACTCTATGGTGCTTCCTCAAGGTATTAAAACCATATTTAGATTATCCATAGTAGGGTAAATAGGATCAATATTTCGGTATCTCTTTGTAATGGACATTACTTTTTGAGTCTCTTTTTCTTTTTCTTTTTTTGTCTGTGTAATGTACAAATATTTTGCCAATTACCGGTCTATTGATTGATAATGAGATGTTTTATTGTGCTATGGTGATGTGATCTATATTTAGGTCCATGAATGCCCATTTGCCAGCTGATGGAGAGACTGCTCAGTTTCTAGCCAAGCAGGATGTACTGTGGAAAGGATTCCTAAGCATGCTCAGTGTAGCCAAATTTGTCACCAAGGGATACCTGGTTTCAGGACCTGCGGAATGCCTCAAAGCGGTAATGCACAGTGATTTACTCATTCACACATTATTTGTTATTATATCAGGTATTCATCTGGTGAACACCTGAATTAGGTCTTTTACTAGTCTTTTACTAGTCTTTTACTCTTTTACACTTTTTTACTTAGGACCTACCCGATACTATACAGATTGGTGGACGAATTCTGCCTCAAACCGTGTGGGAGTATGTTTCAAAACTGAAAACGTCTATTACAAAGGCAAGTAGTATATTTGTTTTCATGTCTCTTGCAAAAATAACAACAACAACAAAACAAAAACAATTATCAATTTCTTTCACCTTTTTTCACCACAGGAACTGTGTGTGATCCGCTTCCACCCGGCAACAGAAGAAGAAGAGGTGGCCTATGTCTCCTTATTTTCCTACTTCAGTAGCAGAGGCCGCTTTGGTGTGGTGGCCAGTAACAGCCGCGGTATCAAGGACATCTACCTAGTCCCTCTCAGTGCAAACCAGGCCATCCCATCCATATTGCAACCTTTTGAAGGACCAGGTGGGAAATTATACTTTGACTTATATTCCTGAATACACAGGTTGTACTGTAACTATCCATTGTGCTCGATTACCATCAATTACATGTTCATATTTTCTGTGTTGTATTCTTTATTTTAACCACATGGAACCTAGCGTCTGGGCATGTCATATTGTGCAAGCATTTGGCAAAAATAGGCAAACATTTGCCGGAAATAGCAGATCTACAAGCTAATACATCGCGTTGTAGATTGTCTATTTCGGTGAAGAGATTTGGTGTTGAGCAGATAAAATGAGGGGACCAGTATACTGTATACGCTGGGGGACCCGGTCAATAAGGATATAGGGTTCAGGAGGTTTACCACCCCTCTTCAGCATAACGTTGGTTTTATTTATTTATATTAACATTTCTTTAACCAGGTATGGGAAGGCAAGTGCATAGGCAAGTGATTTATATAACAACTAAAATGGTTTTTTTGGTTGTTGTTTTTTGTGCGTGCTGTCCCCTTTAACAGGGCTTGAGAAGAATCGCCCCAATCTTCTTCTGGGGCTGGCAATTATCCAGAAAACAAAACGTGTTGGAAGTTTGCAACAAGAAACTGAAGAGAAGAGACCCAAAGTCAACATGTCTAAAGACCCCATGTGGATTCCCAAACTCTATGGTTCTGATAAACTGGAGATATTCCAACCCTATGACCCAGCAACCCCTATGAGCACCACCCCTCCTGGCTCTCCTGCTGCTGCCGCATCACCAAGAGACTCCTCCTCATCTGCTCCACCTACCAAAGGAGCTCTTTTTACTTCCATTCGACCTTCTACGCCCGTTTCTATCTCAGCCCCTGTTCCTGCCACACCGTCAACGTCGATTAACGCACACATCACCACATCATCAGAAAAGACTCCCCTTCAGACTATACTTAAGACTTTGTTTGGCAATAAATCAACTGACTCTGCGGCCCCCAGTCAAAGCAGTTCTGCAATTACCCCAGCAGTAAAGCCCCGTAAAGCACCACGTCCAATGGTGGATCCTATAGTCCAGCAGTATGGACAGAAAGCCAAAGTAATGAAACTAGAGGAGGAAGAAAATGAATATGATCGACCATATGATCCAGAAGAGGAGTACAATCCAACAATGGGATATGGGATGGTTGCTCCACTAAAACATCAGACTGATGTTGAACCATCAAGCTTTGGGGAAGATGATGTGGAGTATGATCCTGAAGATGAGACTATCTTTGAGGATATGCAAAACGATTACAGTCCAGCTAAAAAACCTGCTCCATCCAAAAGCGCAGCTCAAACATCATGCCCAGTCCCAACTCCCTCTGAAGTCCAACTAACAGTTTCCAATTCTGCCTCATCTCAAGCGTCTACCTCAGCCCCAGCTCTTCAGAACCTTCCTACAGGCTCTATTGTTGTCTCAGCTGCAACTTTAACAGAACAACAGCGGATGCTTGAGGAGCTTAATAAGCAGATTGAAGAGCAAAAACGACAGCTGAAGGAACAGGAGGAGGCACTGCGTCAGCAGAGAGAGGCCGTTGGCATGTTTATGGCTCAGTTCTCTGCCTCTGATACATCTAAATGTTTGCCCCTCAGTCAGCTTGCACCTCAGCTAAGTGATGTAGCACAATCAGAGTCAAAAACTTCAGAGACAGTTGACAAAGAGACAGACCTAGCACAGACATCGAACAGTCAACATCCGGATTCACTAACTGTTGAGACAGAAGGGACAAGTGCTATCCCTGAACTGAAAACAGAAGGTGAGACACAAGATGAGACACAAGACAATCTTCTGGAAAATGACAAAGAATCTGAAACTGGAGAGATTGGAGATTCTGATGTAGCTTATGACCCAGAGGATGAATCTCTTTTTAATGAAATGCAATATGATGTATTTCAAGGAGACAGTAGTAAGGCCCGGGAATCCTCCTTGGGTAGCACAGGGAAGAGTGCCTCCCATAAGGGCTCTCCAAGTTCACATCATCGTAAAACACGGTCACCAAAGAGACGTCACAGAGAAAGAGAACGCCATGGAAGTCCTCCAAGAAAGTCTCAGAGGCGTTCCCCTTCACATTCTCGGAAACGAAGGGAAAGAGACCGACATAGACGAAATGAAACTGACAGGTCAAGGCATAGAGTTCGGGATCAATCTGAACAACAAGGCCGACAACGCAGAGATCGTTCCTCACGACAGCAGTCTCATGGAAGTAAAAGATCCCCATCACCTCCCAGAAGAAGAGAATCTGCCTCCTCAAGACAGCAAAAAGGTCCTCCTCTTGTGCGTGAAGAATCAAAGTCTCCAAGTGTTCTTAGTAATATGCCATTAAAACCTGTTGGACATTTTGTAGAGAGTAACACCTCATCACAGACCTGTGTTACTATTGATACTGAATCTGATGGACCACAATATAGTCATGTTGAGTCTGCAAATCCACAACAGAAGAGTCTTGACAATGACTCAGTAACACAGGATATTCCTTCTCTCATCAAGGCTGAGAATTTTCAATTTACAATTTACAATGAGAAGCACGAACAATCCCTGGAGCTTCCAAAGGATTCAATTAATGACAATCAAAGCATAGAAAATGACCCTTCCCAGAAGTTGGATGGACTCTCTCAACAGGAAATATTTCTTATGAACAAAATTGAAAGTAAAATTCCTTTGAGAGAACTTGAACCACCCACGCGAGATTCTCCTCAAAGCCCTGATCCTGACCCAAGGTATGTGCAGCATGTTGCCACAGAGAAGAGTGACTCTGATAACATAGAAGAAGACAAAGATAATGGGTCAGACATTGGTAGCTCAGTCCCTCTTGTGATTGGTGAACTAGATGATTCAGATAGTGGTCAAGCTGCAAAGACCGATGTTAACTTGCCTGACATTGAACATCTAAACCAAAGTATGACAACGTCAAATGTTAATATTTCAGATTTAACAGGCCCAGGTTCTGGAGATATGATAGGTGCTGATGAACAGATGGAAATTAAAGATCTTGTTTCAGGACATCCAGAGATGCAGGGCCAAGATGTAAGACATCTAAATCTAGGACAAGATCATGGGATAAGGGGCCCAGATGTTGACGTTACAGGGATGCAAATTTATAGTCAAGTTATAACAGACGCAGAACCAAAGATCTGTGACAAAGAACCAGAAATGAGTGGCCCATGCATGAGGCTTCCAAGATCAGACATGACAACCCTAGGCATGCAGGGACTAGGACCTGAGATGAGAAGCCCAAGCATGTTGGGTCCCTCAGCCCACTTAACCAGACATGGCATTATGAGTTCAGGACCTCACATGAGTTATCCAGGACCAGATTTGAGAGGTCCTGGTGTTAGAGGTCCGGAACGTAGAGGGCCAGATATGCAAGATGTCAACTTTATGAGCAACTTTATGACAATGTCAATGACTGCTATGGCAGTATTAGGACAGGGTTTGATTGGTCCAGGTCTGCAAGGTATAAACTCTCCTATGTCAGGTCCAGATCTGAGAGGCCAAGAAACAAGGATCTACAGACCAGATCAAGGTCAATATAGAGATGGAGTGAATTCAGGACTAGCGATAATGGGTCCAGGACTAGACATGAGAGGCCCAGGGATAATGGGTCCAGGACTAGACATGAGAGGCCCAGGGATAAGAAATCCAGAGCCAAACATGGAAGGGTCAGAAATAAGTATTCCAGGCTTAGGTTTTGGTCAAGAGATGAGAGGACAAGTTACAGCATCACTTGTTATACAAGCAAACATGGAGAACGAGAGGAGAGGGCCAGCCATACAAAATCTAGACATGCAAGGCCAAAATGTCAAAGATTCCAGTGTACTCATGAAAGACCTGTGGATGGGTAATGAGGGGTCAAACAGGATAGGTCCAGACATGAGAGGTCAAGGATCAGATATGTGGCATCCAAATCCAGAATCTGATCATATAGGTCGAGGTAGAGGCCGGGGCAGAGGGCGAGGTAGAGGGCGAGGTGAGGGCATTGGATATCAAAGTCCAGATAGGGGATTAGGACCACCAATCGGACATCCAGATTATAGAGGTGAACATCCAGATACTAGGGGTCCTGGATCATCTATGAGGGGTCGAGGTTCAGACAGGAGAGGTCAAAGTCCCGATTTGAGATGGCCAGGTCCAGATGGTATAGGTCATAGCCCTGACTTTAGACGGCCAGTGACTGAAAGGAGAGGTCATAGTCCTGATTTTAGGCGGCCAGGTCCAGATAAAAGAGGCCATAGCCCTGATTTTAGATGGCCAGGAACAGAAAGGAGCAGTCCCGGCATAAGTAATCCAGAGCCAAACATGGAAGGATCAGAAAGAAGAATTCTAGGCCCAGGTATTAGTCAAGAGATGAGAGGACAAGTTCCAGCACCACAAGCAAACATGGAGAACGAGAGGAGAGGGCCAGCCATACAAAATCTAGACATGCAAGGCCAAACTGCCAGAGACACGTGGATGGGTAATGAGGGGTCAAACAGGACAGGTCCAGACATGAGAGGTCAAGGATCAGATATGTGGCATCCAAATCCAGAATCAGATTTTAGAGGGCGGGGTAGAGGGCGGGGTAGAGGGCGGGGTAGAGGGTGGGGTAGAGGGCGAGGTGAGGGCATTGGATGTCAAAGCCCAGATATGGCATTAGGACCACCTATTGGACATCCAGATGCAGGTAATAGTGGTGAACATCCAGATATTAGGGGTCCTGGACCATCTGTGAGGGGTCGAGGTTCAGACAGGAGAGGTCAAAGTCCCGATTTGAGATGGCCAGGTCCAAATAAGAGGGGTCATAGTCCTGATGTTAGACGGCCAGTGACAGAAAGGAGAAGTCATAGTCCTGATTTTAGGCATCCAGGTCCAGATAAAAGAGGCCACAGCCCTGATTTTAGATGGCCAGGAACAGAAAGGAGAGGTCATAGTCCTGAGTTTAGACGACCAGGTCCAGATAGGAGAGGTCATAGTCCTGATCCGGATAGGAGAGGGCCAGGCATAAGGCCAAGTATGAGGTGTTTAAAAGGTCAGAGTCCAGATAAACCTTTACAGACAGAATCAAGTCCTGCTTTTCCAGATGTAGGACATTCAGATTTTAGGGATCCAAGTCCAGATATGAGGGGTCCAGGCCCAGCTAAAAGGGGCAGACGTTTAGACTGGAGAGAATCAAGGCCTGATTTACGAGTGCCAGACAGAAGCGGACCTAATCCAGACATGAGAGGACCTGGTCCAGATATGAGACATCCAGACATGAGAGGACCTGATCCCGACATGATAGGCCCAGACATGAGAGGACCTGATCCCGACATGATAGGCCCAGACATGAGAGGACCTGGTCCAGATATGAGACATCCAGACATGAGAGGACATGGTCGACATCCAGACATGAGTGTACCTGGTCCAGACATGATAGGCCCAGACATGAGTGCACCTGGTCCAGACATGATAGGTCCCGACATGAGACGACCTGGTCCAGATATGAGACGTCGGGACATGAGAGGACTTGGCCCAGATATGAGACGACCTGGCCCTGACATGAGAGGACCTGGTCCTGACATGAGAGATCCAGACATGAGAGGACCTGGTCCAGATATGAGACGTCGGGACATCAGAGGACCTGGCCCTGACATGAGAGGACCTGGTCCTGACATGAGAGGACCTGGACCAGACATGAGAGATCCAGACATGAGTGTACCTGGTCCAGACATGATAGGCGCAGACATGAGTGGACCTGTTCCAGACATGAGAGGACCTGGTCCAGATATGAGACGTCGGGACATGAGAGAACTTGGCCCTGACATGAGAGGACCTGACCCAGATATGAGACGGCCTGGCCCTGACATGAGAGGACCTGGTCCTAACATGAGAGATCCAGACATGAGAGGACCTGGTCCAGATATGAGACGTCGGGACATGAGAGGACCTGGTCCAGATATGAGACGACCTGGCCCAGATATGAAAGGACCTGGTCCTGACATGAGAGATCCAGACATGAGAGGATATGGTGCAGACAGTAGAGGACCAGACAGGAGAGGACCTGATCCAGACATGAGAGAGCTTGGTCCAGATATGAGACGAACTGGCCCTCACATGAGAGGACCTGGTCCTGACATTAGCGGACCTAGCCCTGACATGAGAGGGTCTGGTCCAGACATGAGAGGACCTAGCCCTGACATGAGAGATCCAGACATTAGAGGACCAGGTCCAGACATGAGAAGACCTAGCCCTGACATGAGAGATCCAGACATTAGAGGACCTGGTCCAGACAGGAGAGGGCCTAGTCCAGACATGAGAGGACCTGGTCCAGACATGAGAGGACCTGGTCCAGACATGCGAGGACCAGGTCCAGACAGGAGAGGACCAGGTCCAGACAGGAGAAGACCTGGTCCAGACAGGAGAGGACCTGGTCCAGACATGAGAGGACCAGGTCCAGACATGAGGGGACCTGGTCCAGACATGAGGGGACCTGGTCCAGACAGGAGAGGACCTGGTCCAGACATGAGAAGACCTGGTCCAGACATGAGAAGACCTGGTCCAGACAGGAGAGGACCTAGTCCAGACATGGGAGGACCTGGTCCAGACATGAGAGGACCTGGTCCAGACATTAGAGGACCTGGTCCAGACATGAGAGGACCTGATCCAGACATGATAGGACCTAGTCCAGACATGAAGGGACCTGGCCCAGGCATTAGAGGACCTGGTCCAGACTTTGGAGGACCTGGTCCAGACTTAGGAGGACCTGGTCCAGACAGGAGAGGACCTGGTCCAGACAGGAGAGGACCTGGTCCAGACATGAGAGGACCTGGTCCAGACATGAGAGGACCTGGTCCAGACAGGAGAGGACCTGGTCCAGACATTGAAGGACCTGGTCCAGACAGGAGAGGACCTGGTCCAGACATGAGAGGACCTGGTCCAGACAGCAGGAGAGGACCTGGTCCAGACATTGAAGGACCTAGTCCAGACATTGAAGGACATAGTCCAGACAGGAGAGGACCTGGTCCAGACAGGAGAGGACCTGGTCCAGACATTGAAGGACCTAGTCCAGACATGAGGGGACCTGGTCCAGACATGAGAGGACCTGATCCAGACAGATGGGGACCGGGGCCAGACAGGAGAGGTTCTGGTCCAGACAGGAGAGGACCTGGTCCAGACAGGAGAGGACCTGGTCCAGACATTGAAGGACCTAGTCCAGACATGAGGGGACCTGGTCCAGACATGAGAGGACCTGGTCCAGACAGGTGGGGACCGGGGCCAGACAGGAGAGGTTCTGGTCCCGACAGGAGAGGACGTGGTCCAGCCAGGAGAGGACATGGTCCAGACATGAGAGGACATGGTCCAGACATGAGAGGACCTGGTCCAGACATGAGAGGACCTGGTCCAGACATGAGAGGACCTGATCCAGACATGAGAGGACCAGATCCAGACATGAGGGGTCCAGGGCCAGACATGAGGGGTCCAGGGCCAGACAGGAGGGGTTCAGGGCCAGACAGGAGAGGGCCTGGTCCACACAGGTGGGGTCCGGGGTCAGAAAGGAGAGGACTTGATCCAGACATGAGAGGACCTGGACCAGATATGAGGGGTCCAGGGCCAGACAGGAGAGGGCCTGGACCAGACATGAGAGGACCTGATGCAGACATGAGAGGACCGTGTCCAGATATGAGAGGTCCAGGGCCAGATATGAGAGATCCAGACAGGAGAGGACCTGGTACAGATATGGGTGGTCCAAGTATGGATGATGAATGGAGACATCCAGATCCCGACTGGAGAGATCCGAACATGGAAGGACCAGGACTAAATAGGATAAATCCAGGCATGGGGAGTGATTGGTGTGATAGTTCAGGGCCAGACATAAGAGGACCTGGTCCAGACATGAGGAGTCCAGGGTCAGACATAGGAGATGAGTGGAGTGGGCAGGGTGTTAGAGGACCTAGACCAAATAGGAGACCATTTAGAGGTCCAGGAGCTGAAATGCAAGGTCTAGACATGGAAGGCCTAGAACCAGCTAGAAGAGAGCCTGAACCTGACTTTAGAAGGGGAAGAAGAGGTCGAGGTATGGGAAGACCAGGGTCTGATAGAAAAGGTCCCGAAATGGAGGATGACCTTTTTTCTAACTTTCATAGGTCAGTTATTGAAAGACAAATACGTTCAAACACTGAGACTGGACCTGACAAGAGAAGTGGGTCTGATTCTGATGTGATGAGCCCAAGGCCTGAAAACAGTGGGCTAGACACAAGGGGCAAAGAACCAGGGATGAGGGGTCAGAATATAGGGGATGAAAGTAGTCAGGACATGAGAAGACCTGGTCCAGACATGAGACAACCTGGCCTTGACATGAAAGGACCTGGTCCTGACATGAGAGATCCAGACATTAAAGATAGTAGTGGCCAAGATAAGAAGGAACCAGATATAATTCAACCAGATATGGTGACATCTAGTGATCCTCCTCCACCCTCAATGAACAAATCCATAGATCAAACTTTAAACAAGGGTCAACCAAACTTGCGTTCTGACAGTCCACATAGTCAGCCAGCAGCAAAGCCAATAAGATACAGAGGAGCATTACTTCCTACTCCCACTCGCCGCTTACCAAACCGTACAATTAACAGTCCTAGTCCCTTCAAGTGGAACCGATTGACAGGTAGACCTGTGAGCCAGGAAGGACAGTTGGATAGAGGTCTGGGGACAACGGAGCAGGACAGTAGTGGAGAAAACCTGAGCACACCTGGTGCTGCAAGCATAGAAGAAGAAAAGAGTTAGGAGGAAAGTGAAGTTGATAAACCCATGGGCCTTAGTGTGAACAATGAACACAATCAAAACAATGGCAAGTGATGGAAAAAACAAATGACCCTGGGTGTCTCCTATGATAATACAGGGTCTACCTGACTGAGAACGTAATCAAGCAAAAATGAGTTGGCTCTTTAGGATGCCACAGCACTGTAGACATTGAATGTCATTTGTGTAAATATAGGTGTACAAATCCTTCATTAAAATCTCGTTATGAGCTACAGAAAAAAAGGAAAAGATACGATTTGATGATGTGAAGAGGATAATTTTTCATGAAGATACTTCAGTTGTGTATTGCTTAGTTGAATCATACTTGATTGGTGTTTTTATTTTGTCTGAATAATTTAATTATGCTTTCTTTTAGTGTCATTGTTTACTACTTCCTTGTAAATTCACATCATACATTTTACGTCCAACTTTGGTGTAGCAAATGTTTATAGATCTTTTATATTTTGCTTAACAGCCATAACATTCTCAGTGCAGTAGTCTTGATCTGTGTCATATGATCAGTGATCCACAGTCCACAGACGATAATGGCTATTTCTTTTTTTCTAGTTCTGTTAAAATTTGAAGTCAGCACTTTTTCTCAAGTCACAATGTTTGTTCAATAAAACAAAGATATTCAATTAAATGTCTTGGTCATCATTTAATATTTTTATTCTTGATCATGTCAAGAGAAATTCTAGAGCTGTTCCAGTGATGTGATTGAGGGGCCAATATAATACCGCATCCAGGCCAGGGTGATTTTATTTAGATATGTAACTCACTTTTAATGTAAACTGTCAATCAATGTGGGTAGTAGAACTACTTTGTTGAATACTTCTACACACAATTAAAACTACTTAGCTTAAAGGGATTTTTCACTTTCAAACATGTCTGGTTTCAGTTAACGACTGAACTCACTCCTCACAAAAGCTAGAGTAGACGTTAAGTTAACGTCTACTCTAGCTTTTAATTTCAGCCAAATTATGCCAGAATCATTGTAATAACATTAGCAGCCTGATTTATCTGTTACATTAGAACGTTTATTGATTTCGGGGTCAACTACGATCCAATTGCATGGATTAATGATGTTTTGGTGAATTGTAGACAAGTAAGCCCAATGAACAATAGAGGGTATGCAAGTCATGCGGAACGCCTACTGAGTGGCAAAAGCTACTTTCTGGCCTTGATTGATATCCCATACATCCAAACAGAAAAGTCATATCTGATTTAATTGTCTCCACCAGGCCGAAGGCGTGGGGAGAGAGTATGTTTTGCACTCCGTCCGTGTGTGTGTGTGTGCGTCCTTCCTTCCGTCCGTCTGTTACCAGCTAATCTCCGGCACCGTTAACCCGGTCGATGCCAAACTTTGCACACACACTCCCTGGATGCCAACGATGAACCTCTGCCCCACATTTTCCAGAACGGCCTGTTATAGCGCCACCATGAGGCAGCTTTTCACATGTTTTACCTAAAACTGCACCGATCTGCGTGAAACGTTGCATGCACACTCCCTAGAGGCCAAGGACAAACCGTTGACCTGCATTTTCCACATCTGCCTTTTATAGCGCCACCAGGAGGCCGACTTTTGTAAAACAATTTTTTTGATATTACTCCTCCAGATTCTGTCCAAAAATCGTTACACACTATCTCTATGGTCATGTGCTCAAGTCGGATCTGTCCGATATTTCATATTCCATCCTAATTGGCTATAATTAGCTTTCACAGTTTGCAAGATTGCCCCGTTTTGAACAAAAGCCTCAAATCATGAACGCAGCATGCAATTTACGTGAAATCTTTCACACATTTTCTTACTAGGCTGAGGAATATATCCCACCCTTTTCACATTGGCCTGTTATAGCACCACCAACAGGTTGATTTTTGCAAAACACATTTTTGGAACAAAATGCCTCAAAAACATGTTTATATTAATCCTAAACATTTTGCCAAACATCTCACACAGTCCTATCCTCCTGGTGGAGACCTGTGCCCAGAAGGGCACTTTTTCTAGTTAAATGATGTTACTTTACTTTCACTTCATGCATACCATAGCCTACCCTCTATTGTGGTGTCATACAGTCGGTACAGGAGCACCATATAACTATTGTATAATCATCATATGTAGGCCTATATGTATTCTTTTGGCTTTTTCGCTTTGTGTTTGCTCTTAAGTAATGTATTTATTTAATGTGTTTTGAGAATGAAATAGGAACTGACTGCTCAGTGCTCTATCTAAAAGGAGAATTGTTCTCAGCTATACATTTAGAAAATAGCAGATCTACAAGCTCAACATCTTGGTGGTGATATTTGGAAAAAAGAGTGTGATCATTGTGATTTTATCAGTTTCTGCTAGTTATTTGCTGTTTATGTTGTGTCCTGAAATAGAGTCAAGATGTCCTTGAATATTAATGGTAACCACTTTAATTAATTATTTAGAAAAGAGTTTAGAAAAAGTTAAGAATGAACACCTTGGGGGGTAACTATAGAGGGCAACAAGAAAATAATCACAATCAAGAAGACACCATATAAGCAGTTGACACAACTTGACAGTGACAGGAGTCAGGACCTAGTCCTAGATTGTTATGAAAACATGAGACTAGCTATTATGATACGTCCAGATTAATTGTCAATAACAAGCATTATTCGGGTATGGTTAATAATAAACCTTTGTTTAGTTTTATATGTATGTTTATGTTAAAAGAAGATGTTGCAATAGAAATTAACTTGAACGTTTTATAGCTAATCTGTCATGTTATGCTAATGTGATGCTAGGTTAACGTTAGAGTCTGCTTTTATCGTTTAAAACGGCCACCAGCCACAACGCAAATTAAAGCTCACAATGTGTGCACATATGAAGTGGTGTGATCTTAAGTAGGCTACATCTGCTATTTTCCCAGCGCAGCACCGTCATACGAGATACGACACTACAGTTCTAGATGTATCATGGATGGACTCATGGATGAACGGGTTTGTTTTGTTGTTTAGTTTTTTTAAGGAAGCATTTTTCTGACTATTATTTATTATGGCTTTGTGGTCGTTTTTAATATAGAGTATATGGGACAATTAAGACTGGAGATCAGTCAGATAAAGTAAGCATGTTGCGTTAGCTTCAGAAGAATCTGAATTATTTTATTGAATTCAGTTAAAATATGTTCGCAAACGTTCTCATTTCAAGGACCCCCAGTTTAGTGCACAACTGCACACATGGACAGACCCCCATTTTCTACAACAGAATGCGTGTATCTCTGAGTCTGACCCAATCTGCACTGTCATACTCGGCATTAATTTAACCTTGAACTGTTGCTGCCGTGATAAAGCAAACATTAAAAGTCCATAGACTTGGGTGTTGGGTTCTGTTTTTTGGCGGTCCTGTTTTTGACGTAATTTCAGAAAGCCAGGCATTGGAGGTAGCGCCCCTCAAAAACTGTTGGGCAATTAGCAAAGATGTTGAGGTGAACATGGCAAATTAATAATTTGCCAAAGCTGCATTATGCCAAACAAAATCCAATGCTGAGTTGAGTTCAACATAATAATGTTATGTTCTGGTCTCTCCTGTCTCTATAGTGTCAACAAACGATGGCATCTTCACAAGCAAGTAGAACCGCCCTTGTGGTGACTAATGCTGCTAGAGAATACAACTGTGACTCTCTTGGTGTGATTATGAATCAGAATGAGCCTGGGACACATACTCAGGGGCTGAATTACACACACCTTCAGAATGTCATCCTAGAGTTTCCAGATTTTATCGTAGACACTTCACCTGGCCCGGATTGGTCTGCCGCCCAAACTTTAACGACTCCATGGTATGTTGAGTCCACACTGATGGCGTCTCCCTCCTTGAGCACCGAAGCTATTGACCTGACAACGGTCAGGTCCCCATCCATGTGTGGGGATGTACTGTGGTCAGTCCTGGACAAGATCAGAGCTGATGTAGAATCACCTGCCGATGCTTCATCCATATTGACCCGACCATGCTCTGCTGTTAGAGCTTGCTTGGAGAAGAGGTTTAACGGCATGCCTGCTGCTGCTGACATACCCACACAACAAGATGCTCAGTCAGCAGCTCTTACCAAGTATGCTTGAATAATGTAATGTTGTGTACTTCATTAACAATGCATTGTAATGCTGGCAAATGATATATGCAATTTACAATATTTTCTGTTGTCTCAGATTTCGGTCAATGATTGAGCAGTCCTCCGAAAGTCAGGATGCATTCATCAATCCACTAATGCAGAAGTGGATCAGATCGGATTTAGAAAATCCTATGGAGTTGTCAGTCCCAAATGGAGGGAGCATGCTTAACACATTTGCTGGCATGCACAGACAAGTATAATAAAGAGAAATGTATTAACTGTATTCTCTCATAGCTCCAAAGACACTGGTTGATTACACCTAGGTTTTGATTTGTCTGTTTTTATCCTAGGTGCTAGGGAACTGGAACCTTCCCCACATGGTTGAACAGAACAAACATCAAGGCCCAGTCACAAAAGCTCAGTGCAATATCCGCCTCATTCCAGCAGTGGAGCAGCAGCAGATGAAAACAGAATGTAAAAGTCAGTTCACTCATCCCTTTCTCTTAAGTATTTATTATTTCCACATGGCTTAGTGTCATACTACACTGGAGATGTCATTCATCTCCATCTTATATCCTCTCTCATCTGTTTAGGTGTTGCTGTGGCTAAACCTGCAACGTTCGTTAAAATTGCTAAGAAGCGTAGCCCTCTGAGCAGCAAGGATCGTAATACCATACCCACACAACAAGATGCTCAGTCAGCAGCTCTTACCAAGTATGCTTGAATAATGTAATGTTGCGTACTTCATTAACAATGCATTGTAATGCTGGAATATAATATGTAATTCAATATTTTCTGTTATGTCTCAGATTTCGGTCAATGATTGAGCAGTCCTCCGAAGGTCAGGATGCATTCATCAATCCACAAATGCAGAAGTGGATCAGATCGGATTTAGAAAATCCTATGGAGTTGTCAGTCCCATATGGAGGGAGCATGCTTAACACATTTGCTGGCATGCACAGACAAGTATAATAAAGAGAAATGTAATAACTGTATTCTCACATAGCTCCAAAGGCACTGGTTGATTACACCTAGGTTTTGATTTGTCTGTTTTTATCCTAGGTGCTAGGGAACTGGAACCTTCCCCACATGGTTGAACCGAACAAACATCAAGGCCCAGTCACTAAAGCTCAGTGCAATATCCGCCTCATTCCAGCATGGGAGCAGCAGCAGCAGATGAAAACAGAATGTAAAAGTCAGTTTACTCATCCCTTTCTCTCAAGTATTTATTATTTCCACATGGCTTAGTGTCATACTACACTGGGGATGTAGTTACTTCATCTCCATCTTATATCCTCTCTCATCTGTTTAGGTGTTGCTGTGGCTAAACCTGCAACGTTTGTTAAAATTGCTAAGAAGCGTAGCCCTCTGAGCAGCAAGGATGGTAATGCCACCCAGGACTCAGAGAATTGGATGGCTGGGCTGCTGAGCACCAAGAAGGTCTGTATATCTCCCACGGAAAAGAGCCTGGGAGCCCGGGAGAGGCACAACATGCTGGAGAGAGTCCGCAGGTAAGCATTCAGTGCGTCCTTCCAGAGAGCCTGTACCTACAGTACCTGCATTTAAAGTACTCTCCTGCTGATTTTACTTCCTGCGGTATTCTCACAATGGATAGAAAGTGGGAGTGCATAATAGTGCCTCTGGAATCAATGAATATAGCACTACTGGTTGGCATAGGAAAATGTTTAAAAACATGAAAATTATATAAAAGAATGTAGGGGCTTAATGGAGCAAACAATAAAACAGTGTATTACTTATAACATAATTGCATTTGAATATGAGTTAGACAATCAGGTGCTTGTACACCTCAAAAATGTCAACAATGACCACCGAATAAAATATATAGAAAGACGGTAAGGTTTACGTAAACACATTATCACTCAGATAAAAATAATCTCCTCTTCAGAGCCCACTTCAGAGGTTTTTGACAAAGTAAATTGAGCATTGTGAACGGCCAGTAGATGACCTTTACCTCATACTTGTGTACACATAGTCAGATGTGCACCTTAAACACTACTCCGCTAACTCAGACTCCCCGCTACCTTTCTGAACTCCAACGCTATGCCGTCCCCTCCCACTCCCTCAGGTTGGGTAATGCCAACCTCCTGGACACCCCTAAGACAAAGTAACACACCTGGGGTGACAGGGCCTTCTTTGGCCTCCCTATGGAATCACTCTCAGCTCACATTAAAGCTGCTCCCACCCATTCCATGTTTAAAACCACACTTAAAACCCACCTTTTCAGACTCGCATTCTCTACCTAATCATAACTCCCCTTTAGTTTTGAAGCTTTTCAATTTTCCTCCTAATAAAGTTGTTTTTAATTTGTTTCTTTAAAGTCACTTTGAGTAGAAAAGTGCTATATAAATTGTGTGTGTGTGTATGCATGTGTGTGTGTACAGTTTGATCAACATTCCTATTCATAATGAAGCAAATAACGTAGCCACGTTTGTGTTGCTTATACTGTGTACAGGAAGAAGATCAGTCAGTGCTGTGATCAGCTGAACTCACTGGTGCCGTTCTGTGACGAATCCACAGACAAAGCCAATACCCTCCTTTGGACCACTGCCTTTCTGAGGTACATCGATGAAACGCATGGAGACTCCATCAAACAGGTGCGCTTCTGTCATAGAAGTATTTTAGCTGAACCAATTTTCACCTGCATTATTTGACACCTTATACAGTACTTCGACCTAATGTCAGCTGAGCATTGTTTGTTGCCTGTCTGACTTCCTCTGCCATGGAAATAAGGGATTTTACTACATAATGCTCATCCGCTTCCACCCCCTGGGACTGCAACAGGGTTGCAACAGCGATTATTGTATAATGGTCATATCAGTGAATTTGCTGTAAATGTTTTTGATTCATCTGTACAATGAATTCTTCATGAATTGATGTTCAGTACAAATTATGGTAAATACTCATCACAAGTTGAACCAAGAAAAACCTTCATGTTTAATTCAATTGATTAATAAATAGCACAAATTAACAATATTTACATGATACACCACTTAACCCATGATTTGATTAAATTAAAATGTACTTACATAATAGATTTCTTCAGCTTATTAATTTATTATTTGAATAATCGTTTCACCACTTAACTCTGCTTTTATGTGACTTGCAGGATTTCAAGAACAAAGTCCTTTTGCATCAGACCAAGTCTTTCTCCACCATGAGAACATAGGCACTTCAGGCAATATTGAACAGTGACAACACTTACCTCTCCCATTTAAGCATCTGGATATTTATTGCCTATTTATTTGAACTCATCTGTTGACATTTGTTTAACCGTATTTTCTTCCCTCTTCAACAATTTGTTGAACTTATAAGTTGAACATACTGGTGGCACTGTTTCTTTTTGAAAGATTTTGCATTCCACTTAGTTGGTATACTAACTATAGTATGGAGATGTCATATTTAGCTCACTTTGTGTATGTTACTAAACAGTATATTTATTTACTCTATGCTGTTCAAAGTCTATACAGAATAAAGCTGTCTGTTAATATACGTAATATAAATCTGTTACCCTAAGAATTTGAGATTTGTCTATGGGAATGCATTGCTTTGTATATTGAAACATATTCCCAGCAATTGAAAAATAAAGGTGACTACATGACTCACATAGTGTTCATTTTATTGTTGTTGGAAAATTAGCAGTTTGCTAATTTGATATGTAGAGAAGAGTGATGTTTTACTGAAAAGTGGCTTTATTTTTTATTTCTTACAACATGTCGCTGTAGCATCTTACTGTACATACAACAGTCACCCACAAATAATAAATAGTATTTAAAATCATGTATATTTAATAGTTACAACACCGGTAGTACATAGTGGATGTGTTCACTGCAGGACTGGAAAAACAGCACACAAATTCCTACTCTGAAATTCCTACTCTGATTATTCTTGATGTTTGAAATTCCCAAAATGTATTTGTAAGGGAGACCTTTATCATGTTCATCAAATGTAATCAAAACTATGAAAAAAATAAATTCCTGACAAAAAACAACTTTACAAACTGCAATCAAAAACAAAACTAATAAAGAAGTTAAAAAAAAAAGAAAACAGCGAGAGCGAAACGTTTTGCATCAATATACAGAATTTCTGGGCACTTGGGTATTGCTTTCTTTTATTCCTGTTACAGTACAGTACACATGTCCTTGACAGAGGCTTATTTGGGGCCTCTGGTGCATATCTTTGTATCTTACATTTTGTAATGCATGTCTTGTGAGGTAACACCCGTGGCGTACATAAAAAGGACCAACATGCACATTGCACATCTGGACAATCACAGTTGTGTTGAGAGCTATCTGCCGGAGGGATGTCACCAAAATAAAGGGGGGACGGAAACAACATGTACAAAGTTTTTTTACACACAAAAGGATTCAGAAACAAACTTAATGGTCTACAAGCACTTTGCCCATTACATTGCCTTGAGTCAAGTCTCATCTCTGATGGTATTTGGAGTTCTCCTGTGTCATCTTCTGTCAGCGTCGTTTTTGGCTGGGATCTAGTTTTTAGTCTCTTAGGTTGTTCTGATTCTCCAAACGGATGTTTATGTCACTTGCATTATTGCATTATTCCTCTATTTCTTTAAAAAAAAAAAAAAATCACATCTTTCTGATGTTACTCTTCCCGTCCTGTCATAGATGGAATATGTATATAAAGAGGAAATGTCATGTGATTTTTCTTTCTTCTTTCCTCTTATACTTCCTCCATTCCCAGGTTTCCCCTCACCAGGGCTAGATGCCTTTGGGTTGCAGGAAGATCATATTTAATGGTTTTTAGGGTTGGTGGATTTCCCAGCGGCCTGTGCCCCCTGGCAGGGTGAAGTGTCACAGATTCCAGGGGATCCCTGGTGTCCAGTCCTTCCTGCTCTGCCTGACTCTCCAGGCTCTCCTGGGTCTCCTGAGGATCCGTCACGACCGTCTTTGACAATTCCATGAACTCCTAGAAGACCTATGGGGGCACAACATGCAGAGAATGAGTCAAAGACCACGCTGTACAATGTGTTCACTTGTATGTACTTACAATTCTTAGTCTGCTTAAATTGTAAAATCACAGTGCTGTCTGATCTATCTCAGGACAAGGTCTGAGCCTAGTTGCATGATGGAGGTCAGAAATGTATTATGAGGAAATATTAATATTGATCTTTTAGTGTCCAAGCACTACAGGTGCTGGGATCAAATTGGTTATGTTTAGCGTATTGCTCTGCTTCCAACTATTCTGCCATAAAAGTCTCTGAGTAACAGTTACCATACTTAGCAAATAGGTTAAAAGTATCAGCCACAACTCAATGGGAAAAAAACCTACCAACTGCCCTCATGGTGGTGCTATAACAACCCATAACAACTTTATGTTTGGGCCTATAAATGTAGACTTCACCTGGTTTCCCTGGATCAGAATGCGTTTAATCTATGTTAGTCATGTTCATTTGATTGTACTTTTCTGGGCACATATTGTGGCCTGCTTAAATGACTGCTATTGACTAGTACGTAACACTAACACCCAGACACTGACTTTAAAACACAACACAAGCAAACAATGTTTGATATCAATCTGTACAATTCTAGTCCCAAATAAATCTGATCAGGGTATTTTATGTGTAGGTGAAATACCTTGGTGTCCTTGGTCTCCAGCAGGCCCTTCAATGGCTTTGCCTATGGGTCCCTTATCACCCTGCTCACCGAAATCACCTGTTGGGTAAACAGACAACCAGATGTTTTATTCCACAATAAGATCCTGTCACATCATCCGTAGTAATCCTTGTACATGATTCATCTTCTCTCACCTCTGGGACCGGGGTCTCCAAGGTCTCCTGGCAGTCCTCTGTAACCTGGTTGTCCACGGGGGCCAGGATGTCCGATAGAGCCACCTGCGCCTGTCTTTCCTGGAGGCCCAGAGGGGCCTGGGCGGCCCACCATACCAGGGGCCAGGGGCCTTCTAAGGTTGGCAGCCAGCTGTGCAATCTGATCTGAGGGATAAAAAATAAAAGAATAAGACTTATTCTTGGACCACTCGTTTAGCCCTTTAGATCATTTGAATGAAACAAAATGAAAAATGAATTGAATGACCCATTGACTAGTAAACATTAAGAAACTTACCATCGATCATTGAGCTACACAGTTCTCTGATGTGCTGTTCGCTCACCAGTTTACCCTGAAACAGCAGAGCAGAAGGAGTCATTGACGTACATGTTTCATTCGAGACTCATTTAGAAAACCAACTGTTTACAAATGTGTTGATGCTTTAGGGTTCTTGCAGTCTATGATGTTAATTGGCCATTGTCATATTGTGACCTGGGGAAAACGTGACATTTATTTTATGCAACTTGTTTCAGACTGTTGGTCTTGATTTCGCTTTCATTTAATCCAAAGTGCTGAAAATTTTATCGAATAAATATTGAATTTGATACCTACTGCCACCCATGGCAAATTTATTTACTGTAGTTGATTCAAGTAGCAAGCATTGACAAACATCATACTATAATCCTAGTATCAAATCCTTCCTACTATAAATGTCCTGAAACCATTTTCCAACCCAGTGGGCTTTTTTTAAACAATCGATAGAAAGTTTCACATGTGCATTAACCGTTGTTATAGTGAGGAAGGTAGTTTTATTTATTAATTTTTAGTTTTTTGGGGGGTTTGTTCTTTGTTTTCTCACCTTTCCCAAAGTTTTTAGCATTTTTACTAGGGCCTACATACAGGATCTGTAGATATGGTCCCATTGCCCAGACAGATGGTCACACTTCATTGATTGTTGGATGGTTGTCAGGGTAACTGTGGTAGGGGTGTATGATTTAGGGCTCTGCTGATCAGCAGAGCCCTGAATCATCGTGCTCTCCTTTATATACAGTAGGCACTGGACCTGAGGCTAAACACAAACACAATGCCAGGGAGAACAGCAGTAGAGAGAGAGAGAGGACTGTCTCAAAGGTGCACTGCAGAGTTATAAAGGGATTTGATTAAAATCCATAGCAAACAGCAGACCCAGCAAGACTAGGATGGGGACATTTATAAATATATGGCTGTTCTCAGGCATTTTCTTTTCCTTAGTGGGTTGGTCAATGGATCTGAAATTGCACATTGACCGCTGGCACCTCCAGGGACTGTCTGTGAAAACTGTCTATTACTTAGGCAGTTTTTGCATGATTCTTTATTGTTTTTATGAAAAGTAATACAGAAATAAAATGGAGTGACTGGAACATCATGAGACTGCAATCATAATGGCCCTATTGTAAAATGTCCAGCAGAGTAGGGCTGGGCTATATACCTATATTATATCACCTGTAAGTGTTATCTCTGTGGTATTTTACACTTTCAAAAGATTTTCAATAAGAGCAAAAGATTGTTGATTTTCAAAAAGGTGTACAGAAAGTGTTCAAATTATGTTTTTATGTGGCCACACCCACCAGTTCATTAAGTATACCTGGTTTTATTAGCACCACCCACCTGAACTGAAGCCTCGCACACAGCTGTTTTTGTATGATAATGGGGGAGGGGTTAGGTCAATAAAGTGGTGTATTTCAACTGGGCCTTTTGACTCAAAGGCTTTCATCTTTCAGGAAGAAACCAAAAATACACTGGGAAGACATATTTGAATATTCTAACCATACCTGGGGGTCTATTAGAGTAGTGTTAACTCCATAGACAAAGTACAAAAATCACATCACTCCATCTTTAACTAAACTGCAGATTGTAACTGATTCCCTGTAAGTTATCACATGAAACACAGTTTTCTTTTCTTTTCCACCCAGTAAAGAAGTGTATGATGGCACAACAAATCATGTTATCTTTATTTTTGAGGGGCGCTAGGCCCTTCTATATTCAGCTATTAATGTAGATTTTCGTATTACACAAACATTAAATTCCCATTGACAATGAATGGATAATTTACGTCATATGTGGACGAGCAAATCGACATCATGATGATGTACGATGATAAGAGTGCCCCTCACTTCACACGGGTGTGATTTTTTAACATGTTGGTAGCTGCTATATGTCAGTCTTGTATTGATAAACACGATATCACCAACCACAGTGCATGGGCATGGCCTACAATGTAAGTGTTCTGGCAATGTCCAATAAAGTAGACAGGCTCTACATTATTACACAATGCCAGAACACCACCTGAAACACGACTAAGATGGACCATATGAATCGGAAGCATTGAACTATTTTTTCCTGTGTATAGACAGCAAGATGTACTCACAGGTACGCCATTCTTTCCTGCAATTCCGGACAGACCCTGTTCACCCTGGAAGCCCATTAGTCCTGTTTTGCCAGGAACTCCTCTGGCTCCAAGCTCTCCTTGCGGTCCACCTACACCCTTAGGTCCCAACTCGCCTGTTTTTCCTGCCTATGGAAACCAGCAGAAACATCAACATATTATTGAATGGCAGAATTATCAGTCACAATTGTTAAACGTTAAAAAAGTTAATTAAAAATAAATAAAAACAGAACAAATTGTGATTTTATAATCCACTGTTGTCTGTGTGTGTGTGTGTGTGTGTGTGTGTGTGCCTCTCCCGGATAACACGTGACATGTGACATGCACCATTCAAACGACTGGCTTAAATCATGTCGGCGATGACCCAAGGATGTGTAGTGCCCAAAAAACAACAATTGTCTGTATCCGTTTGTCCGTGGATCTGTGCACCGAATCGGTGTGTGTGTGTGTGTGTGTGTGTGTGTGTGTGTGTGTGTGTGTGTGTGTGTGTGTGTGTGTTTGGGGGGGATAGGGGTCTGTCTGTACATCAACAAGACATTAACAGTTTTTGATAACATCAGGGACCCCTGTCCATATTTAGTCAAATGGTAGTGGGTACTGCACTGGGTACTCCGGCTACAAGTACATTGGGTATTGCATAATCCAGTGGTTCTCAACCTGTGAGTTGGGACCCTCAGGGGGGTCCCCACATGATTTTGAGGAGTCTCCCAGACAGTAAGTTGACAATTTAAGGACAATTTAATGCCTTTTTAATACCGACTTGCATGCTCCCCGAGCATGCTGGTGCCCAAAGAGCACTGGTCTAGTTACTCTAATGAATACAACAATTGTATTATTATTATTATTATTGAGAGATATTTGTAAATACATTAGTAGTACATACTACATAGTACCGCAGTTCAATCTGACTTGTTTCTAATAATGTAATTATCTGTGTCTGCCTGTGTTTGTGTGTTTATTAATACCATTTGGGAGCTCAAGAATGGTGCACGCGCGCACACACACGCACGCACGCACACACACACACACACACACACACACACACACGGTGGTGGTGGTGGGCGGGCATGCCGTCTGGTAGCGTAGACCTAGACCATTGGCATGTTCATTGGAGTGAGCAAGCAGTTTTCCCACTCTGTATTTGCAGGCACGGTCCCATAGCCTGGGTGGACAGCCATGTTTTATTGGATGTTTCGTTAGTTGGTTGTCAGGGTGACAACCCTGGGGTGTGTGATTTGGACTCTTTGTGTCAGGGGCAGCAAATGTTGGAAGGCATCAGGCATATATAAAATATTTGAAATTCATACACGGAAGTGACGGAACATAAGTTAAAAGACTTCCCTTGAAGTTTGCCCGATGGTATGACTTACCTCTCCTTTTTGGCCAACTGGACCAAATGGACCCTGAAGATGAGACAAATAAAAACAAATTATTAAAACAATCTGTGATAGTGAAGTGATAACTACTGAGAATACGCGACACACTTATTAGCATATGGACAAAACATTAAATTTTATAGTCCACACAGTACATGTACCAAACACTGGTAAAGACATACAGTACATCATATATTTGAGAACATAAAATTAGGAGAAGACTTACAGGTTCTCCGTTTTCTCCTGGTAAACCATCAGCTCCTGCCACGCCCTAAAAATGATACAACAGGTCTGACTTATTACCAGACTCATACTGTACATACAGTAGTCACTTTAATCATGAAATCAGAACACATCCTTAAGGATGCAGTCATTATGTACCATGCACCAATCACTTGACTTCCATTCTGTCTTCATAGCTTCAGTTTGACTCAACTGAGACTTTCTACTGAGGTCAGATTTATAATTGGTAAGATACACGCTGAGGAAGGCTTGATGCCGAAACGCGCCCGTGTTTTGATTGTCCGTGCTACACAATGCAATAAATGTACCTTGAATGGACTTTGGAGTGCTGGCTATCTCTCTCTTTAACAGTGATTCTTGCACCTGGTAATCTGCTTTTTTGTACTGAGAGTGCTCGTTTTTTTCCCCCTTCTATGCAGATTTATAATTGGACCACTTGACCTTTGAACTTCACTGAGAAAGTGGCAGACAAGTCCTTACCATGTCTCCTTTAGGGCCAGAAGCTCCAACTGGACCCTGTGAGAGTGAACAATAAGACACAGGGAGAGAGAGAGAGAGAGAGAGAGAGAGAGAGAGAGAGAGAGAGAGAGAGAGAGTGTGTATTGGTTAATGGCGTAGCAGCAGGGGTAGCGAATGCTCATGGCTTCATGGAAAGCAGGATGTGGGGAATGGAAGGAGGGGATGAAGGGAGGCTGTATAAAGACAGGCTTTGTTCTCTTCTCAGGTTATGAACAGGAGGCCACTTTGTCAGCCGCTCCCTGGCGTACAGTTTGAATGCACACTCAGATTGGGCAGGAATACTCTGGTTTACATACTGTACAACATGGGCAGGAATATCCTGGTTAACATACTGTACATTGTACAACATGGGCAGGAATATCCTGGTTAACATACTGTACATTGTACAACATGGTTAGTGCTGGAAGGGCGACAATCAGTCAAATCCTGTGTGCCCTTTGGTTACACTACAGGTCCATTATGTCTCTCTCAAGAGTTAAATGATCATTTGGATAGAAACCTTGTATCTCTATATTTAATTTAGGTTTTTATCATAAATTAATTTCATATTGCCCATGTCAGTGTAAAAGTAGCTAAAATAGCCGATCTATAAGATCACAACGTGTCTTAACGCAATGATTTGTGAGCTTGTATTTTTTATATGACACTGTATAGAATAAAGCATTCATTCATGTAAAAATATAAGCTGAAATATGGAGGTACAAGTTTTCTGCCCAACAGCAACGTTATTCTGAAAGTTTCCTATATAATAGATATGCTGTGTCCAGCCAGTAGGCCTACGTGTCACTAATGTGTGTTGAAGTGCTCTGATCTGTCCATTGAATAGAATTCACTTGACCCCTGTCTGTATGCTTGTATGCTTGGTGTCACATTGCCAAAACCCAGCCATGGTTAGGGTTAAGGTTAATGGATGTCACTGGTGGACACTCTGAAGATGTCCTCGACAGTGGTGGACACTCTGAAGATGTCCTTGTAGCTGGTGGACACTGCTTCTCACTGATGGACACTGTGAAGATGTCTTTGTCACTGGTGGACACTGCTTGTCACTGGTGGACACTCTGATGCCGTCAGCCTCAGGCCCTTAGCACACTATTCTATTTTTGTACATTTAAACTCACCCTCTCACCGAATCCTCCACGGATTCCAGTCGGGCCTGGAAGGCCAGGGTCTCCCATGGACCCCTTCCCTCCCTGTTAGAGAAATAGAACATTGTAGAATGGATCGGTTTGTTGAAATATTATTGCTGATATTAAGAAAAGAGACACGCATTGAATGAATGACGTCACCCAACTGACCTGATAGCCCTTGACGCCCTGAGGCCCAGCGTGGCCCACTAGTCCAATTCCACCCTGCAGGAAACAAAGCATGCCGTACATTTAGAACACAAAACACAGAACACAACAGCATATCTTTATTTCATTTTTCTTTCTACAAATATTACAATCTGATATTAGCTCTAAATAACTGACTGCATAATATTTCCGCACGCATGCGTCCGCCTGGGTGTGAATTCTGTACTGGCCATATATGGAGCGTGTCTTGAGTGTACAGGGTTTGATGAGGTCAGATCAACATATGGAATGTCAGAACAGGTCAGCTCCATATAGAGATCTACGGGTGGCAGCGGGGGCAGTGTCTTGAGTACAGGGTTTGATGAGGGCCTAGGTAGGGCTGGGTCTTAATCTTCGGGCCTGTTGAGAACTCTACTAATAACTTTGGGGCGGGCCCGTCTAGAGTTTGAATGGACAGGTACAGTATCAGTCAAAAGGGAGGCATCGAAGAGGAAGGACGGACGGGGTAGGATCAACATATGGAATGTCAGAACAGGTCAGCTCCATATATGGAGATCTAATGGATGATCCAGCCTTCTCCATGTATGGCTATCCAGGGTTTGATGAGGTCAGTGTCGTGATCTTCATATATGGAGACGGCTATATATGGTGGCGTGACGTGTCACGAGGCGTGATGTACAAGGCGTGACCATACTGTATATGAAAGCATAACACGAGGCGTGACATGAGGTGTGACACGACACGTGACACAACTGACGGGAAATGCAGGGTTTCATAATAAACTGCTCGCAATAATATTGTATTGTATACTGTAATATCGCTTACAGTGTGTGATCTAGGGGTTGGCAATATCAATATTGTTGTGATATGAGACTAGATATCGATTTTTGGATATCTTATTATCGTGATATGGCATAAGTGTTGCATTTTCCTGTTTTTTAGTTTGTAGATCTTCTCTTTTCACAGACTGTTCGGCCCAGAATAGGGATGTTAGGGTTCATATGGTTAATACCCATCCCCGATATAATTCGTTCTGAAGATCTGAACAACAAACAGCCCCGTGTCTGAAGGCCTCCAGCCTACCGACTCAACCTTAAGCATCATATTCCGTAGTATGATAGTATTGCTTGCTGAAAAGTTCAAATTTTGTCTGCTCATGTCTTTGTCATCACTTCCAATTTCACTTGTTTATCCTGTATCCTGAGTTCTCTATCCTGATTGGATAAAATTGGTGTCCCAACCTGAAAATTCATTTTCTGTAAAGAGCTGGAGAGATATAGCGACTCTTGGAGTCAGTAATGTATTTTTGAGGGACGCTAGCCCCTCATACAAGTTTAATGTTTGTTTTTAGTTCAATGTTTGTTTTAAAAACGCCATTGACAATGAAGGGAAAATGTACATCATCTTGTCCCTAACACAAACATTAAATGTCTTTAACAATAAAGAGAATGTAATGTTTGTGTTGGCACCGTTTGTTTTACATCACCATTACATCACCATATCAACATGAGTTAGACTTTAATATATTAGCGCCCCTCACTTCATACGGGTGTGATTTTTTATTGTTACTGAACAAACTGTCTAGTACTAGATAAAATAGAGCTATTTAACACTTATTTTAACCAAAGAAAATTACCATTGTGCGATGGTATATGCATATAAAGCTTTAGAAAGCCACACTCATACTTGGAATGTACTTTGTCTGTTCATCTGCTGTACGTCAGTCATCATTCATCAATAGCTGCTACTGGACTATTGGAGGCACGCCATTAGAATTTAGAGCTGAAGCTGGTCCCTTGGTGCTGCTGTTACTACTTCTAAAGGGTCATTCAGACTGCTGGACTGTTCTCTGCAACGTTCTAAATTAATGCTTACATGTATGCTCCGGCGTAGGGCGCGCCACACCAAAAATAGCAGATTTACAAGCTCACAACATATCATGGATTGGATGCGTTGGAGGTGGGCTATTTACATGCGAAAGTATAAAACAGGCTTAAAACGATTTTGCCTCATCGTAAATCTTTCGTCTGAACTAGGCTTAATAGTTAGAATGGATTGAGGGTAAACAATGAAGTATACCGGTAACCAAACTTGACTGGGTATTAGCAGTTTAACATGTACCAAATGCCCTGCCTCGTTTATCAACGGTGGGTGCAAACTGAGATTAAACCCTTTCAACCGTTGCTGATTTGACAACCAACTATCGAAACTGAGCATTCACTTCACATTTCATCTAATCATTATTAAATCCCAAACTGGTAACATTTCCCATGAAACTCATGTTTATAATATATAATCATATTATAAACATTAGAATCCGCTTCTAACAGTGCATATTTATTATAGTAATAATGCACTATGATCCTGACCAGTCTTGGAGTGACCAGCATTATGACAACTGACCTTATAAGTCAGTAACTAATACTTTATAATGTGTTGTGATCATTTCTAGAAAGCATTTTGAGTACTTATAATTTAAACAGTTTTATAAGCAGATTCTAAGCATTGTAGACATGGGCAACGTTGGGCGGTTCATAGGACTTTAAGTTGTATCCATAAGGTAAAGTAGTCACAAAGCTACAGTGGTGGAAAAACTACTCGCATGTCTTACTTAAATTAAAGGATTAATACTGCAGTAGAAATATTCTGTTCAAGTAAAAGTCCGGAATTCAAAATGTACTTGAGTAAAAGTACAAAGTACCAAAAGTAAAAAGTATTACATATACAGAATGTATATGTTTTCAAGTTTTCAAATGTATAAAAATTGTTAGAAAATAGCAGATATACAGGCGGCTATTTTCAAATGACCGAAATGTATATAGCACTGAAGTGCTTAATGTTTAAAGGTATATTCAGTGATTTGACTTAATTCAAATATCACTTATTTTTCCTTTTTTTCTGGATAATCCTCCCTACTATAGAGTGTGCTGACCATATAAGGAAATCCTCCCTGTCCCCAGTGAGCCCCTGGGGTCAAAAAACCCTAGTTTCAGTTTTGGTGGCGGGTGGCAAAACCTTCATCCAATCAGGATGAGAGGGGCCTTCCTCCAATCATGATCGAGTGGGGGCGGGCCTTGGTGCACATGCTGTTGGCCTGTTGCACTTCCCCCCACTGTAGAGCGTGCATGTGCACATTTTGTTACTGGGGGGGACTGGGTGGTTTTCCAAATCACCCAAATCACTGAATGCTCCTTTAATGTTTTGTAATAATAATCCAAATCCACAAAGTAACAAGTAACTAAAGTTTTCAAACAAATATAGTGGTGTAAAAGTACAATATTTGCTTCTTATACAGTAAATGTAGTGGAGTATAAGTAAAAGTATTGGAAATTGGAAATACTCGCTTTACTCACTTCTTCTCAGTGACACTGCCAGATCTAAATGTGGTCATATTTTTATATGCTCAGCTGCAACATAAAGGCTTAAAATTAGGCTCAAAACCTATGCCAAGATTAATCTTTTAAAAGTTCTGTAATAACTAGAAATCTCTCTCTCTCTCTCTTTCTAGGGGTGCATGATACCACTTTTTCATGATGACCAAGTTCATGTTTTATTTAAATTGTTATCCTGGTATGGAGGTGATACCAGCATCTGTATCGGTGCGCCCCTTGCTTTTTTCTCTCTCCCCAATTTAGTCATACCACTTCCATGTATATACAGTAGTCCCTTTCACTGCCAACCCCCACTGGTTGATCATACAGAGGGTGTTGTAGACAACCAAATGTCTCCCCCAAGATCAGGTAGTTTTACGGGTCATTTGGCACAAATTGGCAGCAAGTTATTCACAAACTTGAAGTGTGCGTCCGGAGGGGGTGGGGTGGGGGCACAGTCATACGGGGCCGGCCGATATCGTTCCGTCGAGCTGAAATTCTGAATTAGAGGCGTTCAGTCATAAGCGTGCAGATGGTAACGTCGCCCGTGGTTCGTCAGCCACGCACCAAAGTAGCGTAAAAGTATCATGTGTATTGTGTATCATGATCCACACACCCTCCCAGTTCCCTGCTGAACAGGCAGATCGACCTGTAGATCAACCTGTAGGAATCGCTAGTGCAGTGCAAGACATCGACCTCCCCTGCTGGCTTCCCACCTAATCCAGAGTTGGTGGGCACAAGCTTTACCCCTGCCTGCCACCTGGATTTGTGGTCCACCCCTCATTGCGTATAACTGTAGCTCTGTTTGCCGCAGATTTTGCTTTTTCCGGTGCACAAAGCTGTTGTGCGACTAAGTATGGCTCTGGCTTAAACGTCACAACTTACAGTTACTCCTCTGGGTCCTGCAATCCCCCTCTCTCCCGGGATACCGATGTCACCCTGTGGGAGGAGTCACAGCACAGAGGACACAGGTGAGGACACGTCATTGGTCAGTTTGTTGATGCACAGAGACACAGCAACCCAGTGGTTCCCCCTGAGACCAATCAGATACATACAGGAATACCTGGCTCTCCGGAGGGACCTGTCTCTCCTGTCTTTCCTTGATCTCCCTGTTGTAAGAGAACAGAAGGAAACAAAATGGTTGTCTTCCATGGACCTTTTCTTGGCACTGTGGGTCATATAGATTTGGCTTTGCATTGTGTTGAAATACTGTACTTACAGGTCCTCCTTTAGACCCCTTGGTTCCAGCCTTTCCTTGTAAACCCTGGAATAAACACATATACAACCATGAGTGATAGCTAGTTCAACACATTGTGAATATGAAACTCAGATTACAGGACTGTTAAAGAGGGAATATCGTGATTTCCCCCCATAAAACATGATCATCAGGTACTATGACTATACTAGGAGACTTTCCCGATACACTTTTTCCGTTCCCGATCCGATCCTGATACCATCATTTCTGTGTTAACCGATACCGATACTGAATACCGATACCAGAGAATAATATTTATAATAAAAATAAATAAATACCAACTTTAGTAGGGGAACACCCCTTCCCCACTGCTAAATCCCCAAACAGTGTATTTAGAAAGATCGAACGAAAATGGAACCCATAGTGTCAACCCCTTAACCCTGTGTCAAATCGGTGGTTAGACTGGCATATTCGCCGATCCCGATATCACCCGATATGACCAAATAAGGGCATATCTGGCAGTGTTCCGATACTGGTATTGATATCGGGACATGCCTAGTGGTGATCCACCTGAACTGAAGCCGCACCCACAGCTGTTGTTGTATGATAAAGGGGGAGGGGATGATATTGTGATGTCACTATATCTGGTGTATTTTGATTTTTCAGTTTTTAGGAAGAAACCAAAAATACACAGGGAAGACATATTTCAATATTCTAACCACACCTGGTGGTCTAGAGTAACTAGAGCAGTGCCCGTTGGGCACTGGCCTACTTGGAACGATGCAAGTTGGAAATGCATGACCCACACAGTTATTACTTGTTATGTCTGTGTCCCTTTTATGCCCATAATTATATGGAGTTATGTGTCAGGCATGCCCAAATATAGAGTCTATGCAGATGTCAGAACAACATTGTGATGGAGATCTAGGGGTTATCAGGTGTGATCAATTGTCCGGATCCTGCATGGGCAGACGCTTTTGTGCTGGTTCTGGACTATTCTGGACTATATAGACTCGAAACCCGGCACTGAAGTCGGTGGTCCACGTAACTCGAAAACCGTTCGGTTTTCGAGTTACGTGGATTACAGACGTACGTGTGTACATACACACGTACAGAAAATACTTGGTGCATTTATAGATAGATGTTAACTCCATAGACACATACAAAACACAAAAAGTAAAAACTACGTTTCCCAGAGAAACATAACAAACAGGAAGTTCACAAAGGTTGGAACATCAGGAGAGGGCTGGGAAATATGGTGATATCGTGATCTGAGACTAGATATCGTCTGGAATTTTAGATACCGTAACATCGTGTCGATAAGTGTTGTCTTTCCCTTGTTTTAAGGGCTTCATTAATAGCAAAATGATGTAATGTTCTGAACTTGCCTAACTGTGCTGCTGTAGCTGTTCTATTATTTGTCTTTACAAAAAATATAATTATGTAAATATTTTGTGAAAGTACCAATAGTCATCCCCAAAATATTATCACAATATTGATATTGTTAGTTGGTCATGAATACAGTATCATATTTCATTTTTTCTACTGTATATTATCCAGCTCTAGTTCAGGACATTATTGATGATGACCGTCCATACAAGACAAAATGAACACTGAGGATTTGACTATGTATGGAATACTCACAGGAAGGCCATTGGGCCCTTTCTCTCCGGGGACCCCAAAACGTCCAGCATCACCCTGTAGGATTACAGAAAACACAGTTACCGTGGCATCATGCAGAGGTAGGACAAAGTCACTGTTTTGCAATTACAAGTAAGTCTCAAGTATTTGCTCTCGAGTCCTGAGTCAAGTCCCGACTCAAGACAGGCAAGTCCTAGTCTTGCGTAGTCAGACAACTATTCCAAAATCTCCAAATGCTATATAGTCTGGAACTATACATCACGAAACGAACATCTGTTCGTCATTTACGTCTAAATATATTTTAGAATATATTTTCATTTTATTTTAGAATTTCCATTTCTATAAATATTAAATGAAAGCGGGGGAGGCATCGTCGTTTCAAAGCTTCCGTACTCCAGACTGTATTACGGAAGCATTTGAAAGGTTGTGGTAGGCAACAGTCAACAAGTGCTAAGCTTGTTGGAAGGTATCAGGTCATTTGAAAAGACTTGAAGTTTCTAGTCAGGAGAGGGCTCAAGTCAAGTCACGTGTCCATACCTCTGCCATCACACGCTCAACGTGGACTCATGCTTATCACATGCAAATTGCATGCTGGGAAACAGAATGCCACTCACCTTCTCGCCGTCTAATCCCTGTGTGCCATCCTTGCCATCTCTGCCAGGAATGCCCTGTGGAAATCATATGTGATGAACATTAGAGGACGGTGGTCGGTGGTATATCTACATATTAGTATATCTGTTGAGCTTTACGTTTCATGACAGGCACTTACAGGCTCCCCTTTCGGCCCTAAGCCACCAACAGCTCCCTTGGCACCAATTTTGCCCTGTTGAAAAAGGACAGGTGAGTGAATGACAAGACAACAGTTGTATTGCTCAAACTAAGACACTGATGGATACAACAAGAAATATGAATCAACACGTTGAATCATGTCATTCACTCACAATTTCTCCTTTGGGCCCTCTGAAACCCTCTGGTCCTTTCTCGCCTGCATCACCCTAGAAGTATCAGATGACACACATGCACAGCTATTCATTGATGGGACCAACATAGCACTAATGTTAAGTATCACAAACAAGGAGAGACAGAAATCAAACATCGAAACGTCATGATTGATCAATGAAGATGTCTAAATTAGGCTAAACCGTGTTGTGTGGATTCTACTTTCAAATCACAAAAGAGGAGAGACTCACTGTTTTTCCAATGAGGCCAGTGATACCAGGCTTGCCCCTGAAACCTGGATAACCCTGGAAAGAAAGATTCGGAACATAAAATCAGTACAGTAGTACAGTGGACAACTATCTACCTCTCAAATGAGAAATATTAACTACCAGGTTAGGTAGATTATTGTGGGCCAATCAGGATGTAACATGAAAACTGATCACTTGACTAAATAACTGAAATAATGTGCGTGATGTTTGGAATAAATTTGTAGGAGTAATATAATTTTTCTTTTGTTGCAAAAATCAGCCTCCTGGTAGTGCTAGAATAGGGCAATCTTAAAAGGGTGGCATTTTTCCCCCATTATGGTGCGAATGTGCATGCAAAGTTTAAACAATCGGAATGTTCATGATTTGCTGCATTTTGTTCAAAGGGGGCCACTCCTGCTAACTTTAGATGTCAATCTTAGCCAATCAGGATGGAATATGAAAACTCTAACAGATCCGTCTTGATCACATGACTATAGAAATGTGTACAGATTTGCATGAAATTTGGTTACATTTTGAAGGAGTAATATAAAATAAATAGATTTTACATAAGTCGGCCTCCTGGTGGTGCTATAAAAGGCAGATATGAAAAATGCAGGTTAAAGGTTTTTCCTTAGCCTCTAGGGAGTGCATACAACGTTTTACACAGATTGGTGCTATAGTTAAAACATTAAGCAGTGTGAAACGTGTGTGTAAAGTGTTAACGGACGCCTGATAGCATTAGATTCAACACTTCTTAGAAACCCCTCCCTATCGTGTTGGATGTGTAGGTCTTCACTTGCTTACAAGAATAGAGGACGATTTTCCAATTTTAAGGCGGTCGGAAATATAATTGCAATAGGCACTTCTTGATGGCGTCACACGGTCTCGCCAAGATCCCGCCCGTAGATGACGCTGATTGGTCTGACCCCGCCACGCCAATCAGGATGGAATATGAAAAATCTGAAAGACCAGTTTTATGACTACGGTATAGACAGAGATACTGTGTACCGATTTGTGTGAAGTTTGGACAACATCCTTAGGACTACCATGAAGCCAATGGTGCCAGAGATTAGCTGTTTACACAGGGATCCGATGGTAATTCCGCCGGAGCATTAGTCCGACATGCGGAAACAACGGTCGGACTAGCGCCTAAACATACGCTGCTCCCGTACTTGCGGTTATGGTTAGCTTAGGGTTTGAGGTAGGTTGTCGGTCTAATGACTGTCGGACCAATAATGGTGTCGGAACTAAAGCCTGTACCCGTTTACACACGGACGGATTGACAAGGTGCAAAATATAGTCTCGGCCATGCCTTTCGGCCTGGTGGAGATAATCAGATAGATGATGCTTACTCTGTCTCCTACACCTCCCATAGGTCCTTGGAGGCCTCTTAGACCACGAGGACCCTTGAAAGAGAATGGCCATTGTTAGAAAATAACAAAATTGATCAACATTATTAAAACCACTTACAGTATACTTCATCATATGATGGTGTACACAGCACAAATTACCAATCTACAAGCTCACAATGCATCGCATTGAAAGTGGTTAATAATTGCAGCCAATCATTAATTTAAAAGTATCAAGTTTGAAGATAGAAATGTGTTTGGAATATTTCTGACTCACCTGCAATCCCACAGTTCCTGGAATACCTGGCGGACCAGATAGACCCTGGTCACCCTAAGAGGAAGAAATTGATGCTAAATATCAGTACAATATAATGCATTTGTTCACCGACCAAACACATCACTAGAGCCATACATTTACTTAACAGGCCATAAATAAGTGGGATCCACGAGATTCCACTTCCTTCAATTATTTGATTTAATGTTTGGAATTGGGTGGCAAGAACACTGGCACAGGTCCCTCTACAACATACATGCATACAGATGTTTATAGTAGTAGGACTAGGAACCGTGCACACACCATCTTCAAGCACCTTTAGCGCTAGAACAATAGAACAATATGTTTCCTCATTGTTGTATATTTGTTTACTATGATTATTATGATTATGATTATTATTATTAAGGCTGCTACAATGTCTGAGGACTAGAGAACTAAATCACCTGTACACAAGATGTAGCATTAAACAGCATCATGAACCCTTAAGCTCACAAACAACAGTCAGCAGGGTGATAGATCAATGAAATATGGATGGAGCAACTACCAGTGTCAAATGAAACTAATATATACCCCTCAAATCAAATCTGATCTGCTCATAATATAACGACAGAACTGTATTTGTCTAACTGTGATAAAGTGCACGGCTCTACAATGCTGCTGGTGTCCCCCCCTGACCCCCTTCTATCCTCCCTCCATCCCCACTCAGAGTGAATATGGACTGACTTGTGCTGTCTGAGTCTGACCTGAACACTTGAACTCTCTGCACTTTATATTTATTCACTCTTCATTGGACTGTCTTGTCCTGTTTTACACTTGTCCTAATGTTGTAACTGCACTCTGCTGTCCACCAAACCAAATTCCTAACATGTTTACATGTCATGGCAATAAAGGCTTCTGATTCTGATTCTACTGTAAGACTAATGACAAACTCACCTTCTCTCCAGCTTTCCCAAGTTCTCCCTTGTCTCCTTTATGACCAGTGTGGCCCTACATGAACAAAACCATAAAGGAGGTAAATATTGGGGAAAGAAAGGAATGTAGGGGTCAAACAGTTAATCAAACTATACAATAGCCTGTCAGATGATCACAATCACACAGCGTTACACAGTCACGACAGAGACCTTTACTTGGTCGCACTTTGCAAGCCAGGCAGCGGGCCGTGCGGTCATCCCCCCGGCCCGGTACCGAGTTGCTCCGCCACTGATACAGTACATAAAACTGCACTGTGTGTACTGTAGTAGTGTAGGGCCATATACTTTGGTTTTGCATGTTACCATGTAAACAACACACATTTAAATGAAAACAAAAACAAACTAGATAAAGTGCCCCTCGGGGCACAGGTTGTGACCAGGGCAGGTCAGGTTGTGGCCTCCTGGTGACGCTATAATAGGCCAATGTGAAAAGGGTGACATTTCTTCTTACGCCTTGGATGGCAATTGGATGATTTGAGGCATTTTGTTCAAGAAATGTGTTTTACAAAAATCCACCTGTTGGTGGCGCTATAACAGGCCAATGTGAAAGGGTGGGATATATTCCTCAGCCTAGTAGGAAAGTCTGTTAGAGATTCCATGTAAATTGCACGCTGCATTCATGATTTGAGGCTTTTTGTTCAAAACGGGCCAATCCTGCAAACTTTGAAAGCCAATGTTAGCCAATTAGGATGGAATATGAAAAATCGGACAGATCCGTCTTGAACACATGACTATAGAGATAGTGTGTAACAATTTGCGGGATTTTTGGACAGAATCTGGAGGAGTATCAAAAAATGTGTTTTTCAAAAGTCGGCCTACTGGTGGCGGTAGACCAGGTCATTCTGGAAATTTTGGGGTAGAGGTTCATCGTTGGCATCCAGGGAGTGTGTGTGCAGAATTTGGCATCGACCGGGTTAACGGTGCCGGAGATTAGCTGGCAACAGACACACGGACACACACTCACACACACACGGATGGAGTGCTAAACATACTCTCTCCCCTGGACACACGGACACACTCACACACACACACACGGACGGAGTGCAAAACATACTCTCTCCCCATGCCTTCGGCCTGGTGGAGACAACAAACAAACAAACAAACAAACAAACAAACAAACAACAAACAAACAGCCACTGTGCACACCTTGAATCCTGGCATCCCTGGAGGACCAGCTGGACCAGCGGGACAGATGGCAGGACACTATGAGGGACAGAGACAAAACACTGAGGTTCACTCAACGCCAAACACTATTATTGTTACATGTACCAATAGAGTACATAAAGTAGCTCACAAAAGAGAGATAAGTCTTACCAGAAGGTCTCCGCTGCCATCAGGGAGAGCACCAGGAAGACCCTGGCAGACAGAAAGAGGGCAACGGTTGCATGCAGTGTTTAGATCAACACGATTCATTCTTGTGGTGCGTGGGATTTATTTGAACAAATTGTTTTGGATGATAGTTTAGTTACTGTCCACTGGGTGGCAGTAAAACAGTAGCAGCAGTGTATAACAGCAGCATCAATGGATATAATGAGTGTTCAACACTTTGCAGATATGAAGTGTTTTCTTTTTTTGGTAACTTCATAATTATCCCTTTCTCTTCTCAGGTCCTTATTCTATAACGGTGCCCCCAGTGCTTATACATTCATCAGAAGCTGTGTTCTATATTTGGAGATGCTTGTGCATTGCATTATAGTAAGTCTTACTGTGTAGATACTGCTGTGCATAATAGTTATTTTTTCCCCAAAGAGTGATGACAATGTTGGATTCATTCCAAATTGATAATTAACTGTATATTTCTGTATGTTTGTATATTAGTTCTGTATGTGTAAATAATAAGGAAGTCATCACGTGAGTGTTTTGAAGTTGCAAACAATGGTACTTCTTGCTTGGATTTAGTTCTTTTTGTGGTTTGGGAGCTTTAAAAAAAGAATATTTGGACGTCCTGTCTACATTTTTCATGTTACAGGTCCCTGCACTACTATACTTAGCCATAATATTAGGGCAGTGATCGATTTACTGTAAATTATCCGTTTGCTGATACCAGTGTTGTCTCCAAGACAAACGCAGATTCGGCCACGCCCCCAAATAGCGGTATGTGTCTCAAAGAATATAGGGCTCCATTTCTGTCACCGCCTTTACCCACGACGCGGCCCGCGTCGTTGTGCAGCACAAGTGAGACGTCAAGGCAGCAACTGAGCATAACGGGCATGACGGGCAACGGATATGGGATCTCTTAAAGGCAATGGGACGTGGGCCGGTGATTGGTTTGATTATTGTAACGCCCAAACCACACCTATGCATAATATAACGGGTAACAGAGGTGTTTTGGGGATTTAGACAGGTAACCAAAATACCAACATTAGTGGAGGAACACCCCTTCCCCACTGCTAAATCCCCAAACAGTGTATTTAGAATGATCGAACGAAAATGGAGCCCATAATATCCTTGTAGTCCTCTTGGTAATAACAGTGTTAAAGGGCTGTTAAACTATTTAAAAAAATAGTAAAAAAGGAAAAGAAGTTTAGGGATAAGGGGTGGCGAAAGATAAGGCCCTAAGATTGTTATCTCTTCTTTAACCCATTCAGGCCTGACGTCGAAATAAAATAAAAAAAAAATCTAAATCATGACAATTTTCGGAAAGATTTGAGGCACATTTTAACGATTTTTCAAAAATAGCAGACCTACAAGTTCATAGCGCGCCACTCGGTGGCGCGCTATGAGCTTGTAGATCTGCTATTTTTCAATAGCTAAATTATAACAATGTTTAAAACACCAAAACGGGTTCCCGCCCAAAATGGGTTAATGGTTAATGTGGTTAAACGCTAACGTGACATGGATGCGTTCCAGGTCTCAATGGATTAAGAGTGATGTGACAATATTGGATTGATTCCACGTTTGTTTGATGTGTGGGTTGTTTATAATCCTTGGGCTTCAACAGCGGTAATGGGCTGATTGATGGAACTCTGTGCCATCAGCTCCATTACCACTGGTTACCTCTAATAGGCTGACTGCGTACTTACTGTATAGCCAGCATGGGAAACTTGCATTCAGTGTAGATGATGGTCTGAGGACCGAAACATCCACTCTCTGTGTCACTTTTTGCACTTAAAAGATTCTATATTTTGTATCCAAAGAGCCTCAACGTTCGTCTGTCAGTGTCAGAGTCTTTTCTGTTGTTCTTGGACTTTTAATGATGGAAGCTGGCTTTAGCCAGCCTTGAGTTTAGAGCACAACCTTAACTATTTAATTGCCCATTAAAAGCCAATATGAGCAACATGAAATCAGTGAAGATGATAATTTGTATTTATTTATTTTCTTTTTAGTTTGTATAGACTGTGATGATGGCCTCTTGCAACTGGTTCCATCTTTGGTAAGTCTAGAGCTCTATTTTATCAGATGAGAAGTATAACATTTAGATGATGTGTTACTTACAGGAGGTCCATCAACACCAGCAGGACCAGAAAGACCAGGAAGACCTTCAACACCCTGGTAAAGACACAGAGGAGTACAATGGTTAGTAGTGTATTCAGCTGCATTTCAGCATCTCACAGTCACAATAGCTAAACTACCCAAAAGGTAGATTGTGATCTACCAGTACATCACAAAGGCTGTGCAGGTAGAACACATGACATGGCCCTAAAACAAAAATCACAAAGCTCCTCCTCTTTTTGGCATCTGTCACTTGAATTGAGGTGACTTGATTGAGAGCCTGTCAGCTCCCTTTACAGCTTTAGTTAGTATAAAAATGTGCGAGACAAAGGAACACTTCCATACAGAATGGGAGGAAGACTATTTTTTCCCATATCCTTTCCCATTATAAGTGTGTTTTTCTTATGTTTCTAATATTTTTGAGTGGTGCAACCACTCCAAGGAACAGCAATGTCCCTATGTCCATCCCTGTTTAGAGTACTAACAGTTGCACCACTCACTTCAGACTGGTCTGATTTTTCTTATCTGTTTCTTATATTTTCTCCTTTTTTTTGGGTAAATCTTGTTGAGCTCGTCATTTTAAAAAGGTGTGGGAGCCCCTGAGCTAAAGGAACACTTTGCTGCATTACATCTCGCTATATCGGTTTTCACTAGTGCTCAATGAAGGATGAAACCATTTCCATCGTCATCAGGGATTACATCTGAGTGACTCGCTCAAAGGGGGACTTTGCATATTTTAAATCAAAATCTGCTTAGTATAACGGAATATGAAAATACGTTTAAAGATGTGTCTCTCGGGTGAGCAAATCACATTACCCGAGTGACATCCCTCAGGTAAGGTAATTTTTCATACCTTTCAAAGACAGAAAGCTTTGAAAGCTTTTTTGATATATTTGATTATGATTTGCTATGTTCTAGTCCACACGTTAACATCACATTCAAGAACACATTTTGATGTCTAAAATAAAGTGCCTTCCACACACCCACTTAACAACCACTTAAACCCTACAGTGTATATAGTTTATATATAGTTGAACTGGGTCCCCCTGACTCCCCCAGGGCTAGTATTTCCCTCTGCACCAAATCTCAACGTGTCACAATGTGACACGTTGTGAGCTGGTAGATCAGATAAGTTTGCCCCAGAATAGTGACGCTAGGGTTCATGTGGTTATGGGTTAAAAACAGGAGCCATGAGGATGGTCAGATACTCACTAGAGGACCCTTTGGCCCTTCTCCGCCTGGTAACCCATTAGTTCCGGGTAATCCCTGGATAATGAAAAGAGAAATTACACGTGTGCAAGAAATCAGTGTAATGTATGTGGTATGAAGACAGAAGCCACTAACCTGAGACCAACATGCAATGCATGCAGAAACACAACACTACTACTGACAGAAGGAATACAATGAATATTGAATTGTATATCTGTCTCACTTTCACCCACCCACCCGCACGCACACACCCACCCACCCACGTGCACGCACCCGCGCGCGCGCGCACGCACGCACGCACGCACGCACGCACGCACGCACGCACGCACACACACACACACACACACACACACACACACACACACACACACACACACACACACACACACACACACACACACACACACACACACACACACACACACACACACACACACACACACACACACACACACACACACACACACACACACACACTCCTAAGACTGTGTGTACTCACTGAAGCGCCTGATCTCCCTCTGCCCTACGGAAGACAGGGGAAGGGAAATTAAGTCACAAACACCAATGACAAATGACACAACTTCATGATGTCCACTGTACGTCCAGTGCGTGAACTAATAATACACTTTCCCTGAAATTAACCTTAACACCACATAGTCACGTTGTAATTAAGCTCATAGCCCTGAGTTAACAAAACATCTCAAATTGGTGCTTTTCAAACACCTTTTTGTGAAGAATAGCTAGGTCTGCTCAGGAGCTATGTTAAAATTTGAACAGAATTCTTACCCATTATTAGCCCAAGTTGCTCTGAGCACGATGGAAATTATTTAACCCCACAGCTAAGGATAACCCTGATCTACTGTAAGGAGCTACTGTACAGTATGAGAAGAGCTAACATACATTTTGTAGTAAGCAGAGTAATTAAACTGTAAATGTGCTGGATAGTAAAACAATGAGTGATTACACTTTGGTGGAGCGATTAGAGAAAGTAATTGTTGTGTAAGTGTGTGACACTTGGCAGGATGTGGACGTACTTACAGGAGGTCCAGCTGGCCCAGAAGGTCCAGCATCACCCTAGAGAGAGAGCGAGAGAGACAGACAGTTCATCAAAGTAAATAAACATCTGTGTTACTAGACATTGTGGGACCAAAAGTACTGTAGCAGCGCACATTCAACCTCTTGAAGGCAGGTGCTAAAGTGAACTGAGATGAGATGAAGTACAAAGTATTTTAAGTGACGTTTCAAGCCCAAAAAAAGAACATTTTATGGCCTACTTGTGCGCAAGCAGATCGTGCAAGTACTGCTACTAACTAATGTCTATTACAACTGCTGTTCTAAATCCTTTAGACCCGTTATTGACCTTATACCAACCTTGACACGTACACCAACAAACAGCCAATAAGGGACCACTATTCTTACCCCGACATACATACCCAGCCGATCACCAAACGTACCTTAGTTACGTAATCAAGAATGGTGGGCCCTTATTGGCCGGTGGACAACACCCACATACCCAGACGATCCCTTATTGGCCGGTGGACAACACCGACATACATACATACCCAGCCGAACGCAGTACTTGCACGCTCTGCTTGCGCAAGTAAAAATCACACCTGTGTGAAGTGAGGCATGCTCTTACCATCATACGTCATCATACATCATCTCATTCTGGCCAATCACAATTTGCATCCTCACTTGCGTTGTGTTTACAAACCTTTGTCTTCAATGTTTGTGTTTACACAGACCCTCAAAGCTGGACATAGGAGGGGCTAGCAACCCTCAAAAACCATGAGGTTTAAATAGCTAAGATTCAGAGATCTATTGATACCAAGGTATCAATAGATACAATAATAATTGTATTTTTGTTTTTGAGGGGCGCTAGCCCCTCCTACAGCTTTTGTCCTCTCAATATTTGCCATTGACAATGAAAGGAGAAATTAGGTCAAATGTCCGCCAAATATGATTTGTGGCAACACAAACATTAAATGCCATTGACAATGAAGGGAATATTTACATCATATGTAGATGAGCAAATCGACTAACCAATTATATAAATTCAGTTGTTCATGAGATGATGTATAATGATAAGAGCGCCACTCACTTCACACGGTTGTGATTTATTTTATATTATTATATATAAAATTTGAGACGGACAACTCAGTGACTTGCATCTGGTCTCATTATTTACCCCTCTGGCTCCAGTAGACGAACCTAACTAGTCCAACTTCTAACCCTTTATTGTATTTAGGTAACTGTCTTACACTATACCTTTATGACACATGTGTTACATACTGTATGTCTTGATCTAAAACAGGAAGGAACATTAATTACACACACCTGATCAAATTGCATGCAATTACACCCTTGTACGTATACAGTATGCCCACACAAGAAATTTCACAGCATTCGAACATTCAATCTTCATCAGGAATTTGTGTGTATTCCCCCCGACAAATCAATGTTTGTTTAGTCAATTTGCTTGCCTGTTCCTGTCTTCCTCTACACCCCCCCCACCCTGTGTGTTTATCTCCTTGGCTGTATTTGATGTGTCTGTGTGGTGACAGAGTGTGAGTCCTGTCAGTCAATCACAACATGCTGGTGTCACAGCTATCCTTCACATTCCTCACTGCTCAGGCTAGTAAATCTGCTGCACAAATGAGTTTTGACACAATGACACTCACCCATATCCATCGCACACACATACTTATGTGTACTACATGTTTTCAGATGGGGGTTCGCCTGTGAACCCCCATCTGAAAACACATTACTTTGGGGTCCATGATATGAAAAGGTGTGTTTACAATTCAATTAAAATTGTAAGGCAGTGGTTTTCAATTTGCCTGCCTGTTCCTGTGTTCCTCTAAACCACCCCCGTCCCCCACGCCCTGTGTCTTTGTTTATCTCCTCGGCTGTATTTGTGTGTCTGTGTGGTGACAGAGTGTGAGTCCTGTCAGTCAATCACAACATGCTGGTGTCACAGCTATCCTTCACATTCCTCACTGCTCAGGCTAGTAAATCTGCTGCACAAATGAGCCTTGACAGTCACACATAGCCATCACACGCACATACTTATGTGTACTACAGCCTCACATGCACGCACGCACGCACGCACGCACGCACGCACGCACGCACGCACGCACGCACGCACGCACGCACGCACACGTGACAATCCAAAGTTCCAGATATTGTAATAACTTCTATTTACTGAAGTGAGTCATAACTCTTCATTTCCAGTCCTGTGATGAGGCCCTATCTCTTCATGAGATGCAGAGGTACTTTAATCACGCCTGTGGCATAATCCTCGGGTCTGTTTACTGTCTCCCTTTGAGGATAACACACATTTCCTTCAGCATACAGAGCAACAGTCTGTCTCCCTTTGAGGATAACACACATTTCCTTCAGCATACAGAGCAACAGTCTCACAGGCTGCTGGGAAGAAGTGTGCATTCCAGGTAGGATTAAGGAAGCAGCGGCCAGCAGCAGATAAATCCGTTTCAAGTCACCTGACGCCTCATTAAAAACGTTCCCACCAGGCGGCCGAGCCGCCTTAACAAATCCAGGCCGACAGGGCTAACGCAGACCGTGGCCCTGCGTGACCTTTGAGACCTCTCTCTACCACAACACCCGACCATCTTTGCATTACAGACACTCAAATATATATCAAAGTATATGGTAATAATAGACATGTACATCATCGCTGTCAGGCAGAAACCTTGTCTCCATGTTTCATCTTGTGTTTTTTCATAAATGAATGCCCTATTTTATCCATTGATGACAATAATCAATAACTGAGCTGTGAGTTGTGTTGTGAGCTTACTAGATAATGTTCAGTTTCGCCAATAACATGCCCAAAATCAAGTGTGTCTGTGGGTTTTATAAATATTTACCAATGAATAGTATTAACAAGAGCTTGTGACTAAATCATTGGATTAATTGGAACACAGTTTCTTTTTACCCTTTCCTGAAAATAAAAGTAAAGGTTTTGGATATGTTTCCGCCCAATAACGATTGCATGTGTCAAGTCAAGTCACCTTTATTTGTAGCACAGCACAACAGCAGCACAACCCACGTGCTTTCATTCAAAACAGAATCATATAGACCTCAAAATTAGAGACCACGTGTGTGACCATGCATGTACAAGTATAGTCTTCTGTGCTTTTTTTGTGGTTTATTAACCACAAAAGTGTAGCATCTTTCCTAGTACTGGACAGTAAATTCCAAAACGATCACTGGACTAAAAGACTTACCGTCTCCCCCGCAGGGCCATCCTTCCCAGCGGGACCATCAGGACCGGTCAATCCCTGATGAGAAATCAAGACAATTATGCATAATTTGTTTGCATTCAGCAATGTGATCTCCAGTCTGTAATAATAACATATTCCTCCATCCTAATGGCACTTTATCCAAGAAATATTACTGATTGTTTGAATACTGAAGCAAGGAAGTGGATCCCTTTAAAATCAAAATGTAAAAGGTCATGGTGTAATTATAGTTATCTTATGTGTCTCTAGAAGTTTATATTCAAATTGATCTGATCAATCCACCCAGAATCTTCCTCAGAACTGAAATAGGTTCTGGTAGATTGAAATGTTGTCCGCATTCGTTCCTACGGTATACTATACACTATAGTTTCTGTCTGACGAATCTCTTCCAAATACGGCTGTTCTATCCAAGTGTGCTGGAATATTGTTTTTTTGTCAGGTGAAACCTGACTTATGAACGCTCATGAAATGTAAGCGACCAATTCGCGACCTAGTTATACTGATCTGATTGGCTCCTCTGGCCAATGGGACACCAAGCAACGGCAAAGCTGCCCTCTGGCCAATGGGAAGGGGAGAGGCAAATATCCCTGGCAGCCACGCAGGCTGCAGACACAGAGCAACGCAGCAGAGAAGCATGCTCACACTCACAGAGTGACGGGAAGGAACTAAGAGCTCACCCCAACACAGGGTTGGGGGGAGAACACAACAGAGACAGCGCACGCGAGGCCGCGAGGTGCGAGGTTGTGACACACAAAAATACACTAAAATCATAATCATACTAATATGGGGTGTTGGGGGAACACAACGGTGCACACAAACAATGACCGCGAGGCGTGAGGTTGTGACACACAAACATACACGCAATAATCATACTAATATGGCGGGGGGGGGGGGGGGGGCACAACGGAGACTGCGCTTATTTCACCTGACAAATATCACTATGTGATCATTTCTTGTTTTTTAGAGTTGAATACTGAAACATAATATGCATTTGGTTTGAACATGTGAATGTGCATGAGTGTTTGTCCTTGGCAGGTGGGGGTGGCAGGCAGTGTTTTGTTTTGTTTGTGTGACAAGTCTGTATGTCTACTAGTCACTTACGTCCACCCCTGGCAATCCTGGCAGGCCTGGTATTCCTGCTACCCCTGGTATCCCGGCTTTTCCTTTGGGTCCCTACAAGGACAAAGATTTATACACAAATCCTGAGTGTTAATTTAACTCTGAGAAATTGTACACATTTCAGAATTACAAAGAGACAAATGAACAGTATACTGAGGATTTTCATGGGCCAATTTCTACGATTGTAAAGTCACTGTGTAATGCAGTTGAGAGAAGATGTTTGGTAACTCACAGCCTTCCCAGCAAGTCCAGCAGGGCCATCTTTTCCCTGTCAAAAACAATGAGACATAAAACAAAATTATAATAATAATAATAATAATAATTAATTGCATTTTATAGTGCTTTTCCAAGTGCTCAAAGCACTTTACAATGGTTCATTCATTCATACATTGGGAGGTGAAGCAGCGAACAGTCGATGCCAGCATCCTCACTTCCCACGTTCACACACCAATGGTGGCAAGCTCTCACCGACCAATTCATTGGAGGCAATGTAGGGTTCAGTGTCTTGCCCAAGGACACTTGGACAGGAGGAGCCGGGATTCGAACCACCGACCCAGGGATCATTGGACGACCTGCTCTACCTTCTGAGCCACATCAATGTTAATGTTAATTTAAATCACTGTATATTTTCTGTAAAACTATATCAGTATACTTTAAACTGGCTTTACTCAAGGAAAACGTCCTTGGATACGAGTGCCTTATTGGTCTGTTGCCTTTGAATGCACACTATAAATTAGGGCTGTCAAACTTTTTTTTTTATCAGATTAATCACAGCTTTAAAATGAATCATGATTTATCACCTTTTCTTGTGGGAACTCTCTAGCTCTCTCTCCATGTCTCTCTGTCTCTCACCCCGTTGTCGTGCTATATGTGATTTGAGCCGCTACCTGTATCACTAAAGGGGATCGGGCCTTTGTGGTTAAGGCCCCAATGCTCTGGAATAGCCTACCAGAGGAACTGAGGCTAACTCCGTTTCTAACACATTTTAAAACCCTCCTGAAGACCCATTTTTATAGAATGGCCTTTTATTTATTTTGCATTTTCTACAGTTATTTTATTATTGCATTATTGATGTATTCCATTGTTATTGCTGTTTGATTGTTCAAGCACTTTGTAACTTTGTTTAAAAAAGTGCTAAATAAATAACGTTTTTATTATTATTATTATTATTATCTAATAATTTAGCGGACGCTCGCTCCCTGTCTATTCGCTGTCTTTCAGTCAGTCCGTCCGTCCGTCCGTCTGAAACACATCTCCCCGCAAATCACGTGTCACTAGTGTCACCAGCGAACTGCAGCCCAGCCAAAAACGGGGGTCCCTAGCCAAAAGTGTTGAGAACCCAAATTGTTAACATTTTTAATCTAATTTCACAAACTAATTAGCTCAGTCAACTCGGTTATTTTGACAGCCGTACTATGAATACATTAAGCGTTTACATCAGGGGTGCCCAAAAGGTAGATTGCGATCTACCAGTAGATCACAAAGGCTGTGCAGGTAGATCACATGACATGCCCCTGAAGAATATTTAATTTAAATGTAAAAGATTGATTGACATCAAAAGCTCAAACCCACAATGCAATATTTTGTTTTCAAGAGTGTTGCTGTGCACAAAATGTTGGTAGCATTACAAATTAAATACAAAAAACTCGACATATTCCATTTATCCCCCTCTATTAACTATTCCAAGTGCATTTGTCTTGTATGTAATGCCAGCTCTGCTATTCCAAAGCCCCCTCAGGTACATATTAAACTATTTTCAGCAATGGTATAATCATTTTTTTGAAAGTAGCTCTCAAGTTAAAAAAAAGTGTGGGCACCCCTGGTTTACATAAAGATACTTTAAAAAAATCACATTAATCATATCCATTGAGTGGAATATCTAAATTGTAAATGATGAATGGAAATAAAGGGGGCAGTGAATGAGTCTGGGGTCTGCTTCAGCATGTAAGAGGCTATGGGCGGGGAAAGTAAACAGTCCTAAAATGAAGCCAGTGCCAACTGGTCACATGATGAAAGCCTCAAGTTGGTTTAGACTGGGGGGCAGTGGGGGGGGGGGGGGGGTGAGGTGAAATTCTAGATGCTCTCGTAGGGTCAGGGAATGCATGAATGGAGCCTCTGTCTGACTCTGTTGCTTACATTGCTCAAGCAACAGAAATATTCAGAACTAAAAGGATCTCGGATCTCCTACTCCCGATAAAACAAAATTATACTCACACACAGAAATTACAAACCTAAAAAAAACAACAGATTAGCATAGGTTTGTGTATAATCCGATTTCCCCTTTCAAATTCCCCAAGTATAAAGTAAAGTGTATAAATACCAGCAACAGCTTTATTGCTCATACATTTTACAAAAAAAAATATATTAAAAATAAATAAAAAATAATAGACATTTAAAACATTTTCCTAATTGGTTTGATAATATCAAACCAATTAGGAAAATGTTGTAAATTTAAATGTCTTTTACTTATATTACATATTATGTTACTCTCTTTCAAACAGAGGCCAGCCTGCATGCAGAAAGCAGACATCACTGGATACAACCCTAACTCTGGAGGTCCTTGTCGATGGCCTAATACCAGAGTAGGGATGTCAGGCATATGCAAAGTCTCTTTCACTGTTTTGTAGAATTCATAAGAATTTGACTAATCCTTGCCCTGGAGCAGAGGGCACAAGACCGAAGGGGATGGAGGAGTTTCAATTGCGGCCCTATGTCCTATGTATGAATTTAAAGGCCTATAAGTTAGTTGCCCTGCCTACCAGGGGGAGGCAGGTAGTGTTCGTTTTCACCTGTAATCAAATACCCGTAAGGAGGGGCTATGGTTCCAAATGGGAGGAGTCAGAGTAATAAAACTTTATAGCCACAAGTGTATCGCTACTGAACATTTTATACCACTCTTGAGGTCGACTTTGCCATGTTGGGATAGGAAAGACGTGTTTGGCCACAGAGCCTGCCTGTGAACAGACCATTGATTTGGTACAGTATATGTATTTAAAATATTTTAACATTGGTCATAAAAAAGTTACGCCTGTTGAAGTTCCATATGGAACTTCAACAGGCGTAACTTTTTTTATTTTGACAAATAGAAATCAAGAAATGTATCCTCAGTACAAGAAGATAATGAACAATGAAGAAAAGTATACTTTGCTACCACTAATTTGGGGTAGGCCTACATGTAATTAGCCTACATTGAAAACTGAGTCAAAACGTAAAGCTTCATTCAAAATCAGGCAGAACAAACTCACATCTGTGCCATGATTTCCATCGGCTCCTGGGGATCCTGGGGCCCCGCCGGGTCCTCGTGGTCCGGGCCTCTGCCAAAAAAAGTCCATCCATGTCATTATATTTGTCAGCCATAATCAGTCATTAATTCGTTTTCCCAATTTTGGCTTGGTTGAAATAGACAGATAAATTAATTAATTTGACTGGGGGGAGTCTTGGATTTGGTATATGTCTTTGAATAAGATGGTGGATTATAAAACACAACATGCCACATTGTATTTCATTGAATTCAAGCAGTGTAATTATGAAGCAGGAAACCTAACAATATAAAGTTTCACGATGGGTATTTATCTAATTAGAATGATGCAACTCCAGGACGCTGCGTAAAGTAGGCCTATCTGAACAATTCCATCTGTCCATGACGCACAGAATACAATAAAATAGAGACATGTGTGGGTCAACAGTTCACAGAACATAACAAACAAAAATAGTTGATTGCATATAGCTAACTTTAACAATAATAAACAGTTCTCGATTGAATCAACTATACGGCTCTACCAGGTTTCTGCAGCATGAACAAGGATGCCATTGTGCGCAAGCCACTGATCTCCAGTAGCCTACCCTACATTCCACAGGTTCAGGGAAAACATAACCTCAACTTCATAAACTACTGTGAAAGTCCTAGCCACCTGCAGGCAATTTGGCCCATATAAGGTTCGTAGGGTGATCATAGACATAGACCATAGGTGCCACCTATAAGATGGGGACACATTATCCAGTCATAGGCCTATATATTCATGCACCATGTAGGCTAATTAAAAAGAATCAATTGCTTAGGCGCACATGCAGTGTCTAATATGATATTTAGGATAACAAACATGCCAGTCGGGCCTCTGGAGATATAAAAGTGTCTCATCATCATCACAAAAGCAGCTGCCATAATTGATAGGCCTGTCCCTATATATTAGACAATAATGCTTTGGGTGGCTGATAAGTGATAAGCCACATGTACAACAAACGTTTAGAAACAAAAGCATCAACACACATATAGCAGTTTACTGCATGTATTGGATAGCAGATGACACTTATTGTTGGATAAGGCAAGCAGAAAGTCTTACCTGGCCTGAAGATGATGCCAAAAGCTGGCAAAGGAAGAGCACCCCAAGAGCAGAGAACATCGCCATGGCTCCGCTCGCCCCTAAAATCCGATTTTATGCGGAAAAAGTCAACCCCCGTTCCCTGTCCTTGTTCGCTCCCCCCGAAATCGCTACGAAGCGATCCTTCACCTTACAGTGCTCGGCTCCTGAATGGCATTCACGTTGATTCCAGATAAACCCGAGTCTCCAGCCGAAGGGGCTGAACTCAAGCTCGCGTAGCCTGCAGAGGGGTGAGGGGGGCGAGGGATGGAACTGGTGGTCAAAGGACTGGGAGAAGTGATGGGAGAGCGAGGAACCATCTCGGAGCTCACGAAAGTAGGCAGAGCTAAACATTGTAGTGTATAGTGATGACATGTGAGGTAGAATTCTAACCAATGAGCTCAAGGGAACACATCCATGAGCAGAAAGAAGTATACTTCATACCAGTTAGCCTCGTTCCCAGCCTTACTCATCTGCACACCTGTAGGTTGGATAGGGATATATGGCCCTTATTTATCAAAGCGGTGTACACCCAATTTTGGGTGTACACCGCTTTGATAAATAAGGGCCTTAGATCCCATGAAGGCATAGCCAACCATTTTTGGGCATAGCCAATTTTTATTTATTACTATTCCCATTAAACCTTGTTCTTGCATTTGAAGACTGTGGGAGAGTTATTTCAGTACAGCTACAGTGTATTCATGTTACAGTACAAATGAGCAAATTGCAAGTTGTTCAGCATTTTATTTATAATTCAACAGGAAATGGGTAGATAGACGTTTCTTGTGTCACTGCAATGAGAACACCAAGCTGAAACTCCTCAATAACAGCAATGTTCACAATCTCAATTTAAAAAAGGTACAGTACTCAGTGATTAAAACTACACCCAGAATTGCATGCTGGTCCTGAGATGTGAACTATTAAGTGTATATTCCTTCAGAAAATACTGTAAGTTCAAGATCTTTGTTCCATGGTGAGTGTTGCTCCAACCTTAATGTATAGTTGTATACTGTACTATATAAATTAGACATCATTGAGTGTTGTCACATCACTGAGTCACACTTGACTGTTTACTGAAAAATAGACCCAACATTAGTGTTTGCTTGCTGCAGGGGGTGTAAAACAGCCACAAGAATAAGGAGCAAAAAGCTGCTATCTACCACAGGGTTTTCCTGAGAATTGCAATTCAATATCCTAGGAATGATTTGGGCTTTGGCTAAACAGACAAATTTCATAAAAATAATATCAGAAAATAGCAGCACTTGATTCTGCCGGTACCAATATCCTTGTATTTACTACACGGTAAAAAGTACTTCATAGAACTCAGCCTTGTAATGTAATCACCATGTTCCTATACAGTATCATGAAGATAAGCATGTCAGATAAATAACTTGTATAGTTAGTACCGAAGATTAAGTGCAAACATAAAAAAATAAAATGCATCAATAAATAACGAGACCAAATAAATCACCCTGGCTTGTAAATGGCCACATAATGCTCCTACATCCCCTTAATGTGTTAACAGGCCACCTATCTTTTAAACCAAATCATATCTCAATATTGCCAAGAAGACATACAATCAACCAGTCTTGTTATATTTTTGGCTATGTCGTCTATTGTTCAGCCTTCTACTTAACGTTTCTGCACGGAAACATACAAATTGTGCAACATCCGTGGGGGGCAATGACATTCAATCATATCCCCATTTGACTGTGGACCCATGAAAAAAAGAAAATAGAAATAAAAAAAACTCCATTGGGTTGTGAACCAAAATTTAAATTATGTTACGTATTTAATTTACAACTGATTCTTATCCAAATTAAATGATCAATAAATGTATCCTGTATGGATCTTTAACCACTTATATATTTACCACACTATATAATTAGTTGACCAGGGTTCCCAAAAGCTCTATACTAGGTCCTCTAGTATTTCCTTCTTCTTCCTTTGTCAAAAATAGTAATTTTCTCAGAATGTTTTCCCCTGAATGGGGATGCTAGGGTTCATGTGGTGAATTTGCCAATTAATGTGTTGAACATTAATTGGCAACTCCGCCAATATTAATAACCTGAATTGTATCCTTCTATTGTGGCGACCTATGCAAATGTGACATAACACTTGCTCTCAAAGGCATTTCCAGCATGTCAGAATGTCTTCACCAAGGAATGATAGGAGTCAGGTTAAAAATGTGAAGTGAAGTCAGCCTTAATTATTGTAAGATTACCCATATAGAAGGATCTTAACCCCAGCTACACATCCTGCAAGCTGAATTCTCATTTCTACTTATTATTTTTTACTTCTTGACGGAAAAGAATCAATACATAAATATTGAAGAGTAAAACATAATAAGGCCTGGAAACTTTCAATTCATACTCTGTCCTTCGGTTACATTTAATTACTGCTCAAATAGTCCTTTTAACCTCTAGCCCTATTTACATGAATTCCCCATGTCTTGGTCTGATCCGAGGGGTGTTGACTCTACATCCATTTCCTCAGAGTCTTTCCCATTTGTCTGTTCATTACCACATTTGTCAGAGCTCCTCTGTGTCACGGTCATCTGCACTGTTTCTCTCTCTTCCTTTTTATCTGTCACTTGATTAAAGTCAGTCCTTGGAATTTTCTCCTCCCGCCCAGAGGAAGAAGACGGCGAGTGTTTAGCAGGACCTTCAGGCTTGGTCTTGGTGGGTGTAGACACTGTCGGACTTGTCTGACCAGAGGGATTGTTATTTGAGGAAACTTTCTCCTCTGTCTGGCCATTTGCAAAGTCCCCTGAGGGGCTGTTATTGGACAGTACCATGTCATCCTCCCTTTTCTTCTTCGGTGGTTTTTCTAACTCTGCCTCCCCATCAGTTTGCATGACTTTGACTGGCTGCTGGGTGGAGTCCTTGAATTTGCTGGCATCTTTGTTTTCTTCAGTCAAATTGCTCTCCTCTTTTTCCTGCTCATTGTCAGGACTGGTTGACTGATCCATTTCATCTTCATCATCATCTTCCTCCTCATCCTCACAACCATTCCCCAGAAATTCTTCATCAGACTCAACCTCTGCATTTCCATTTCCAGTATCAAGTTTAGACTCTGTGGCACCCTTGGAAAATGTGCCTTTGTCTCCACTCACCGTTTTATCAGGTCCCTTCTGAACCTCTGCTGCATTATCCATTCCAGCAAACTCTTCTTTCTGCGCTCCCACTGCCTCTTCGTCTTTGCTTTTAGCCCGTGCAGAAACGTCGTCTCTTCCATCTCCATTCCCCTCAGACCTCTTTTCTGCTTTCTTGAACCGTTTCTGAGTCTTTCTGGGGCACCAAACAAACTTGTCCTTTGGTTCAAAATGGAGATAAGCAAATCGCAGAAGCTCCTTGCGCTTTTGCTTGTCCAGTACGGCAAACACAAAGTAGTCAAGTACGCTTCGTTTAACGCTGCTGAGGTTCTTCTTCACCAGAGTCTCTTCTAGAAAGAAGCGTATAAGCGGGGCCTGATAGTGCTCAAAGCCAAGCTCTCCAAGGCTCTTCAGGATGCGAGTGATGCGCAAGTTGTTGTGCATATTCCTGGAGGAGGAGGACATAAGACAGAGATGTAGAGGCTGAAATAAACTTACACAAAGACTTGTGTATTTCTGAGGTAGCTATGGTGAAAATAATTGTGACTAACCGTTCAAGGTTTCCAAAGCGTTCCTTCCAATTCTCTGCACGTTTCACTTCACCAGTCTTTTTGTCAATCAACTGGATACCGTAAAAGCCTAACATCAGTTCATAGGACTCCACTAGTCTCTTCTTGGCCTCATCGTTCTTCTTGAACGCCTATGGGTAACAAACATGTAGGAATGAAAATATAGTTGAGATCAAACAGAAACATCTCCACAGCCTTTTATGGAAGACAGCAGACTCTCTCTCCACCAGAACTGGCTCTATTCAGCCAGAGCTGAGTAATGCTTCTGTCACCGTTTCAGAATTAAATAACATTTAATTTCTTGTGTTTATATTACATATTTGCTTGTTGTTGGCACAGTTATGTGCCTCAAACTAGAATAAAAAGGTTGCTTCATAGAGGCAAAGGTTGTTTCATAGAGGCAAATGCTCCAAACTTTATATGCATTTTTAGAGGTAAAAATGTTTAATGTGCCTGGAATTCTTATGCTCTTAATGTCACATCTCTTATCTGCAGCAATTTTGCACAAGCCATTGAGTTTTGTTTTAAATCAGTTGAAATGTCACTTCTCTCACAACCTTTGTTGTGAGAGAAGCTAGCTGTCTCCACTCACCTCAATCTCCTTCCTGGTGAGTTCTGAAGCCATGTAGTTAACCCCAGGTTCCCGTAGTGGAAACAACCTGAGATGGAGAGGAGTTGAGAAAAAAAAAGACACAAAGTCAGCTAAAGGGAGAATAACAAAACACCCAAATCATCTGCTAGTAAGTAGCCTTGGGAAACAATTGGTTCCCGACTCATGCGCCCAGGAGGAAGAGGAACCCATCTCCTGTTTCCATAGCGTGAGGCAGCTTGATGTACACTACCTGGACATAACGCTAGCCTGTCACAAGGTGCGTTTCCATAAAGCCTTTTTTTTTGCGCATTAAGGTTCTTTCGCAAAATCTCCTGGATGGAAACACCTCAAAATACGAATAAGTCTCCATTTTTCGCAAAAACACGTTTTCGCTTGAAGGTGGCGGATTTTGGGGCTATATCGAAAAAGTGAAATGCGCTAATGGGGTATGGAAACACTTGCGGGAAAGATTTCTAATTAGAAAGCATTGAACTCGCATTATATCGCTTTTGAACAGTTGGAAAAGAAGAAAAAATGATGGTTTGATCATGGAAGTTAGATGAATATAATTCTGTATAAGGATTACCTTTCGTCGTACAAGACCAAGTGCCTGATGAGACGCGTTGTCAGCTTATAGATCAGTTCTGAACTTCTGACACAATGTACCGTGGTAAATATTAAGAAGCGCATATCAAGCAACAGTCTGTAGCCTACGTGTGTGTGTGTGTGTTTTAAAACTTTTATATAACGTGCCTGGCCCTGCATGGGCTATTCGATCCATGCATGCCTCATCTATTCTTATATTCATTGATGAAACACAAGTTACAGTTACACAACTGTTTTACAGCTGCAATCAATCAATCTAAACGCTATATGCTCCAATCGAGTCCCATCGAGTCATGCGCCCCGAATATATTATAGCCTAGAAGTTCAACTCATAAACTTGGATTGCTTTTGTCGCACATTGCATGTGGCGCAGATAACATTTATGTAGCCTACAATATCACAGTAGATGAGATGCGTTGAATCAGTTCTGTACCGTGGTATAAGACGCACAAATCAGGCAACAGTAAGCTATGGGCGGCTATACATGTATGTGTATCTGTTTCTGTGTGTTGTGTTGTGTTTGCGAGGAGCATGCAGCAGGCTGTCGGGGAGAAAAACATCTTTAGGCTATTATTTATTAATGTGTTCGGCTTATAGTTAAATGTCCCTTAAATGGAAAGTCAGGAAATTAGGCCTACTTTAATATTTAGGGCCGGCTACAATCTAGTGATTCTAGTCTTACCAGCTATATAGTTTAATAGTTCATTAAATTCCGAGGAGCCGATGGACAAAAACCTGTCCCCGGACAGCCTCTGCACAGCACAAAGGACTTGTAGCCCAATTGCCAACCAGGCAGTCCGTGTATAATATTTTTGTATAGCCTAAAAGAACGTCAAAAAGAAAAAAATATAGGTAAGGCTCACTTTACTGGCAAAATAGTGCCACCTACTGCTTATTTCATGAACTTATTTTGTATCTCCCGGGACCGCGAGTCGAATAATCAGTGGAATGGAAACAAGAGACAATCCGCATTTCTTTTTTCGACTTAATGAACATACGCTTCCTTTTTTCGCAAAGGCTTAATGGAACCACACCTACAGAGACTTACCCCCAATCCAACCCTTGATGCCAAGTGCCAAGCAAGGAGGCATTGGGTACAATTTATATAGTCTTTGTTATGACTTGGCCAGGGACTGAATTGAACAATGAACAGTCTAAGGGTGGAATAATAGCCACTCAGTTTGTAGTTACTTTTAAATCCCTGCTTAAAACTCATTTGTTCTCCTTGGCCTTTAGTGCCAACAGAAATACCCCTGTCTCTTTATTTTTTCCCCACTGGGGCAATGTCTAATTTATTGATTGTGTCTTTTATATTGCACTGTTTTTGCTATTTTCTTAATGTCCTTTTTGAGTGGTGCAACCACTCCAAGGAACAGCTTTGTCCCTATGTGACTATGTTACTGTTACTATGTTTAGAGTACCAATAGGGGGTGCTGTTGCACCACTCGCTTCCGACTGATCTGATTTTTATTATGTTCTCTAATGTTTGTTTATATTTTATTGTTTGCCATTTGTCTTATTTTAATCTGTACAGCACTTTGGTTGACCTGGTCATGTTAAATGTGCTAAATAAATACATTTTAGTTGAGTAAGGGTGGACACAAATCCACTGAGCTGGTCTTGTCCATTAGTGGTGTTTGACAACATCTTTAGTTCATTATCTTCTAACCTCTTCCCTGCTAGAATGTAACTTTACACTTACAATCAATTACTTATCCAATTTGGGAAATGTTTAGGAGCTGTGAAAATCTTGTCATCAAGCTTGCCTGTTCAAAATCTCTGCAGCACTCTGCACTGGTGTTTTACAAAATTATGATGACTCAATGTTATGCACCTAAATAATACATTGAATACACATAAAGGCAGTCTCTTCAATGTTTTATATTACAATTTATTGTTCAATTTCTTGAACAATACATACCATTGAATGTAAGAGTGAACTCTCTCCAGTCTCTTGTAGTCCGTTTTCCACTCCTTATGGAATGTTTCAACATAGATTTCTATGAAAATGAAACAGACATGCAAAGTGTCATTATGGACATACTTTTTACACAAATTAAAACACTGAGAACACACAAGACAGTCCATTGAGTTACCATCAGGTGCAGAGGGAAATTGGTTGAGATAGAACTTCAAATTGTTCATCTTTTCCTCTGCACATTCATCATCTGTAAGGTTCTGCAAAAATAATAAGCAAAAAGCTCAGCTTGCTCCACAGTTTGATGAATAAGCTGATTTAATCTATCATAATATGCTGTTCAGACATTTTACTCACCGGATAACCTCGCCTGTAGTTCTGCATGTCCTTTGCTGCCCGCATGTTTCTGGGCGCATGATGCCACTGCAAAGATATGATTATGAGCAAATTATGGGCTTCCAAACAGGGTGACTGTTTAACATTCACCAGTGAAATAAACTTATGCTACAAATTGTGCATCTTCATAAGTAGAGCTTATTTTATCAGTATCATTTTAGAACGAGGTCCATCCCTGTTTCAATGCCCTGGATAGACCAGCTGGGAAATGGTTTGTGACCCACAACATTGTAGACTAAAGCTGAGTGCTCTACCGACCAAAATACCCAGACATCTATTACGGTAGTATAATATCAAGCCTATCCCTAGAATGGTTGATATTCCATAAAATTGCACACAAGTTGACAGGTGAGTTGTGGCTGGTGTGGGGTAATTAGTGACACCTGTCAATTTGTGTCCCATACATGTGTGCTCCTTGTGTCATTTAGTGTGTGCTGCTGTAAATGTCACCCCATCACCTACAGAGAATGTTTTTCATGTGAATCTTGTGGAAAAAAGTAAGTAGAGATATTTTATGCACTTTCAAATGGATGGCATGGACGGAGTGCTATGCTGCCAGAGTAATCCCTCCACGGAAATGCAGTGAGATTTCTATATGATGTGTTGTGTATAATATGTAGATGGAATACATGCAATGTATGGAATATCAGTCATTCTATAGACGAATTCAGAAACGGATCTCATGGTCGCAGCTTACGTATTTCCTGTAGGCGGACTCGACATAGCTGCGGGGTTTAAACCCTCACCAGGCACACCTCTTCTACTACAGTGAACGGTAGAGTGACTGATGTTAGTCTGCCTCAAATGTTACTCTTTTACCTGCTTTTTACTAACACCAACATTACAAAGATGGCCAGAAAATCGAGATGAACCCGTTTAGTTTATGGCTGCTCCAACTTTAAATGCTTAGTATGAGGTATAAAGTACAGCAACCATGTGTTCATAAAACAGAAAGATTGGGTATTGGGTAAGACTGACGTTATGTATCTTTCAGGACCTTTCACTGCTTCGTCTCAACCATTACTCAATGGCTCTGGTCTCAGACCCCGCGGTGGATATTTTGACATTCCGTTTTTTTTTTTTTTTTTTGGGAATGTTGCCACTACTGTTGGAGCAGCCATAAACTAAACAGGTTCATCTCAATTTACAATTTAGGCATTTAGCAGACGCTCTTAATCCAGAGCGACTTACATTTCGCAAGAACAAAAGCATGGGAATACATCACATATATAAAAAGCATTTATCAAGAAACATGCGTAAGCTAAGAACGTAGCTAGATCTATATAATGACACTGTACATATAAACTATACATATATACTATACTATGCTGTACATATATACTATGAAGTGCTATGACTACATACAATGCAATTATTGTGCAGTCTACATAACATGCTATAAGTCTGTATCAAATGCTATCTAAGTCTAAAAAGTGCTGTCTAAGGGGGTAGGGTATGTGCTATGGGCCATGGTGGAGTCTGAAAAGGTGGGTTTTCAGACTGCGGCGGAAGATTGGGAGTGATGCTGCAGTTCTGACTGCAACGGGGAGTGCATTCCACAGTTTCTCGATGTTCTGGGCATCTTTGTAATGTTAGTGTTAGTAAAAAGCAGGTAAAAGAGTAACGTTTGACTTGAGGCAGACTAACATCAGTCACTCTACCGTTCACTGTAGAAGAAGAGGTGCGCCTGGTGAGGGTTTAAACCCCGCAGCTATGTCGAGTCCGCCTACAGGAAATACGTAAGCTGCGACCATGAGACGGAAGAGATGTTTCCGAATTAGTCTATAGGGCTACGTCAAACCACTGCTAGATTTTCAATTTTCATGAATAAAAAGAGGCATTATTTAACAAGACACATCAGTATATTCATTTGTTACATTTTATAACTGTCTATTGTCAATTAATGTCTGTCTGTACCAAAAAGCAAATCCCACCCACCACCTCATTGTGGTCAATAAAATGAACAGAACTGAATTATAATATATCAAATCTGTATATAAATTTCTACTGACATAGCAATCAATCATTCATTTTAATCAGTCTCATATAAACCAGTTTAGCTGACATAAGGCCCTGTCATCTTTTTGAACAGGTTAATGTTGATTAGGGTAACAGACTGACCAACAGCCTTTACCCTCAGGCTGCTGAATGAACAACCTGCCCCCCACACCCCCACCCCCCTCTATAGTATTAAAAGGATACTGAAAATGGACTTGGTCTTGCACTGAACTTTGGACTTTGCACTATTACACTGCACCAACACTATTGCACTGTGGGTTATTTATTTCTATGCCAGTGATGAAGATCTAAACTGAATGTCGTTGTTTCATGCAAGCAATGACAATAAATATCTATCTATCTATTAAATGTCGTAGAATAACGTAGCAAAAGAGATGATTACAATCTCATGCATTGCCATGAGTTGGAAGTTTTGGAACCTTGCCAACTATGTGGCTACTGGCTAGCTTGGTGGCACTGGTTAGCAAACCAACCACCAGCAGCAATGAAGCAGTACGCTGCCTGAAAATGCAGATGTACAAACTCACAAAACGTCACGTCGTGATGTTATGTGTACTCGCAGATCTATTATTTTCAGCAAGCTACACCACCAACCGACGCGCAACGGAGACCCGAGACTGAATGCAATGCAAGGCTAAAAATAAATAATAAATAGGTCGTGACGACCCTTTCTTTCCCAGTAACAAAAAATACATATTTTCTGAAAGAGGTACCGAAGCGACACCCGACGTCGACACTTTCAGTTAAAAAATATGTCATTGTGTTGCGCAAAAGACCCGACGGTGTGATGAAGCGTCATTTATCCTTCTCCATCACGCGATCGGGTGTCGCTCGCCAAAAAAAGAACAGATCTACAAGCTAACAACGCGTCACATTTTGGCGAGCGACACTGTCGTAGTGTTTATGGTGTGTGTGTAGATTATAAGCCACCCAGGTGACGAAGGAATAATTATTATTATTAAGGGTCTGGCCTAGTATCCTAGTGAACTAGACGGTGATCCATTCGCTTTGCAGGTTGCAGATCCGGTCAGAGCCTAAAAGGCGGATAGGGAAACTATGAGAGCATGCATGTGTGCGCGCGGATCACCGGATACGGTAGGCGGGCTGTAGATCGGATATGAGCACCGAGCAGCAAATAGAAACCAGGCTTTTCATAGATAGGTACTGCGGAAAGTCTGGTGACGCCAGGTTTAATAGTAGAACTATCTATTCACACAAGCGTGTTTTAACTGAAAAAGCTAAAAGTTGTGAAACTTATTACAATTTTAAAAAAATAGCCCCAGTCCCGGACAAAACACTACATTTAAGTGCACGTACTAGCGCGCTCCAAGATGTTTTGTTCTTGTCTTGACTGGTTCTGTTGCTTCTCGTCTGGCTCTCTCCTCCTCCAGCCGGGTCGTCTCCATCACTCTCCTCCGTGTCCCAGGTCGAATCATATTCACACACGCAGTCGTCCTCCATGGTTGTTTATTAAAACAGACTACCGACTCGAGAAAACATAAATATGGGTGAAATCTGTCTCACTGGTCGAATCTGGCATGAGTTCAACTTTTTATGTTCCAGTAAAAGCCAAGCGTAAGCAGACATGCATTATCTGCCCTTACCTTCCAGCCGACGTCAAGATAGACGTGTTAAATTAAAATCGGACTTCCGGCTAGTGGACTTCAAAGTAAAAGTATTACTGTATATCTATATCTATCTCATATCTATCTAGTACCTTTCATGCATAACATGCAACTCAAAGTGTTTTTACACACAACATATAATAATACAAGATGTAAAACGAGCCAAAGAAAAAATATATATATTACGTAGGCTATAGGTGTAGGGCTATATTTCACAAATCCCTTTATAGAATTAAGCTTTTATTCTGAGAACAGAATCCATCCATTTCCGGTGGAATGGTCTATATATTCTATAACATTTGAACTGTTTGTTTTTAAATGATTTGATGCAGCTGTCAGTCAGAGCCCAGAGCAAGATTAGGGTGACTAGATCCAAATAGCCTAGTAGCCAAAAAGTGAACCCGGACATGTTGAGTACACAAACGTTTTATGTTAGAAATGTCATGGGTCCCCAGCATGTAGAAACTGCCGGATGCTAACTTGCATATGTTGAGCAATTTTCATAATTGGCATAATATGTGATACCATTAACAACCTATAGAAGGCAAAATATTCAAAATTTCATCATGCTTTATCTAGCATGTGATGTGTCAAACTAGGGGGTTTTCATGATGCTGAATCCATTCCAAGCATTAGTTTTGCAAAAAAATACTAATTGGGCTTAAAACGGCCATGCCCACTTGTGCCCAAATGTGCTGACATCATCAATTTGTGATGACGGCATTGGCCGTTTTTAGCCCAATTAGTGTTTTTTTTGCAAAACTAATGCTTGGAATGGATTCAGCATCATGAAAACCCCCTAGTTTGACATGTCACATGCTACATAAAGCATGATGAAATTTTGAATATTTTTCCTTCTATAGGTTGTAATTGGTATGGTCACATATTATGCCAATTATGAAAATTGCTCAACATATGCAAGTTAGCATCCGGCAGTTTCTACATGCTGGGGACCCATACTAAACATTTCTAACATAAAACCTTGGTGTACTCAACATGTCCGGGTTCACAATGGGGCTCTATGGGCTGGCAGACTAGACTAAAAGTGTTCATTTGAGGGACAGAAGTATCACTTGTGTGGGACGGGACGGGGCGGGGTAGCAACTTATTACTTAAAACCTTTGATTCTAACATGTAAACAAAATTAAATAAGAAGGTTGCCTCTTATATCCATATATATATATATATTTTGATTCTGGAAAGTTATGCAAATTCTGGCATATTTTCATATAATGCTCAGATTAGGAGCCCAAATTTGGAGCTCTGGTTTATGGACTTCCGACTTATTTTGGTATTGCCATTAACACCTGAATGCAGCCTGACTACTGACCAGTAATGTAAACCAACCAGAATCTCAACTGAGAATACAGGTTCTGTTTCAAGCTCCGTCTATAAAGAGACACAATTTGGCCATGCAGTTCAAACCTGTCACCCTGAGCCACTATTACATTGTTCTGTAGCTGCTGATGCCCTTTGTTCCAAAAATGTGTTTTGCAAAAATCCACCTGTTGGTAGCGCTATAACAGGCCAATGTGAAAAGGGTGGGATATATTCCTCAGCCTAGTAGGAAAGTCTGTGAAAGATTTCACGTAAATTGAACTCTGGGTTCATGATTTGAGGCTTTTTGTTCAAAACGGGCCAATCCTGCAAACTTTGAAAGCCAATGTTAGCCAATTAGGATGGAATATGAAAAATCGGACAGATCCGTCTTGAACACATGACTATACTGTGTAATGGTTTGCGGGATTTTTGGACAGAATCTGGAGGAGTAATATCAAAAGTCGGCCTCCTGGTGGTGGTATAACAGGCCGTTCTGAAAAAATTGGGGCAGAGGTTCATCGTTGGCATCCAGGGAGTGTGAGTGCAAAATTTGGCATCGACCAGGTTAACAGTGCTGGAGATTAGCTGGTAACGGACGGACGGACGGACGGACGGACGGACGGACGGACGCACGCACGCACGCACGCACGCACGCACGCACGCACGCACGCACGCACACACACACACACACACACACGGACGGAGTGCAAAACAAACGCTCTCCCCATGCCTTCGGCCTGGTGGACTGGAGACAATGAGCAAAAATGACTGACCAGAGAGAGATGTCATTGGGTGGATATAGCTTAGTGAGAGGCCGTCTGCATGGTAACTGTAGCCTCAGTCCCAGCCTTACTCATCTGCAAAGAACAAAGCCTGGTCACTAGACCTAAGGCAGAATGTGTCTAGCCGGAAGTGTGGCTTCTATCATTTGAACTTCCCCTGGAATTGTTATTTTTCATTGGTCATTGGTTCACGGCTCCTGCCTATGAATGAATGAATGAATATTTTATTTCCGTGTCCGGACAATTTCTTGGCCCATCCCACATGGGATTATCAGACACAGCAATTTAAAACAATAACAAAACAAAAACAAAAGAACATACAGGTGTGTAGCCAGCCAGCAACTCATTCAGATTACAGACAGTAGTAGTGAACCCACACAGACCTGTACATGAAATATATAACCAATCTGTAAAACAGTTCATAATACACTTTAGTTATACGTCACCCTTCGTCTCCTGTCCCATGCCCTATAGATACTCTGAGAAAGCGAAAACATGGTGAACTAGAAAAAGTGCCCTCCTGGTGGAGGGCACTTTTTCATTTGGCAAAATGTTTAGGAGTAATATAAACATGTTTGTGTGTGTGTGTGTGTGTGTGTGTGTGTGTGTGTGTGTGTGTGTGTGTGTGTGTGTGTGTGTGTGTGTGTGTGTGTGTGTGACGCGACTTGGCCTGTTGTAGCGCCACCATGAGGCTGATTTGAAAACTGTCAAGTGGCATTTCTTCCTCAGCCTAGTAGTGGGAATAGGCATGCACAGTTTCACCGCAATCGGACGCTGCGTTGTGGAGTTGTGGCAATGTGTACAAAACGGGTACAAAACGGGCTACTCCTGAAAACTTTAGAAGCCAATCGTAGGCAATCAGGATGGATAATTATGAGAAATCAAACAAATCACATGATCACATGACTATGGAGAGCATGTGCACCGATTTGCGTGAAATTTGGATAAAATAAAGAGTAATATTAGAAAATGTGTTTTACATATGTCGGCCTCCTGGTGGCGCTATAAAGAGCAGATGTGAAAAATTCCAGGCAAAGGTTTTTCCTTGGCCTCTAGGGAGTGTGCATACATGGTTTTACACAGATCGGTGCAGTTATAGGTAAAACACAAATCGGCCAGTTATAGCGCCACCATGAGGCTGAGTTGAAAATATTCAAGTGGCATTTCTTCCTCGACCTAGTGGGAATGTGCGTGCAAAATTTCACGGAAATCACACCATGTGTTCATGATTTGCAGCATTTTGTTTGAAACGGAGCACTCCTGCGAACTTTGGAAGCCAATCTTAGCCAATCAGGATGGAGTCTGAAAAATCTGAAAGACCCGTTTCGTTGAATGGCTCTAGAGAGACTGTGTACCAATTTGCGTAATGTTTGGACAAAATCTGTAGGTGTACTGTCAAAACATTTGTTTTGCACAAAGCGGCCTCCTGGTGGCGCTATAACAGGCCAATGTGAAAACTTTGGGGCAGAGGTTCAGCTCTGGCATTCAGGGAGTGTGTGTGCAGAGTATGGCTGCGATCAAGCCAACGGTGCCAGAGATTAGCTGTTCACAGACGGACACACGGACGGACACACGGACGGACGGACGGACGGAGTGCAAAACATACTCTCTCCCCATGCCTTCGGCCTGGTGGAGACAAAAAGAAACTCAACCACTGCATCACTCTCACACTCCACCAAGTTCAGATCAGGAGTGTGGACTTTATCAAACAATACTTCTCTCAGATCATGATACAGAGGACAAAATAAAATAAAATGGATTTCGTTCTCCACCTCATTCAGATCACAGTATTCACATATCCTGTCCTCCTCAACAACACCCCTATATCTTCCTGTTTCAATGTGCAGTGGCAAAATGTTACAACGTATCTGTGCACACAGTGACCACAGTGTTCTAGGTTAAACATAACATATTTAAATAAACAATAAGTTCTTAATAATAAGTTCTTCTTTCCAAGGTTCTGTTTTTGAACTCCTCCACATTCACAGTGATATGAGTTGAAGTGTCCCTGAGCAAGACCCTTAACCCCTTTACTTACCACCGTTAAACAGCCGCACTGTAGGCTATGGGTGCACATACAGTGTGTAACTGATGCAACCTCAACACTATAATTGGTGCTTCTAAATCTTTATTGTGTCTGGGCCAGGAGGATCATATTTTACATATAGGTCAGACTGGGTCAGACCTGGCAACAGTGATGGAGACAACCGGCTGGAGGAGAGAGCCAAACGAGATGATACAAGTAGACAGTAGATTGACATATAATTTGTCAGTTTATTTTTTGGCAATGCAAGTTCCTTTAAAGATGGAGAAAAGAGACTGACTATTTTCAGTAATCGGTATGTGACACCCTCATACAATGAGTATGTATAAATCCTTGAATTCTTTCAAGGTTCATTTCACGACGGGTGCATAGTTACTGCAGAGAAAATGACCGTATGTTATTTAATTAGTGGTATCTAAGTGGATCATATGATTTGATATTTTGACAGTAATTGGAGAGCCACATTTTCACACATGTGTATCACACCATTAGAAGCTATAAATAGAATCATTGCGTTATTGCTGGGAATTGAATGTTGAATGGTCCCTGGTTTGGGTTTCTATTTTTGGTCTTAGTTACTGTGGAAACTGCAGGGTTCTGCAGGCATCCAGCGTTGGCTGTTGCTTTTCACTGCTGCGGCGACATTAAACGGATTCAAACCTAATTCAACAGCTTTGAATTCAGCTAAAGATTTTAATATTGGTTATTGGGGAACCATAATCTCAAGTTAGTTTGATATGTGTATCCACAGATATTTTGAAAGGAATTTAACTCTTACTTCATCCACAGCATGATGATTCTGGGGCGAACATTCGCAAAAAAACAACAACCAACAAATGGCAAAGAGATTTGGATTTTGGAGTACAATTTACAATTTACAATTTAGGCATTTAGCAATGTATGCTCTCTCTCTCTCTCTCTCTCTCTCACAGCCCCCCACCTCGCCACACACACACACACACACACACACACACACACACACACACACACACACACACACACACACACACACACACACACACACACACACACGCACACGCAGTAAGCTGTGAAGCTTGTGGATCTGCTATTTTTGTTCGCCCCATAATAGTGACACTAGGGTTCATTTGTTGAGTCATGATTCACCATGAGCCTGGATGGCTTGATTCTAGGCTTAAAAATCAATGGCCCCGTTTGGAACCTCACTCTACGCTCTTAGGGGGTTGAGCCATCCAAAAACAGTGGCGAAAAGCCTTTTTGCAGTATCGTTTCCAAAAAGTAAAGGTATTTCTGGCTAGCTACAGATGATGACCTTCAGACAGGCACGTAACATTTTTAGACAGTGAAACAACCTTACAAAGCTTATGAAGTCAGCCAGTACCGTGTTTTCCCAATGCAATCTTAAGGAAGCAGTACTGCGCATGTGAACGAGGGTTGACTGGCCACAGGCTGACTAAATAAGCAATTTAAACCTGATTTAAGCAGCTGTTTCACAACTTGAGTGGAACCACAAAATGGCCGCCACTGCTATGCCCTATTAGGATGGGTAAATATACAAAGGATGCATTCCAGGAATGTGCAAACGTACTTGGCAAATTCCCTAACAACAAACAAAGTGGTATAATTTGACACTTAAACCTTATACAGTACTTTGTTGACCTGAGTCCACTAGGGAAAATATAACTAGACCCCCTCCCTTTTCCCCTCTACACTAAATCTCTTCACAGAAAATAACCAGACGACAAGCTCACAATGTGTCATGAAGTGATTCATTGTGAGCTTATAGTTCTGCTATTTTTGGAGAATGTTCACCTGAGAATAAGGATGCTCTGTGGTCTTGTGGTACATTGGAGTACATACAGTATATAGGGGCGGTAGTGACTCAGGAGGTATAGTGCGTCCACTTGTGATACTGAAGGTTCCCCGGCTCCTCCTGCATTAGTGTCAAAGTGTCATTGAGCAAGACACTGAACCCCTAACTGCTCCTGATGGGCATGCCTTGCATGGTATCCTCCACCGTCGGTGTGTGAACGGTTGAATGTAATGCACATTGTAAGTGTCCAGATTTATGCTATCCTAGTGGCATCTCCCATGGAAAAGGATCTAGGCATTCGTCCACAATCACACCTAGGTTATAATGAAGTGGCTATTGTTTGACCCACCAATCCAATAATGAATCCCATATGGATGCAAGTTTGTCACAACCATGTTGATGAAGCCTTGTTTGCCTGTCATCAAACCCAACAGTCCTGGACAGGATTGCGACTGTTGTGGCTGGAAATATTGCCCAGCAAATATCTCCATTCCAAAGGCTTTCAGTTGTTTTCCCTCTTCATTTATAACCACCAGCCAAAATAATCAAGTCAAAGTGAGTTTCCAAATGTTTTTGCATTGAATTGAGACCACTTGCCATCATACACCTGCTCTATTTGTCATAAAAAAGACAAATAGAGGAGAAGAGATATATTAAAGATATATGAGATATACATGAGATATGAAAAGTACTGATATGTGCAGATATAAATGATAAAATTGAAAATGTATACCTAAACTATAAACAACAAAAAGGTCAGAATAATAATAATTATAATAATAATAAAAGATAATAATAATTAGTAATTAGTAATTGATAATTAGTAATTAATAATAACCCTGTGAAGAAATAATAGACAGAAAACAATTCTAATTATTTTAAATTAGATTGCTTATTAGGCATCTATAATGGTAAATGGAGTTTGAAGTTACAATGGGTTTGGGCGGGGCAACTAAAATGAATATCAAATATCTAAATACTGAATCTAGCAACTTAAAAACTGTCCGGGGTGTTCACATAAGCCTGAGTAGATGATAAAATTAACAAAAGTTGTTTTGAAAGTAAAATATCCCATTAAGATGTAAAAATAAATTGGTCTTTTTTTTGCACACGATACATACATTGGGTATACCGTATAGGTATTCAGGTATTGGCATGTTATTGATCGCAACATATGTACTGTCAGTGCATATCTTTTAAAACAAAATCACACCCTTTTCATAAAATTTGGAACATTTAGGGCTTTTCAATTGGTTTGGTTAATTTCCTTTTCTTCGTTGACATGGACCTTTATGGTCTCTAACTCTGAGAGTGTATAAATGGAACCGAATTGGACAACAAGGGTCAATTTTGTAACCTTGGTGGGCCCCGGACTAGATGCTGATAGATGATGTTGAATGTTGTCCTGTTTCTGTCCCTCATGTATCCTTTGCCCCAGCTCTTTCGTTTTCCTCCCATCCTCTATAGATTCTTAGAAGCATAAACTCTGAGCTCCTGATCCCTGCTTGACCACCTTGCTCTCATTCTGAATCTTTGTCTTATAATGAGGTGCTTGATTTGTGTTCAGCTCCAGTACTTAATGGTTTTCCTGCAGAGCCGTTCGATCAACGGGGGAAGCTGCCTTCAGGCACATGTTCTTCTTTTCTCCACGTGATGCCATGTGCCTTATCAGTGGTGGACAAAGTATTCAAACCCAGTACTTGAGTCAAAGTATGGATACTTCTGGTCAAATAGCACTCTACTAAAAGTATACACAATGTGCAATGTGAGCTTGGAGATTGGATATTTTCCAAGTCTTAGGATAGTCATATAGGGTCGTAATGTTATTTTACATGTTTGAGTCCCAGTGGTGTCAAAAGTACAATATTTGTCTTTGAAATGTAATGGCGTGAAAGTCATAATCTTCCCCCCCAAAAAAACATACTCAAGTACAGTTACTTAAAACATGTACTTATGTAGTAGTACTCAAGTAAACAATAAACATACTTAGTTACTGTCCACCACTGGTGCTCATTCACAGCATCACCAACGATGTCAAAGCAGTGTTTTTGCTTCAGCCAGGAGAGAATACAAAAAAAAAAAACGTTATGCAAGACAAAAAACATCACATCTGCTTATACGCTCATGCAGGCTTATTAGATGGAAGTAGACAAGATAGAGTTTGATGGTTTAATTTAACTCACTTGATCCTAAGCCTTTTCTAAGCATTGTTTTTGATGAATTAATATAACACTGTCATCATTCACAATAATCATGTCCCACTGAGTACTTTCCACACAGATCAAATTTGAATGTTCTGAGAAATGTTTTGACCAAATAAGATACTGCTTTCATTAAACTGTTTACTTCTGTTGTTCAACATGTAAAGTACTTTACTTATGCCTTAAGGCTTAGTGTTACAAATGGCTAAATATTTGTTAAAGATAGAGACATTTCCAAAAGAAAATGAATATTCCTGGATGGGTTTTTAGTTTGGAGCATGAATCACATTTTCATGCCAATAAACATTAAATGTCATGTTAATATTTTCAGCATTTTGATGAAGCGTGTCTTTAACCCAATCCCCCCGTCCCATCCCGCCCCCGTCCCACCCCCAGCTCCCTCAGCTTTGAAAAGGACATGACTAACAGGCAGGCATGGTGTGGCTTTAAGTGCTGCTGGTTCCCCGATTATAGACTGAGGTTTAATTCATTTATCAATAGCTGGCTGAGTTGAATTACAACACAACAGGGCCCAAACATGGCCTATTTTAGGTACTTAACACAAAAGCAGAGCCATGGTGAGCAGATCCTGCTGTGGTTGAGAGGAACAAAAGATCAGACAGCTGTCCACCACCTTCTGACATCACAGTAAGATCACAGAACTGTTTAAAGCAGGGGTTCTCAACGTTTTTGGTAGTGGACCCCTGGAAATGCTTTGGCCATGTGCCCATGTCTCATGTCTTATTTAGTGACAGATTCTCCCTGTCTTCCAGCTTTTTAGTGAACAGAAAATACATTTTCAGGTGTATTTCATCAAAGGTCACTTCAATGTTATATTGTTCCAGTTCCAATTTTGTGTGCTTGTTTTGTTAATCCTTTTATGAGTTATCTCTCTGTCTTGATTAGATGATATTGGTCAAATGTATTTTCTGTTTACTAAAGAGCTGGAGAGTTACTAAGCAACCTTCTATAGCAATGGTTGCTATGGGAATATGTAGCTATTTAATAGTTATTTTAACAAATGTTTTATGTGTTTTATTTCAACACATTTAAAAAAGTACACTCCCCTTTCACTCTTCAATTCATTATGAATTTTACTGTGACTCTATAAAGGAGGGTTCATATTTTACTAATATAATTTGTGGTCACTGTCAAGTGTACCATACTGTATAGCCTATATTTTATGATCCAAATCTAGGCAATGAACAAAAGAGAGAGACAATTATCTTTGATCGTTTATATGCAGAAATGCGATACATTTACTCCCTGTAGGTGTTGACTCTGGATTATGAACACCAACATAGCATCAACCTTCAATGACAGCTCCCGGCCTCTGCTGCTGGTTAGAGTAACCATGGCAACAAGTACTGTAGCTATCACATTATAGTGTATTGGTTTCCAGTCCACTATATTGTAAGTAAGAGATGCCACTATCATGAATGCATTTAAAACATACACGGACATGGTAGAGTATATAGTAGTCTATAAAGCAGCTGAAATAGTTCTAAAAAATAAGGCCAGTTTCTAGTTGCAGTGGTGGCAGCCTAACATGAAGCACATTTACCTGAGTACTGCACTGTACTGTAAATGTTTTGAGTATGTAAGTATGTACCTTTTGGTTTCACTCCATACATTTTAAACACAAATACTGTACTTTTTACTTGACTACATTTCAAATATGGGAAAAGATTATTATGATTGAACCACTTCTCTTAAGCCCTATTCCAATTACATATATGGAAATAGATCTACAAGTACTAATTACTTGCGCACGCAGAGCGAGCAAGTACTGTGATCGGCTGGGTATGTATGTCGGTGTTGTCCACCGGCCAATAAGGGACCACCATTCTTGATGACGTAACTAAGGTACGTTTGGTGATCACAATCACAATTTGCGTCTTCACTTGAGAGCTCAAGTTAATAATTCAATTTTCCCCCTCTCTCAATGGCTCGTACAACTGTCACTTGTTAGTAGAGTTATATTTGACCAGGAGTATCTATACTTTGACGAGTATACGGGTACTTTGTCCACCACCATTTTTGTGTGGAGAGTATGCAAAGTAGAATTACTGTGTTACAAGTAAAAGTTCAGAATTCAAACTTGTACTAAAAGTACAAAGGTATTGGCATAAAAATATACTTGGTGTTTTGTGATAATAATCCAAATAAGTAACTAGTAAATGATACGTAGCTTGCAGAGTTACAGTAGTTCAGTCAGATATACTCGAGGGGCTCATTCAGTGTTATGCAAGACCCACATGTAATTCGCTGACGTGGCAATCAATCAGCTGACCATTGGGCAGGGTATTTAAGCTCACTTAGGTCTTGATTATTTTCCTGCGTTCCTTCCTCTGCATATGCACTCTGCTATTCTGTTCCCCTTTGGGGGGTTGTTATTGTATATCTATCTCCCTGCTCTTAATGGTTACTGATGGTTGTATAATTGTGCCGGGCAGGGAGAAAAATGTAGCAGAGCCAAACGCCAAGATAAAATGTTATATGCACACTTGTATTCTCATTCTATAATAAATATTTGTTCAATCTATTCGTGAGTTATCTGACTGAACTTATATTTTCAAATAATTGTAGTGGGGTAAAATGTATAAAATTTGACTCTGAGATGCAGTGGAGTAAAGGTAAAGTAAAAAGTACCTCAAAATTGTACTTCAGTAAATGTACTTATTTACTGGCTGATTGATTGAATGATTGATTGACACGAAAATTGACACTGACACAGGAACAGCACAGATTTATGTTCAATCCCTATACACTATCCAAATTTCAACACATCCTTGAAAAGCAGCAGATTGTATAGGTAGGCATATAGTCTATAACTGAAATGTATACATGCATTAATACAATGCATTAGATGGGTTGAAAAAGTTGTATTAAGAAGAAAGTAAGAGAGAATGATAAAACATACTGTATATGGCATCAACATCAACAAATAGGTCTTATATAACCTAAACGTTCTCTATAAACAGTCTATGCTGTAACTATTTTAAGAATCAACTAAGATTATAATGGAATCATGTGGGCCACATGATTCCATTATAATCTTAGTTGATGTGGCGCTCATCTCGGGATCTACATAACGGTGTGGAACTCATGGTGCGTTCACACTGGCAGATGAGACGATGCAAATACGCGTTGTGAGTTGCTTTGGAGCAGCTACAGCCTACATGCATCATTCCGTCTTTGCAACGTCATGTCGCTGGCTTTCATTTCATTGACAATGAATGGTAGACTGTATCGTTTCATCTGCCAATATTTCAAAAGGTGCCTATGTGCTCGCGGCGCCACTGAAAAATCCGTCCCCCCCCCATCCCCCTAGGGGAGGGGGGTGGGGGGGTCAAACCACCAAAAGGTGGGGTTATGGTTAGGGTTTGGGGTCGGACTACAGAGAGGTTGTTCCAGTGCCTCAATGCACATACAAAACTGCATTTTGGCAGTTATTATTATTATGAATTACCTGGCTGTGATTCCTCCTCCTCCCATGTGTCTCAAAACGTAAATGTTTAACCACATTATCAGCAGCGCCTCGAACATGGTCAAAACTCACTGACCATCTGTAAGTAGCCTATTCTATATAAAATGTACAACACCATCACCTCCTGGGCAGTTTCAGGAGAGGAGAGGGTTTGCATGTTTTAAACATGTAGTTAGTGTTGGGCTGCAGAACCCATGCAACTCAGAGGAAAAAAAGGAAGAAAAAAACCCTGCAGCTTACCGGTGTTGACAGTTGTGGAGCTTTCATTAGCAACGCGTCGATCTCCTCCTTTCCCCATAAATCCAAAAATAGTGTAAAACTATAATTCCCAAAGTGGGGTCCAGGGACCCCCAGGGGTCCTTGAGCGAGTTCCAGGGGGTACCCAGCTACATGATAGTTTGGAGTTATGGCATGTCATGTGGACACTCTCAGAGTTAAATTAACATTGATTTTACATTATCAATTGGAGTCCCACAGGTAGAAATGGCATTAAAAGAGGGTCCGACTCCGTAGCCTAATGGCATTAATGCTTGTCAAACTGGGGGTCCTTGAAATTAAACGGGTTGAGAATCACTGCTAGAGCTGTATACATCTTCTCTTATGGGGGTCCCTGGCATATCTCTTCAAATGGTGGGGGTCCGCGGGCTAATAAGTGTCCATTTGGGGGTCCTTGACACGAAAAAGTTTGGCAACCACTGTACTAGAGGATAAAGTAACGCTCCAACGTTTTAAGCACTGGGCCCTAGTGGTAAGAGGAGGAACTACAGGCGGACCCGTGGATTCATGACCGGGAAACCCTGTGCAGCTGGGCTTTAACATTGAGCGCTCGGTTGCACTTCCGCACCATAGACATATATACATAGACGCCCCTTCCGGCTCTGAGGCGTGTGTCAAAATTGAAGGCACTATTTTCCCGACATTCCTTGCGAAGAATAGCGGAAGCAAGGCGGAAGCTTGTCAAGCTTCCGCGTGCGTAACATAAGTCCCGGAAAATACGTGCTGTGATTGGCCAGTAGTCACTTGAGTGACAGCGAGAGACATGGAGGAGTCACATGAGTAACGTCACTCGGGCAGCGACGCAGTCGCCTTCAGGGCATCGCCTTCAGCACTTCTAAATAAGAAAGCTGCGGAGAACTGTTGCTTTGTGTTCACTCTTTAATGTTTTCTGTTAGTAATCTAATCCCCCCTGGCTCTGATGTTGTATTGTTAATAACTTTGTTGTTTGTGTTTGTTTGTTTGTCTTGTTTTGTAATGTATATTGTCATGACTGTTATAAAGATTTGTTAAAAAAAAAAAAGCCTTCAGCACTGCACTTCCGCCTTCATTGGGATACACGTCGCTCCAATGAACTGCAGCGGCAAATGAGGCGTCTATGTATATATGTCTATGTTCCGCACCACCAAAATGTGGTGGTGAAATGTGGAAGTAGACGTTCTGAGACGGTTCTTCCGGGTGCTTCAAAACGCCACTGAGCAACTTCCACTGACATGAATAGGGGGTTGTTCACATAGGCCCCTGCCTATGTGAACAACTAAATGGTGGCTTATACTGCATGGCATTGGCAGTGTGCAGTGTGCACTATAGACAGTGTAGCGCTAATCAGACACACACCGACCCTTTTATTTAAGGCTGCACCATTACACCATTTATTGTTGCCCCTGCAGTTAAAGGCTCAAGGAGACCTAACTATTTTTAATATTGTGTTAATATTATTGAATTAAAGAGCGTAAATAGGGTATGCTTTTTTCCCTTGATTATTATGAGGCACTGGATTAAAACTAGAAAATGCACATCTCGCTGTCCGTTGTCGTTGTCCATGGTGCTGTCCGTGTCGCTGTGACGCTGTCCGTGGTGCTGATTGATTCAATGGGGAGGCAGCGCTGTGTGAACGCTCGACAAGCACATTCATAACTGATTTGAATTTAATTAGCTAGTGTGGTGTATTATGAATCATATAAGCATATTCCATAACTACTTGAATATACAATATTAAAATTAGAAAGCTACAAATTAGGGTTTCTCTTAGGCAAAGCTAGAAAATGAGATATTAAGACGAGTTAGTGGCTTGAAAATCATCTCTTGTCAGTGCAACATGTGGAGTAAATTCAGCAGCCACGTGATTACTCGCTTGTTTCCATTATGGAAAAACGCCCCCATCCACAGCCACACCACATCCTCTTATTTTTGGCTATTTGAAGTTGGAACATAAAACTTCAACTTTTAGCATTGCCGATTGCAAGGATTGTGTAGAGTATAGGCTAAAGTATGAATTATTTTAATAGAAATAAATAATTTACGCCGTGGATGTTTTATTGGCCACTGCTTTGCGCATGCGAAGTGCTGAAGCCACTGCCACTTGTTATGATGACAGAAACAGATGACCGTGCGGGAACTCTAGTGCGCAATACTCTCGTTGCACACAGTCGAATAATATCCTAATCCACCTATTCTAACCTATATAGTCGTTTTCCTTGGAGTTGGGTCTGTGCTGGCTTTCCGAAACTGGCTCCACGAGGCCGATCTTCACGCAACAGGAGGTCGACTCTTCTCCTCACCCCCTCTTTGAGATCTATGTGAACAGCGTTGTAGCCTATACCACCTGTAACTGTGCCTTCACTGTTAGAGCTCTCTCTCTCAGCACCACGCTGAGTTTCACGGACTGAAAAGATGATGAAGAAGCAGAACGTCCGGACTCTCTCACTCATCCTGTGCATGTTCTCCTACTTGCTGGTGGGCGCCGCGGTGTTCGACGCGTTGGAGTCCGAGACGGAGAGCTCTCGCAGGCGCATCTTGGAGCAGAAACGCAGCGACATGAAAAAGAAGTACCGCTTCTCGGAGGACGACTACCGGGAAATTGAGCGAGTTGTACTGCAGGCTGAGCCTCATCGCGCCGGGAGGCAGTGGAAATTTGCGGGTTCTTTTTACTTTGCCATAACGGTCATCACCACCATTGGTGAGTTTGATTTTTTGTACTGTCGCTATACCCATTAGATATTATGCACGCACGCACGCACAGTCGCACACACACACACACACACACACACACACACACACACACACACACACACACACACACACACACACACACACACACACACACACACACACACACACACACACACACACACACACACACACAGACATTGTACAAATTGTCTTATTATGGACGTTCCATATACAGTTTGATATTTTAACATAGAACTTTTCCTGAATTAATTTAATTCTCTCTCCATTAAGGTTATGGCCATGCAGCACCTGGTACAGACGCAGGGAAGGTCTTCTGCATGCTGTATGCTGTACTGGGCATTCCTCTTACTCTGGTCATGTTCCAGAGCCTGGGCGAGAGGATGAATACATTTGTCCGCTATCTCCTCTGCAAGATAAAGCAGTGCCTGGGCTTACGGCAAACAGAGGTCTCCATGGAGAACATGGTACTGGTGGGCTTCCTGTCCTGCATCGGAACGCTGTGTGTAGGCGCCGCAGCCTTCTCTCACTTTGAGGGCTGGACATTCTTCCATGCATACTACTACTCCTTCATCACACTGACCACCATTGGATTCGGGGACTTTGTGGCCCTGCAGAAGAAGGAGGACCTCCAGGAGAAGACGCCTTACGTGGCGTTCAGCTTCCTGTACATCCTGGTGGGGCTCACTGTCATCGGGGCGTTCCTCAACCTGGTGGTGCTTCGTTTCCTCACCATGAACACCGAAGATGAAAGGAGAGATGCCAAGGAGAGGGCCTCACTGAAGAGGGAGAAAGATCTTGTGGACAGGACCTTCGGACTCTCTGCCATAGGAGTACGGAGCAGAGATGCAGGGCAGAGGGGCAGGACGAACATGGTGCACAGTCGTAGCCACAGTACCCTCTATCTTCCCATGGAGGAGGGAACCAGTCGCACCAATCTAATCGCTTCCCCAGGAGAGGAACAGGAGAGCACGAGTGCCCCTCGCATACAGAAGCTGCAATTTCACTTCAAGACAGACAGATGCAGGCCGGACTCAAGTCTGGGTTCCCTCTGTTCCTGTATGTGTTACATGTGTGACAGTCTCCTCATGTCACACAGTGACCACCCTGGCTGTCATGTCAATTCTGTCTATTACAAATCTATCTCTTATAGAATCCACGGTCACTCTCCAAGCTTTAGGGACAACACTGGACTCTCTTCACCAGGTAGCACACCTGGGCACAGCTTCAGGGGTTTCCCTCGCTCTCGGCGGAGGTCAGTGTAGTGACTGCCGTAGTGATGGACAGGGTTTGAATTGGCTGTATAGTATTTTAAACAACAATATTTTCTGATAGACCTCATACTGTATGTGCAAATGTTTTGTTTATTGAAATGATTTTGCTTGTTTGTAAAGCAAGCATAACCTTTTCCCCTGCTCAGAAAGCTCCAAATTGTAATGCATGAAAAGGGGCAGGTAGAGCACTCTGACCCCCTTTCCACCGGTTGGTTCCCAATGGGAACCGGTTCAGTTCTTTTTGGTTCTTAGTCCATGAGCCAGAGCTCCAAAATTGGTGGGAAAAACTAGACCTATATTAAATTGTTTATAGGATCAATACAAGTAAATGAATACATGATAACCCTTCCACAGTAGTAGCTTTTTCATATTTTCGATTATTTTGCATATTTTCCCACATAATGCCTCATTTGCATATTTCAAAATGTAAAATTTGTAATACAATAAATCATTGTCTTCGTGTAAGTACTCAACTTTGGAAGTTTCATGGTGATAACAATCTAATATAGGTATGGTTTTGCACACTCAATTCATAATTAACGTTCCAATTGTTGAACTCTGGCTCATGGACTAAAAACCAAAAAGAACTGAACCGGTTCCCATTGGGAACCAACCGGTGGAAAAGGGCCCACAGTGTAATCAATGAGTGCTCTTGCACTCATGCACTTAATGCAAAAGTATTTTGAAATGTATAGATTTAGAAATGTATTTCTTCAACTTATGTGATTCAGTGTTTAAAGGATCCTTGCTTAAGGTAACAAAACAATGCGACTTTGCACTATGATGGACCCGCTTTCTAAATGGTAAATGGTGCATTCCTGCATTAATGACATGACTTCATGCTACAGACCATAGCAAGACAAATTATTCTTTACAGGGAGAGCCTTAAGTTAAAAGACTTTGAAAAATCATCCCTGTGTGAAGTGAGGGGCGCTCTTATCATCATACATAATTTCTTTCTGGCCAATCACAATTTGCGTCCTTACTTTTGTCTTCAATGTTTGTGTTTACACAATGTTTACACAAACACTCAAAACTAGTCATAGGTGGTGGACTGGTGGTAGCAAAACAATGTTTGTGTTTACACAAACCCTCAAAGCTGGACATATGACAACAAACATAATGGGCCTTTACTTGAGTTACTTGAATTACTGAGTTAATTAATCATTATAATTTATAACAGGGACAAAATAAACTTGGAGTGCATTTTCCGGCACTAATGTATACAGATCATGTACAGAGAAATGATGGTGATTGAATCACATTTAATGGATGTAGCCCATGCTTGATATGTAGCAAGACTTTGTTGTATATTTCCCATATGGTCCTGGAAAACATATATGCATGAGTGCCCAGTTAGTGCACTGGCCATACTCTCCCTGTGAGTCTTGAAAATCCAAGTTCTTTCCTTTCTCTCTGCTCTAGGTTTCCTGTCACTCTCCTATGTAAATATAGCTATAGTGCATATATATATATATATATATATATATATATATATATGAAACTGTTTTACACTGTCTTCCATGTAATTTGTGAAATTCAGTTGGCAGTTTAGCTTTATTTGGTCTCGCCAATCTTGGTCTATTAAACTTAAAGAAGCACAAACGACTGAAAATCTTGTTTTCATAAATGTTACTGCACAAGACATAAAGATCAAAACTTTAACAGGTATTGGAATATTTGTCTCATTTGTGTATTTGACATTTTGATTTGGTGTTGTTGATATGACTCCATGTTACAAACTCAGGTCTACCATTCTGAAATTTAATTTAATAATATTTGGACTGCTGGACATCTGACAGTAGGCTCTCTTTACGCTTAAAAATAATAATATATATATATATATATATATATATATATATATATATTTATTTTTACACACACACACACACACACACACACACACACACACACACACACACACACACACACACACACACACACACACACACACACACACACACACACACACACACACACACACACACACACACACACACAGGCTTCTGTGTGCGGCCTAGAGGGCACCTGAGCATGTGCAACACCATACCTCTTACACCATGTGTCCTTTGGGAAACCGGGCCATTACCTTTAATTCACCCGACACTGAAACATATCCTAATTACGTCACCATCGACAGCCAGTTATAACCCGACATTGAAATATATCTTAATTACGTCACCATCAACATCAGTATATATACCTACCAAGCATACGCACATAAAAAAGCCAGCCGACCACAGTATAGTACTTTCAACTTACATACATGTATACATACGTACCTGTTACCTGTTGGGTAAGCTGTTACCCAACCAATATTGAAACATATCGTAATTACGTCACCAGTTATAACCCGACTTTAGTATTTAATTTCAATGTTTTACAGAGAGGCTGAGATTTGAAAGTTCGTAGCGATAGTAGGCACTCAACAGAGTGCAGTTCTAGTTGACATTGTGAGTGATTGGTGCTATCGCAAATCAGTTCATTATCCACACATGGATATAATGAACTAGCTCAGTCTTCAGTTAGCCTAGATAGATGTATTTCAAGTCAAATCTCACCTTACACACTTAACTTACTTTCACTTTACCATCTCCTATTTATTTCTGTTGAGCCTACTCTTGGAATCAGAAACAATAATTAATATAGCTGCAAGCAGCTATATGCAATATACACAATGAGCTATATAAACATTGATGACTGAAATTAGTAAGTAAAATAGATACAAATCACACTTGTGAAATAAGGGGTGCTCTTATCGTCATACATCATCACATTCCGCAGCCAATCAAATCATCACATGCGGTACACAGACACACAAAGCTGGACAACCAGCTTTGTATGTAAGGATGTATCGTGGAAATGTGATTTCTTTGACGTGGCCAAATAAATCTGGGGGAAATCTAAAGGTCGGAGGTCTTTTGACGAATGAGTGTGAGCTTCAGTTCTTGTGGGATTCTCAAGGGCCTCTACCATATTGCTGAATTTCGTGGTACAGAAATGTCAAAACTGCTAAAATGCGGAATTCTTATGGGAACAATCTATACCCCTAATAATAGGTGTGACATCATCTTAAGATGTCATGCTATCGTTTTCCAAATTAAGCGTTTCTGCATTTGAATGGTTATTTCTCCACAACACGAAAGAATATAGAATAACTAAACATAAAGACTTTCTATAATAAGCGATATGGGGTTTAAACCTGTCCATGGGTTCATGATGTGTCCCTGACATGGAATGATACCCCAACCAGCACGCCCATGATGTGGGTCCCATATGGCTATGGCCGTATGGGTTAACTATATGAGACCAGGTGGGCTAACTTTATGAAACCTATATGACAAATACCCAGGCCCTAGGTCAGCCTGAACCTGCTCATTTCTGTGTGGTTGACATGGTGTTGGTAGACTGGAGATGACGTCAGTTCTTTGGTTACGCTGATTGGCTGAAGGGGTTGTTTGTCAACGCTATAGTCCCGTAACCAGAGTTAGATTCCATTTGCATGTATGGAAATGCAATTTCTGTGACGTGGCCAAAAAAAGGCTGAAAAGTGGATCAAGAAAATCATAACAATTTACTCATCGAGGGATCTAAAGGTCAAAGGTCTTTTGACGAGTGAGTGCGAGTTTCAGTTCCTGAAGGATCCTCACGGCCCTCTACCATATTGCTGAATTTCATGAAAATCACAGAACTGCCAATACTGCTAAAATGGCGGAATTTTCACAGAAACAAAAAAGGTCTGCCCTTTGAACAAATTTTCAAGTTTAAGTTTTATAATTTATTGTTTTGCTAATGATGTGTGCCCCCTCGTCATTTTCAACTGCCCCCCCAGTCATTTTATCCTGGAGCTGAGCCTGGAACAAACTCCCACTATACCTTCGACAGGCTCAAGACCTACTTCTTCAGTCTTTCTTGCTTTTAGTTGAGTGTTTGTCCTCACTGTATTGCCTTATTCACTGCTATTATTGTAATGTTGTTTTATGTCTTTGCTTTTCATTTTTCTTTATTGCTCTGTAAAGCACTTTGAGCTGCATTTCATGTCATGTTCTATACAAACAAAGTTTTATATTATTAGGGGTCAAGCCCGAAGCCCGAAGTTTCTGTACGGATTCTACCATTTTTAGCAGTTTTGACAGTTCTGTGCTGTAGTTTTGCACAATCTTCGGCAATATGGTAGAGGGACGTGAGAATCCTCTGAAGCTCACAGTCATTCGTCAAAAGACCTCTGACCTTTAGATCTCCCGATGAATACATTTTATGATTTGCTCGATCCACTTTTTCGGATGTCAAAAAGCGACGTTTGTGGCCTTGGTAACCACTGAACCACTGAAATTTCCATTCCATTCAAATTTCCATTCATGCGAGTGAATGGAAGTTAACTCGCATGAACTTCAGGTTCTCCTGAGTCTGGACTCTGGTTTGGGCTTGACCCCTAATAATTAAACATAAAGACTTTCTATAACAAACAACATGGGGTTTCAAGGTACCTTCTGTACACATCCCCAGTAGACATTCAGGATATTCAGGTACCTGAATGTCCTGAATGTCTACTGGGGTTGGACCATGACCTGAAGGTATAGGTCGTCTTCCAGGCCGGGGGTCTGACCGGCTCTCTCCGGCTCAGAGGCTCTGTGACTGGTTCTCCAAGCTGGGGGGGGAGGAGCAGCAGCAGCTCAGAGGCTCTGTGACTGGTTCTCCTGGCTGGGGGGGGGAGGAGCAGCAGCAGCTCAGAGGCTCTGTGACTGGATCTCCTGGCTGGTGGGGGGAGGAGCAGCAGCAGCCAGGCTGCTGAGGTAGTGGTGGATGTGGAGCATGGCTGCGTCCAGCAGAGAGTAAATGTCCTGGAGAGTCTGGAGCCGCTCCTCCTCAGACAGCCCCGTCAGAGGAGGAGGAGGAGGCATGGACAACGCGGAGGGAGGAGCAGCCGGCGGCACATGGAGCAGCCACGACGGAGCTGGCGGGAAGGAGAAAGCAGAGGAGCTGGAAGCGAGTGTCTCCCCCGCAACAGCAGCAGCAGCAGATGGGGTTTCCCCCGCGGCCTCCTCTGCATCAGCAGGACCACCACCACCACCAGGGGGCGCTCCAGAAGAGAAGAGAGCCCAGACAGGGAACAAGGCGACGGGAGGAAAGCCAGGCGGCGGCAACGGCATTCCTGGAGCCACCGCGCTAGCAGGGGGTGTATCGGCCAAGGGCGTTCCTTGAGCGAATGGTGCTGCGCGGAGCACGTCGGCGCGGCAGATGGGACAGGTGCGCTGCCTCTGGAACCAGGAGCGTAGACAGCCGCCATGGAAGATGTGGCCGCAGGGCAGCTTCTTGGCCCCTCCCACCGCCGGCGCCATCTCCTCCCGACACACCACGCACGCGCCGTCGGCGGCCCGCAGGTCGGCGGCCGTGGCGTCGGGGTACGCGGCGTTCATGTGGCGCACGGCGCGGCGCGACATGACCACGTCCGTGGCGGCCCTCCGCAGAGTCCGCAGCGCCAGGTAGAGCGGCCGCGTGGCAAACAGCGGGAAGCTGTGCACCTGGAGCATGACAACGATGAAGGCGAGGTGCAGCAGCGCCGTCATGCCGCCCGTCACCAGCTCCGTGTAGAGCATGTAGACCGCCTTGTCGTCCCAGGAGGACGCGGACGCCCCCTGGTGGTCGCCACCGCGCAGCTCGGCACTGTGCAGCAGGTACTTGACCAGCGTTGTCAGCACCATGGTCAGCAGCACGGCGTACTCCAGGCCGAACACCAGCTGTACCGACGGCCCGCGGCTCACCACGCTGCGCCAGGCGTGCCGCACGAACAGCACGTCCAGTGCGGCCAGCAGGGACAGCAGGGAGCGCACACGCAGGTGGAACAGCGGCGACGCGTCGTGCGGGCTGCGCTCCATCGTGTCCACGCGGTCCTCAGCCAGCCAGTGGAAGCACTTGAGGAAGAGCAGCAGCGCGAAGAGCGCCACGAAGCGCGGCGACGCGTCGTCGCGGAACACCGTGAACGCCACGCATGTCTCGGTGACGGCGTAGCCGCAGCGCTCCACCAGGCGCTCCGTCTCGGCGGCTCGCAGCGCGCCGAAGAACACGCTGCGGAGGAGGCGGCCCAGCAGGTAGAGCAGCACCGCCCCCTGCAGGTAGAGCACGGCCATGCTGGGGCTGCTGCGACCCAGGTACACCACGGCGGGGTAGAACTGCTGCTTGAGGATGTAGGCGTGGGCCACCACTGCGCCCGTCAGTGCCAGGCTGGTGGCCGTGACCAGGGCCACTCGCACCATAGCTCTGGGAAAATGTATAATATTCGGGCCAAATACAACGACACCAGGCGTCGGGGGGGGTGCGTCAACTAGGCCAGGAGGTAGCAGGGGGTGGCACGGCCAAATAGGTTTTTCTGTCTTATATGATCAGTATGTTGTTCAGTGTCCTACAGGAGTCTGCCAGGGTCTTAGAGCAGTCCAGTTCTATGTCAGGGTCTTACCGGATCAGTATCTTATTCAGTATCTCAGAGGAGTTCCACCCAAATCGGCTGGGAGTTCAACGTCAGGGATGTGTCCTATAGGCTTCCGGGCGGTCGATATTTTAGTGCACTAACTTATTCCATTTGGACCGTTCAATGTGGTTGAGCCAGTCTAGTAAGTCTTGTCTGTCTCTCTTCGATGGGTATAATTCTATATAAGTCTGTCTGTGAATCCGCCTGGTTCTGTGTGTGTGTATTTGTCTTGCACGGTTTGCCCAAATATGGAGATGGCTGTGGTCATAGAGGTGACATCATGGCTGCAGACTGGCCTCCAGTACTAGTGATTAAAAACTATGATGATGTCATTCATCTATGATGTCATATCATATGGCTTCATATTTGGGCACGATTTCAGGCCTACCCTTAAGGAAACCGACAGACAGACATGCAGACAGACAGGCAGGCAGGAAGGCAGACAGACCCCCTGGGTACACCTTAGCGGACAGCCGCGGACAGATGGAAAAGAAGCTCCACCTCTGCGGAGGAGAGCGTTTCCGGGAATCTGTCCGTCGCGGCTGTCTAAAAACTCGGAAATTACGTAAAAGACAGCTTCTTCTGTCCGTGGCTGTCCGCTAAGGTGTGCCCAGGGGGTGACTGACTGCAGGGTTTCTCACAGTGGGTGCCAGAACACTTTGACATGCAGTTCATCAATATCACTTCAGTTTAACCACTTAGACCAGGGGTGTTCAAACTTTTTTCAAAGACAGGCATATTAGAAAAATCACACCTGTGTGAACTGAGTGGTGTAAGGTCTTATATAGACTGATTAACTGTAGTCTGACGTAATGTCTGACGTAATGAAATCACACCCGTGTGAACTGGGTGACCATAGCAACCATGCTCATTTTTTGGTACGAACAGACACGTAAACTAACAAAGCGGCAGCGGTGGCCGAACGGATTGCAGAGCGGTCTTGATACCGGAAGGTCGCCAGTTCGAATCAGCGGTCCGACACGTTAAAATTACCACAGCTGAAGTGCCCTTGAGCAAGGCATTGAACCACTACCATGAAATGTTCTATGAGCAGGGCCTGGCTGGAAACAAGTTCTTGAGCTTAGCCCAGATACCCTGGGTAAATATAGTAACTTTGCTTTTTTTGCTTTGCTTTGCTTTGCTTTGGTCACCCGTGTGAACTGGGTGACCATAGCAACCATGCTAATTTTTTGGTACGAACAGACACGTAAACTAACAAAGCCAGTTGTGGTCACCCGTGTGAACTGGGTGACCATAGCAACCATGCTCATTTTTTGGTACGAACAGACACGTAAACTAACAAGGCCAGTTGTAGGAGTGGTTTACACCACTCAAAAAGTGTGGGCTGAAACTCTTGTCACACTGTTTGCAGCGGTATAGTTTTTCTCCAGTGTGGATATGCAGGTGAGACTGCAGATGATCTAACCGAATGAAACTCTTGTCACACTGTTTGCAGTGGTATGGTTTTTCTCTGTGTGGATACGCTGGTGGTTCTTTAGATTATCTAAACGACTGAAACTCTTGTCACACTGTTTGCAGCGGTATGGTTTTTCTCCACTGTGAATACGCAGGTGTGTCTTTAGAGTACCTAATTCTGTGAAACTATTCTCACACTGTTTGCAGCGGTATAGTTTTTCTCCAGTATGAATACGCTGGTGTTTCTTTAGATTACCTAACTCTGTGAAACTATTCTCACACTGTTTGCAGCGGTATGGTTTTTCTCCAGTGTGGATACGCAGGTGAGACTGCAGATGACCTAACTGACTGAAACTCTTGTCACACTGTTTGCAGCGGTATGGTTTTTCTCCAGTGTGGATACGCAGGTGTTTCTTTAGATTACCTAACTCTGTGAAACTATTCTCACACTGTTTGCAGCGGTATGGTTTTTCTCCAGTGTGGATACGCAGGTGAGACTTCAGATGACCTATCTGACTGAAACTCTTTTCACACTGTTTGCAGCGGTATGGTTTTTCTCCAGTATGAATACGCTGGTGTTTCTTTAGATTACCTAACTCTGTGAAACTATTCTCACACTGTTTGCAGCGGTATGGTTTTTCTCCAGTGTGGATACGCAGGTGAGACTTCAGATGACCTATCTGACGGAAACTCTTTTCACACTGTTTGCAGCGGTATGGTTTTTCTCCAGTATGAATACGCTGGTGTTTCTTTAGATCACCCAACTCTGTGAAACTATTCTCACACTGTTTGCAGCAGTATGGTTTTTCTCCAGTATGAATACGCTGGTGTTTCTTTAGAGCACCTAAATCGTTGAAACTCTTGTCACACTGTTTGCAGCTGTATGGTTTTTCTCCAGTATGAATACGCTGGTGTTTCTTTAGAGCACCTACATCGTTGAAACTCTTGTCACACTGTTTGCAGCTGTATGGTTTTTCTCCAGTATGAATACGCTGGTGTTTCTTTAGAGCACCTAAATCGTTGAAACTCTTGTCACACTGTTTGCAGCGGTATAGTTTTTCTCCAGTGTGGATATGCAGGTGAGACTGCAGATGACCTAACTGACTGAAACTCTTGTCACACTCTTTGCAGTGGTAAGGTTTTTCTCCAGTGTGGATATGCAGGTGAGACTGCAGATGACCTAACTGACTGAAACTCTTGTCACACTGTTTGCAGTGGTATGGTTTTTCTCCAGTGTGGATACGCAGATGAGACTGCAGATGACCTAACCGACTGAAACTCTTGTCACACTGTTTGCAGATGTGGATTTTCTTTCCTATGTAACTAATCCGACACGTCTTTACGTCTCCCGCCTGAGCTACATTCTTGGTAAACTGTTGACGACTGTCATGTTTCGGTCCATCCGTGTCTCCTTGTCTCTGGCTGGCTACGGGGCTGTTGATTGGCTGACAGGCTGCCGAGGGCATCTGTTCGTTGCTCAGCGATTGGCAGTAGAGGTCCTTGTGGCTCCTCTTCATGTGTTGACGGAGGAAGGTGGAGGCACGGGCATATGGACTGTCAGAACAGGAGACCTGAGTCTGGACATGTTGGGACTCGCTCCTCCGTTCCATCATCACATCTGATGCTATACAATAAATGGACTGTGATGGGAGGAGAGTTTCAGGTTCCTCTGTGGGGGTTGGGTAGATATGTCCTTTATTTGGGGGCGGGGCGGCAGTGGCTCAGGGGTAGAGGGACCGGATGGGAACCACAGAGTTCTCGGTTCGAACCCGCCCCAGGTTCCCCAAAGAGTTAGTGTCGAAGTGTCCTTGAGACTCAGAACCCCTAATTGCTGTCCTTCTCTCTCTCTATTTTGTCTATTAGGCAAATCCTTTAGTACAAAATCTACACACTGTAATGAGACGAAGTGAAATCTACACGCTGTAATGAGATGCCAAATACCAATTGTTACTGCCTTTGAACTCAGTGTGGTCCGTGTTTTAAGCTGAGCTCCATCGATGCTTGCCAATATAAAGTTCTGTGTCAGTATATTTCCAAATATGGAGTTCCAATGCAGTCTCACCCAAATATGGAGGTTTGTGACGTCAGACTGGCCTTCAAGTGCCAATCGGATCAGTAACACAAGGTAGCCATAGCAACGTGATATCTATCTATAAATTAACCAAGTCTCTGTCTGTGTGTAATCCACGTAACTCGAGTAAATTCGACTCACGCGTTCCACCCCACCACATGGTGTGCAGTGTCCGGTGTCGAGTCGGTCGGACCCACGGTTGTCCAGAACCGCCCCAAAAAGTCCTATGCCCGGGCTCTGGACAGGGCCCCTGCCCAGGGTCCATATACAGTATGGAGCTGGCCTGTTCTGACATCATTCTGACGTCTGCGTAGACTCCATATTTGGGCATGCCTGACAAAGAACTACATATATGGGCATAAAAGGGACACATACATAATATCTGGATGGGCCATGCGCCAGGCCGAGGGCAAATCTATCCTTATCTAGGCTGACGAGGAGCTGAGGTCTGACGTCACATACAAATCGGCAGTGCAAGCCTATAGCAGGGGGCGGACTTGTAAAGATTTGTTTTTTTGTGACTAGTTTTTTAATTTTGGCGTGGTGTTAGGTATGGGTATAAGGTTTTCAAAAAGCTGTGCAAACGTGTTGGGCCGCCCCCTAGTGTTCTGTTTGCACAGTATATCCTATTTTTAAAAACTATTTGTTAATTAATATAACAAATTAGGCCAATCTCTAAGTCGAATAATAATGATGATAATAATAATAATAATATCTCAAACTTATATAGCGCTTTTCTGAGTACCCAAAGACACTTTACATGTTGGGCAAGAGGAAGCAATAAAAATAACTTTATTAGGACAAAGGAGCTAATAAAAAAATAATATTGAAGAGGTGGATTTTGAGGGCGGTTTTGAAAGTTTGGAGGGTGGAGGCATCTCTGAGTGTGCCTATGTCAATATATATCTTTTATTTAAAAAAGAATCACACCCGTGTGAACTGAGTGGTGCAAGGTCTTATATAGCCTGATCAGCTGTGGTCTGACGTAATGTCAGTGACCATAGTAACCATGCTCGTTTTTTTGGTACGAACAAACACGGGTACACGGGTACACAGGTACACAGGTACAAAGCCAGTTGTTGGAGTGGTTTGCACCACTCAAAAAAATCACACCCGTGTTAAGTGAGGGGCGCTCTGATAATTATACATCATCATACATCATCTCATGAACAACTGAATTGATGTGATTGGTTAAATTTACGTCATATTTGGCGGACATTTGACCCAATTTCTCCTTTCATCGTCAATGGCAAATATTGAGATGTGTGGGGACTGTATATATGCCCCTCAAAAAACAGTGGCCAAAACTCAATCGAAAATTGGCGACTGAAAATTGTTGAAAGTGGCCGTTTCCAAGATGTTTTGTACATTTTCTCTGGAATGGAAGGTCCATAATGACACCTTTTTCGTGTTGTACGGGTTTTCGGGCCTAAAAGTATGGACATTTTTTCGGGCCGGGCCTCGGGCTGGTCCTGCAGGGCCCAGTTAGGGCCGGGCCTTAATGTTCAGGGCCGTTGACATCTCTTTGTCTGGATACACTGGTGTCTCTTCAGGCCAATGGACACACAGAAACTCTTCTCACACTGTTTGCAGTGCTATGGTTTTTCTCCAGTGTGAATACGCTGGTGGTTCTTTAGACTATCCAAAGTGGGGTGCCCAAAAGGTAGATCGTGATCTACCAGTAGATCACACAGGCTGTGCAGGTAGATCACATACATGGCCCTAAACCCATATAATTTAAAAAAATCACACCCATGTGAACTGAGTGGTGTAAGGTCTGTCTGACGTAATGAAATCATGTCTGACACACCCGGGTGTGATTTCATTACCTGGCTTTGTTTGTGCAGAAAAAATGAGCATGGTTGCTATGTTCACCCTGTTCACCCGGGTGTGATTTCATTACGTCATTACAACAGGGTGAACATAGCAACCATGCTCATTTTTTCTGCACAAAAAAGCCAGTTGTAGGAGTGGTTTACACCACTCAAAAATATATGAAAACACCCAATAATGTACCTTCGGACTATAACAAAGTCACATACATATGCATTGCATTTAAACTATTCTATTTTACTATCATCATCAATATCATTTTATTATCAATGGTCTTTTGTCAGCTGTGTGCTGTGAACAGAAACCCGCAGCAACCCAGCCTTTTCTCAGCCATATGTCACATTACCAAATGTAACCAGACGAGCAAGGAACAATGACAAATTATACTATGGGAAATGCCCAGGTTAAAAAACTTTAATGTAAAAATGTCCCATACTGTTGGATGGGCCGAAGCTGTGGGGTACCGGGTCATCTCGCCCCTTTTCCAACTCGCCCCCGCGAAAAGTGAAGACGGCTCGCCACATAATTTCGAAAAGTGAAGACGGCTCGCCACAGAATTTCGAATAGTCATAGCACTTTATAGTACACATGTATAATATATAATATAGTATAGTATGTATAGTATAGTATAGTAGTAGCCCAAACATTTAGACTCTCGTAGAGGTTTTTTTAGATTCTGACGAATCTCTCTACTAGAGTCTAAAAGACTAGTCCCTCAAAAAAAGTCTCGTGTTTACGTTTGTGCCTCAAAATCACTCTTACCTTGTACAAATGCAAAATCTAAAATCGAAATAGTTTTTCCCCACATGTCCGGCGGGTGTCCGGAAAACAATTACACCCGTAGGGACCGTAGTTTTCAATAAAAACAATATTTTAATCCACTCCGTCCATACTCCTCCATTGTAAATGCGCAACAGAACATTGGCCGCGCCCCTAGTGGCCAGGGTTCTGTTGCGCATTTACAATGGAGAGAAAACCAAGATGGCCGCCAGATTCCGAGACAGAGTATGGACGGAGTGGATTAAGATATTTTTTTTATTGAAAACTACGGTCCCTACGGGTGTAATTGTTTTCCGGACACCCGCCGGACATGTGGGGAAAAACTATTCCGATTTTAGATTTGTACAAGGTAAGAGTGATTTAGAGGCACAAACGTAAACACGAGACTTTTTTTGAGGGACTAGTCTTTTAGACTAGAGAGATTCGTCAGAATCGAAAAAAACCTCTACGAGAGTCTAAATGTTTGGGCTAGTATAGTAGTAGGCTATTATCTGTACATTATACTATAAGTCTAAAAGGGGGTAATAAGTCTAACTTCTAAGGTTTTAAATTCTCGGTCCGTTGGGGCGACCGCTCTTCCCGTTGGGGCGACCGATCTTCGCCGCTTTGGGCGAGTTGGAAAAGGGGCGAGCCGTCTCGTATTCAGCTGTGGGCCGTATGCATTTCGTCCCAGGGCCGCATTTGGCCCGTGGGCCGCACTTTGGACACCCCTGACTTAGACCCTCTATAGTCTATTAGTCAAACAGACCCGAGTTAAACTGTACTTGCGTACAGACGTGTTCTTTTTCAGCCTACAGTTCTCTAATTCTGCCCGAACCCGACCCGACATCTGCATAGACTGGGCATGCCTGACAAAGAACTCCATATATGGGAATAAAGAGCCTGGAGCCGAGTCTGGAACAAACTCCCACTCGACAGGCAGCCTCTAGACATTTTTAAAGCACAGCTCAAGACCTACTTCTTCACTCTTGCTTTTAGTTGAGCTTTTACAATCCTTGTTGTTATTCATGTCCTCACTGACACTATTGCCTTATTCACTGCTATTATTTTAATGTTGTTTTATGCCTTTTCTTTTATTTGTTTTGAATGGTGCAAACCACTCCAACAACTGGCTTTGTTAGTACCTGTGTGTGTGTGTTTGTGCCTGTACAGGTGAGCATGGTTGCTATGGTTAGTGTGTGACGTCACTGACATAGCTGATCAGACTATATAAGACCTTGATTTGCTCGATCCACTTTTTCAGACGTCAAAAAAGCGACTTCAAAGAATAGGCCTTGGTAACCACTCCCCTTGAAATTGCATTTCCATTCATGCGAGTGGAGTCTGGACTCTGGTTTGGGCTTGAGACTTTCTATAACAAACTATATGGGGTTACTTTAAACCTGTCCTTGGGTTCATGATTTGTCCCTGACATGGAATGATACCCCAACCAGCACGCCCATGTGGGTCCCATATGGCTTCGAGATTAACTATAATAGGTTAACTATAATAGACCCAGGTGGGCTAACGATATGGAACCTATATGATAATGTCAGCTGGCACCAGATGCTTCACACTTCGGTTACTCATGTGGGATTTAAATTGGTTCTTCCTGTGCATTAGGTGTGCCCCAACTATAGGTAATTTTATGCAACACCCAAGTGGACCCTAAAACTGCTAAAATGGCAGAATTTTCACGGAAACAAAGGGGGTCTACGTCCTTTGGGCCCCTAATAAAGTATTACATAAATGCACTCCAAGCAAACATTCCATTGCCATATTATGTTGATCTGCATGAATACAATTTGACAGATAAATAAAACGGATTGGTTACTACTAGAATCTGGAATGGTGATTGGTTATGAATAGGGGGAATACATGGGGACATTAATCACTTCCTCACATTCCCTCTCTCAAAAATGCTCTCACTTTGCTCCAAACTTCATTGGTGTGCAATCATTGACACTGAACAATGATGTGACTCTTTACTCATGGGAAATTGTATTCATACATGAATAGGAGAATGAAGGGTATGATTGATAGCTTTGACAAGGGGGCCCTCTGTAGGTGAACATATGTTTTATGGAATATTTATCACAATATTATGTGAACCATGGCCACTAGAGGACAGTGTTACAACCACAAGTGATTTACCAAAACGAAGCATTCACTATTACTAGAGCATACTTAACATAATTAGTAACAACCTTTGGGGAAATTAAAATAGCAATCAAGTGATCCATTCATACTGTAGGCATTCAGTCTATTTATTAATGTATTTATTATTATTATTATTATTATTATTACTACTACTTATTTAGAGGGTGGAAAGCTGTGTTAACCAAGTTTTTATAGGGGATCAAAAGCTGTGACTGTGGCTTCTGGCGCCTCCTATAGACTCTAGTTCAGGTAACTAAACATGGAAGTCCTGAGATGAGGATTAAAGAGCACATCAAGGTCTCATATGTCTCCGTGTCTTCCCTCAGGTTATAATCCAAAAATCCATAAAGATTAGATTGCAAACGATTGAGTAGGCAAGGCAAGCAATACTTTAAAAGCACTCTGTGTAAAAATGAACTTCCTCTCCTCTCAAATCTACATCCTTTTCACAAAGAGTGGTCAAGCAAATGTACCTGCACATGTTTTTTTTTCTTTATTTTTTTTCATTTAAAGAGAAAGTGAAAATCAAAATTATGACCTCAAGAGAATACAGTCAGTGATTTATAGTACTAGGATGAATATTTATTTCCCCCCCAAAAAGTGTATATGCCTACAGAAAGTGTTAAAATTATGTTTTTATGTGGCCACACCAACAGTTCATTAAGTATAGCCTACCTGGTTTTCACCATAGCATCAAACCCAACTGAATTTAAGCCGTGCCCACAGCTGTTGCTGTAATAAGGGGAGGGGCTGATTCTACTGTGTCACTAAAGCACTGTATTTCGATTGGGCCTTTTGACTCAAATGCATTCAGCTTTAAAGCAAAAATACACAGTGAAGATGAAACCACCGGTAATTCCAGTTTGAGATAATTTTTTTCATAAATCAATGCTATTGAACACCCTTTACATCTGTGTGTTGGTTAAAAAAAATTGAACCAATTAAAAGTATTAAAAAGCGCTTTGGGCAAAAGCAGACAGTAAACCTGGGGGCAAAAATAAATCCTGAAAAATGAACATTTTGGAGTTACGTGGTTTCTCTCCAACAGAGATATTATAACCACACCTGGTGATCTTTAGAGTATGTTAACTCCATAGAGACAAAACAGAAAAAGAACAAAACTAAAGTAAGGCACACCATCTTGAATTTTACATTTGACTAAATGTCGACCCTACTCCTTGGAGAATGTTTTTGCATATGTCCTTAAATGTTTCAATTAATTCAGTATAGGACCCCAATGGAAACATGGCCCCCAATGGGCCCAGCAAAATATCCCAAAAGGGGCATAAACATTTGTCATGCTTTCTTGGGTTTAAGTAGACCTCATGTATTGAACTGCAGGAAAGAAAGAAAGAAAGAAAGAAATGTATAGGCCTGCCCTATAGGCCTATGTATTTTTTAAATCCAATTTACCAGCTTTATAAAAGTTTATTTAAAAATAATGCCTATGGCATATGGATCGAGGCGGAAACTAAAACACTTGAGCCCATTTAACTTAATCCGTCCGAAATCAATTTGTTTAGCCTATTTTTTTAACCGGCTACAGCTGCTTGCTGCTAAATTATGCTGAAAAGATCTAATGAAACATCTCTCTCTGGTCCAAACTTCATTGGTGTGCAATCATTGACACTGAACCCACCCCCCCCCCCCCCCCCCCCTCTCTCTCTCTCTCTCTCTCTCTCTCCACAACGGTTAGAACGATTCCGAACATGCATTAAGTTTGGCGAACATGCGTTGCTCCTAATGACACGGCATCCTCAACAAGCTATAGTGAAGCTACCTTGTCTAAACATTCAAATACGTGTCCCTGAATCAATGGCGCAAAATGCATTGAATAAGCATTAATTAAGGTAAGCTAATTTATCTTGTTTAGTTTGACATCTGCTTTACACTACAGTGCTGTCTGCTGTGCTATAAACGAAATATGCTACTTATAGTTGTTTGGCACCAGAGCCTGCAGTAGCCTACTTACTTACTTATGGCTCTGTTTGGCATGCAGGGTTGGTTTGGTGCTTTCTGTGAATAATATTAGAACATTGTGACTTCAGACCAAACAAACTTGCTCAGACTAGTCAAAGACTACTTAAAGGACCACTTCACCACTCTTCAACCTATCTTCAATAATAATCATGATAAAATGGCACAATTCTTTTCTACTCAGTCTGTGTCTCAGACAGCCTGGGCAAAGAGATTCTATATAAAGAGGCAACACTCCCATTAAGTCCCATAGTAACAACCAGTGCCTCCGGCTCCGCCATATTGGTGTGATGACGCAACTTCCGGTTGCTCTAAAAAACAAAGTCATTTTCATTCTATTCTACTTCTAATATTATCCTTCTACAGGACTGGTCTGTGTTGAACAGCGAAATGGTATTATAAATATGCAGTGTATAGCTTACTTGAAACCTTTCTCCCCAGACAGTCAGAACATCAAGTCATCTTTATTCATGTGGCACATTTATAAACCCAAAGTGCTTTCCAATGGGTCATGACCAAAATTATACTGTATATATATTTTTTTGCAGTCTATGATAATATGTAACAGCAATGGTGATTTTCACTGTGTAGCATTATTTGGGTGATCAAGCCAGGCCAGCCTAAACAGCTATAAGTGATCATGTGCTCGAAGACTTTGCTCACTTTGCTCAATTATGTTTGATTAATTTAGAGCAGACAGCAGAGCATATAGTTATATGAGCAGAGCCATATATAACTATATGATCCAGTTATCACTGGATAAGTAGCGTTCTGACTAACAGTCTTTGGAATTACCACTAGGTGCCGCCATCTTGGTGTGATGACCAAAGCACTACCGCTGCGCCATCTAGTGGTGATTCCAAGTATTTGAGGAGTGTCGCCTCTTTATATAGAATCTCTTTGGCCTGGGCACATTTGAACTTCCATGCGGTTAAAAGGAAGCTGTCTTTTGCGTAATTTCCGGGTTTTTAGACAGCTGGTGGATGGAAATGAAGCTCCACCCTTGCGGCAGAATGCCGCTGGGGCAAGCTTTTCCAGGAATCTGGCCGACGCGGCAATCTGCCGCATGGGTGGAGCTTCATTTCCATCCACCAGCTGTCTAAAAACCCGGAAATAACGCAAAAGCTTCTTTTGTCCGCGCATGGAATCTTAGGTGTAGTTACAGGGATAGGAGGGCTGTGGGAAGTTCAGAAACCCGTCCACCACTGACATCATCAATGGGGAATCTATAGAAACTGCAGGCTTTCTGAAAAGATGCAATGTGAAAATGGAAGCCATCGTTCTCACGATAATAAAACATTCTTGTTGGTCACTGGTGGACGGGTTTCTGAACTGCCCACAGGCCATGAGACACAGACTGGGTAGAAAAAACATTGTGCCATATCATGATTATTAGTGAGGACCTATTATATGAAGATAGGTTGAAAACTGCCAGATTGCAACAGACTAGCATTTTTTATCAGCACAAAACCAGTCTGCAGACGAAACATTATTTTTCCCTATGCAAATTGCAGAAAGTAGCCTGCAGCGCTGGTTTGCAGTGATGCCAGTTCTGCTTATTATAAGCGACTTTGGGCTAGTTTTCCTGTAACATAGCTTAATATTCATAGTTGCCCGTTGCTTTAGTTTGGACTTATTTCTGAAGTCTAGTTGCTTATTTTGGCTTGCTTTCATGATTCTTTAAAAAAATTGCTGATGTAATAGGGCTCAAGTAGTGAAACTGGTTGGCTCTTTTGGATTTGTTTTCATAGACCTGGTCTATGAAAACCAAAGATAGCGTTCATTTCGCTAGCCTTGCTTTTGGAGTTGATCTGGAGTTGATTGATTGGTATTAATTGAGAGTTGATATTGAGAATATGGTATCTAGGGCACAACACTAAAAGATTGAATATACAAAGACATGGCAAGAACAATGAACCATAATGACAATAAGTGGCTTTTGAATTTTGATAGACTCCCATTCAGGAAATACATCCATCCACGTCAGAAATTATTTTGAACATAGCAACCATGCTCATTTTTTTCTGCACACAAAAGCCAGTTGTAGGAGTGGTTTACACCACTCAAAAAGGCAGACAATACAGTTATCATAGGCACCAAATCATTACAATAAGAGCAGACCCATGCATACTCCACTCAAAGGGATTCGCATGTTTTAATGACTGTTGGTAGGGCATTCCACATTTTGGTGGCATAGGAGCGAAATTAATTTAGTCCCTTGTTTGTGCTGAATCTGGGTTGCACATATGGTTTGTTGAACTCCCTCTGGTGTTGTGGGTGTGGACTTCGCTGACATTGAGGAAGTATTTAGACAGGTATATGGGTATCTTGGTGGTGTATCGAATCTTGTGGACCAGACCTATTGCAAGATGCTGTACTCTAGCCTGACCAGTTTGTTTTGGGAAGTCTGGAGCCTTGTTTTAAGGGCCTTTGAGGTGCTGTGGTACCAAGAGGTGCATGCATAGTCGAAGAAACCTTGTACGAGGGCTCCTGTTAGGGTCTTCAAGGTGTTTTTGTTGACCAGTGAGGAGATCCTGTATAGGAATCTTGTTCTTTGGTTGACTTTTTTTGATTACGTTGGTGGCCATTTTAATTTTCAACCTGCACTTTGTTCCTGTCCGAGACCAGCAGTGCGGAGTCATCTGCGAACAGGAACAAGTTGCAGTCACAAGCTGAAGTCATGTCGTTTACATATATTAGGAACAGTAAAACCCTAGTATGCTTCCTTGTGGAACGCCACAGCTCACTGGGAGCGGGGCAGTGTTCCGTTCACCTCCACCATCTGTTCTCTCCACTCCAGGTAGGATTGCATCCAGAGCTCACTGATGTGCTATCAAAACCACTTGCTTTTAGCTTGTTAACCAGTAAACCAAAACCCTTTTGGAGGTCCAGCATGACGATGCATCACAATGAGAGGTGTGTGAGACACGAGGACAGTGAGTGTCTCCAACCCTCTCAGACATGAAGACAATCAAGTGCTCCTCATCCCCAGTTCAGCTACAGAGCTGCGGGATCAATGTAACTCAGCTGGGAATGATATAAAGTGATGGAAGGCGTGGATTATCGTGTGATTTACAACGGAAACCAGCCAATCAGAATGAAGTATTGGGACTACCCGTTTTAGAATGCCATTTCTATCTCTGGGACCTAGCTCTGGCATTAAAGGAGCATTCAGTGATTTGGGTGATTTGGAAAAACACCCGGTCCGCCCGGTAACAAGATGTGCACATGCACTCGCTCTACAGTGGGGGGACACGCAACAGGCCAACAGCACATTGGCACTGACAGACAATGGCAGTGAGATGGCCATTGATAGGTGTTCGAACTTGTCTGGGAACCGTATGACCTCTTTGACCTGTTAACTCTGGCCTCGCACTATTGGCCACTCAAAGCTAAAGCCACGTCTTAAGACCATGGCCTTACTTTTAAACATGAAATATGTAAACCTACATCTAAACAACAATTACATTGCAATGTGAAATACATGACATAGCATAACATTGTGATGTGGATGTAAATACAAGTGTTTCTATATGTGTATTTATGACTTGTTGGAAACAGAAACATCTTAAGAAACATAGTACTAAATTCTGTTCTCCCTCTGAGGGGGGGAAGGGTGGCTTGGACGGTGGGTCTCTTGTGGGGCATCTGCATGTGTAGGTTGGGGCCAATATACTACACGCACACCAAGGCGCTGCTCGATTATGATTGGAGGAAGGCCCCTCTCCATCCTGATTGGATGAAGGATGGGCCCTCTAGCCAAAAACGAAACCTAAGCTTTTTGGGGGCAGGGAGGAACTCCTTATATGGTCAGCACACTCTAAGTAGGGAGGATTATCACAAATAAGAAAAAGAAAAGTGATATTTGAATTAAGTGAAATCACTGAAGATATACCTTTAAGGACATGAAGTCCTTATAAAACGGCTATGGAGTAGAGCTACTCTGGGACCCTAATTTATATTAGAAAATCAATGTTAATTTAACTACAAATGGAACCATAGACCTACATTTGTACACTCTCTGAGTTACATATATAAGGGTCCATTTGGTTCCTAACTATCTTTCATTTAATTGGGGACTCCCTGGAACTCCCTCAAGGACCCCTCTCCACTTTGAGAACCACTGCTGTAGCGGCTAATCAACGATACCACCGGCACAGACCATTTATCACAGAATGGTTGAATAAATAATTATAGGCTCAATGATGAATATTCACTTACCATTTCTTCAAAAATTCTTCTTGACCACTTGGTGGCAGTAATATACCGTATCATATGCAGCCTTTGTCCCCAATAGCACACTGAGACACATCAGCCCAGTCAGTTAGCCACAATTTGCAACACTAGATTTTTTTTAATGGGAAGAATCTAGAGTTGCAAACTTGCAATACCCTCCATTGACATCCCATTGATCCAAATTGCATTTCCGACCTGCTTGTATTAACCCATTCAGGCCTGACGTCGAAATTTAAAAAAAAAAAAAGTTTTCTAAATCATGACAATTTTCGGAAAGATTTGAGGCACATTTTAACGATTTTTCCAAAATAGCAGACCTACAAGTTCATAGCGCGCCACTCGGTGGCGCGCTATGAGCTTGTAGATCTGCTATTTTTCAATAGCTAAATTATAACAATGTTTAAAACACCAAAAGGGGTTCCCGCCCCAAAATGGGTTAATGGTTAATGTGGTTAAACGCTAACGTGACATGGATGCGTTCCAGGTCTCAATGGATTAAACGACGTTAAACTCACCAACCTTGCAGCTGTAGCTTGAAGTGTTGGAGTTTGGAAGCGCTCGTCAAAGTCACTGGACGGTCCTGCGTACCAACTGTTTCGAATTTGCACATAATGCAGGAGGCAGCAGCAGGACCCGTTAATAAAAACGAGTACTTCCAAACTCCAACACTTATCACGGCACAGAATGTCTTGACAGAAAGTAGCTCATAACCAACATGTCTACGGTGGATTTTGTGCTGTGACTGATCTATGATAATGATCTAATGTAATCCTGGGCGCTACACTTCCTCTGCCAACCTGGGGGGGGGGGGCTGACCTCATGCTTCCCTCTATGCATGAGGAGTCCAAGCTGCTTCTTTTCACCTGACAGGGGGGAATTTCCCTCGCCGGACGTAGCGTTATTCCGACCAGTTCTTTTCCCCTCCATCAGGCGCCCCGGCTGGCCAGGGGAAGGCAGTTTAGAGACCAGGATTACTGCATGGATTAGTGTCTTTTCAATATTATTTAACGTTTTCCCCCATTTTTTTAAGAAACAAAAGCATACTGTTCCAAATAATAAGTAACTACGACTGTTGCGTATACCAAGCAAGCTGTAGAACATTACAACCATAGAACACTTTAAGTCAATAAGAATATTATTATTATTACCCTATCTAGTGGCCAGGCATAAGGGCGTGTAAGTACTGTAACATTTTGTTTATACACACAATAGAATAGATCAAACACAATACAATACTCTGCTTGCTTGGGTACAAATACAAATGGTTACTGCATACAAATGTCTCTCAATTGCTTCCTTCGCAAAGCAGCAAATATTTTTTTAGTTGGCAAGCATAGCCTGCAAGGATGTTGGACCTCGGGCAGGGCTACTCTGTTAGACGCGCTCCCGCAACTTCTAACCATTGATTCCTTCTGCTACCCTCTTCTGTCCAACTCCTCGCTTTGGTCTCCAAGCAATTAGCCTGCTAGCGTTCCAGTGAGCGCACAGCAAGACACCACTAATCTCACTCCTTTTTCACTCCCTCCCTCTTAACTTCATTGATTGTTTTAGCTCTCTCTGGACAGTTCTTGTTCAGAGCTTTGAGCGTCTCATACACATAACTGGAGGTGTGACAGGTTTCAAAGCCCTTACACGAACACCCGTTATGTGCTTGTAAATGTCTCTTGTAGGGAAGTCGATAATGGATTTGTGTATCTGGGGGTGTCAAGTGTGTGTGTGTGTGTGTGTGTGTGCAGTACCTGGATGTGTGTGTGAGAGAGAAAGTATTTTCTTTACAGCATGGTCATAAAAACAGATATTAATCACCCAAGAGAGAGGAACCATCTCTGTTCTCATGGCAAAAGGGTTTCTGGACCCTTCTGGTGATATGACAGCAGTTGGTATAATCAGCCTCATGCCTATTGTCTGTAGTACTACACTGCTATACAGTGCACCAGAAATAGCAGACAATCTCTGTTCTCTGAGGCCTGAATTATCAGCCTCAGAGAACAGAGCTTGTTTGTGTGATTATGTCTCTGCGATGGAGAAACACAGAAGAAAGGTATAGAGGGATAATGTGTACAAGTTTTGGACATACAAGGTTTCTGCCCGACAGCGACATACATTATATTCCTGCCTTCCAGCCAAAAAGGCTTAATGACAGTTCATCAATCCAACAGTAGAGTTAACATGACTGAGGCTCCCTGCAGCCTGCAGCATGTGGTGACCTGGGAATGAAGGAGCACACTTCTGCTGACTCTGTGTCTCTGCACCACACAGAGAGAGACTGCCTCGTCACAGTGCCAGCCATTCGATTTGTTCAGACACAATATGGCCATCTTGGCTGTGTATTGGAAAATACACAGGGAGTCAAGAATGCTTGCCAGACAACTTTCTGTAGTCACTTATTTGCTTTTATTTTCCTCTCTTGAGTTCTGCAGGCCTGTGCTTAAGTGTTTAAGGGAGAAAGGGCTCTTTCATGGATCACACAAAGGAGCGATCAAACATGTAGTGTTCTCAGAAATACCATAATTCAACATTGAATGTATCATAATTTGTATTGGCTTGATTTGTGGCTTTCAAGCTATTATATTCATGTGCATTTCATTCAGTGCACTAAAACACTTTTCAAACGCTGCATGCCGCTTTTGAAATATGTCTTCTATGAAATATGAAAGCCATTATACATTTTAAATACGTTAATAGCGGGGATAACAGCTTTATCGTGAGCTTGATCCGTCACTCTTCTCTTCACTGCCACAATAGCCTCTAATGGCTTCAGAGGAATACAATGTCCTGGCAAATGCAGAATTCAGCTACTCTATTCAGAACCTTAGCTTTCCCTAACAAACCCTGATAATTAAATGTGACTTATCACATTATGACAACACTAGGGATAAAATGCACAACAGGAAAATGTAGTCGATTAGTTTGTTACACTAATTCAGGATTTAACACTTTTAGTTTTGTGTGGAGTGACACTTTATTGACATAATAAAATCAATTTGTTGCACTTCTATAATAACTGTCTGTACTTTATATAATGTCTTTGGACTACTACTGTCAAAAGAACGAGTATTATGCGGTATGTGTTTCAGCGATGCTGTCCCCCTTCGATTGGTTGGGACAGACTGGAGACATCTGATTCGCTCAGATGCCCTGGAGACGTTCGATTGGCTGGGACATACTGAAGACATCTTATTGGCTGGGACACACTGGAGACCCTCATCTCTCAGGCAGCAAGTGAATAAGGTAAGTACTGAAATAAAGGTTAAAAGAAATTTGTAAAATTATGTAAATTTGTCTTCAATCACATAAATTACTATGTAAATATATTGTATCATATTATTCTCTATATATATATATATATATATATATATATATATATATATATATATATATATATACTATAATATGACTGTTTGCATCTTTATCAAAATACATGCTGTGCCTCAATAGTAGCTGATTATTTAAAATGTTTGACTATTGAGCCATAGATAACTGTTTTCTTCTAGAGCTGCCAAGGATCCTGTAACAGTGTAGCTGTACAGGCCAGAGTGCATTTCTTGGCGTAGCTTTGGTCCGATAGAGCCAGCACCATTAATGTCAATAACTAGCTTGTTGGACTATAGATTTTAAATGCCATCCCGAAAGGATGTTTAGTGGCTGTATGACTGAGGCGCGGATACACTGTAGGTCAAGTAAGGCAATGGCCTGCTTCGGCTACGTTTGTGCCTATCAGTCGAGCGGCTTTGTGTGTATATTTGCTATGTATTTTACCCCCTATAGGCCTATTCAAGGCCGACAGACAGTGTATCAGACAGATAATACACATATATTCCCTCTGTGTACTGCGTGTCTGGAGGGTGTTGAGTCTTTTTCACACTAGTGTGGAACGTGTCTGCCAGGTGCCTGCATGGCTGCATCCCCCCATTCACAGAACCGGTTTTCACATCACAACATATAAAAAAAGGTAGGCCGGGTGCCTACCTCTTATAGGCGTTGCCTTACTTATTAATAACAAGTCCCTGGCTCCGCCCCTGGTATGACTAGGTCGTATTAGGAATAATAGACATTGGATAAATTGCCTGTCATTGTCTCTTATGTCATGACTTCCAACAACCGAGGGTCTCAATCACAGGTCAGCAGGTCTGGGATTTATCCAGAGGTAATGTCAGGGAACGCCTCCAATTGGCTTGGCTTTAAGGGAGGTCTGTCAAGAGGCGGCAAGAAAACGCCTACAGCAGGCGTCTCTTCCGGCTTTTTCTTTCTTTTCAAAATCTTTTTATTCAGGTTTTTTGTAACAGAAGCCCAGGGGCAAGTATTAAACAGACATATAAAATATGAAAATAGAACTCAATCCCCTATCCCACCCTCCCCCCACCCACAATCCCAAAGATAGTCGGAAAAACAGTCTGGGGGGAATAAGAAATACATAAATATATCTATATACACATATACACAATAATACATAAGCATACATAATTACAAAAAAATAAAAATAATAATAAGATAGCAGAGCAGATTTTTCATAGCAGAGCAGATTTTGTTTCTGTTGTGGTTTGGCGTTGGCCGAGGCATAGGCACGGCACACTATGCAGTTTGTGTGTTGTGGTAGAATGTCATAAACGGGCCCCAGGTCTCTTCCGGCTTTTTAAACAGCTGGTGGATGGAAATGACACTCGCATGCGGCTTCAACTTGTAGCGTCGGCAAAGCGTTTCTGTTTTTTTGCCGACGCTACAAGTTGAACCCGCGCGCGAGCGTCATTTCCATCCACCAGCTGTTTTTAAATGCTCTCTGCGTTTGTTGACGCGACATTGTGCCTGTACCCTGAGCTGGGGTGGTATGAACATGTATGAATATGTTCATACCACCCACGTGCCATACTCAAAACGCAATGTGTACCACTCATACACAGTGAACTGTGAATGTACCTCACTAGCACTCCACAAATGACTGATTTACAAGCTAAATGTCTCATTGCAATGCGTTGTTAGCTTTTAGATCTTTTCTTACAGAGCCTAATTCAATGCCGTGAAAATTTCCCCCACCTCCCCGGCCTCCTCCCTGTAGTTCTTAGTCCAGGGGTTATGGGATATTATTGTATTGTTTGCAATTGTGTAGATGCATTGTGTTGAATCATGTGTTATTATTATTACTGTGTATTGTTGTTCATGGATTATTGTATCTTTGGCTCTGTTCTGGGGGTTGTTGATATCAGAGCTGTGTCTCTGTGATATCAGACCCATGTCTCGGTACGCAGATTATCTGATATCACATGAGCAGAGCCACACCGCCATACTAACATGCAATAGCTTTGCAATAAATGGTTTATGGTCAATCTGAGCTGAAGTGTCTCTCTGAACTAACCAGGCTCTACTCCAATGCTGGGATAGTACCTACTCCAATGCTCCTTGGATAGTGCAACACAACTCAGAGTGGAGCAGGGATTTGGCCACTAATCATCATGTACTTTGTGATTTTATAGCGTAGTGTTTATAGCGTGTGCAAATAACTCAAAAAGGCAGATAGAAATATAATTTTGCCTTTTTAAAAATTGTTCTTTTGAAATTACGTGATATGGCAGTCAAGTCTATGGCTTTAATGTTTATTTGGGGCAGCAGTAAAACAAACATTAACGACGTGAAACGTCATGTGGCCAATATAAATAAATCTTGAATGATTTAGTTTTATATACAATAACACTGCATCATAACATATTGGCAGTGAATCTGCAATGAATGTGGTAGCCACAGTGAGCACCCCTCACTTCACATAAGTGTGATTTTTTTTTGTATTCCATGATACCTAGCTGTGTTTCAAATAGCACACTTGCAAGATGTCTCTGTGGTGACATTTTCAGTGTTTGGACGTGATTTAGCAGGTATCACCTGATGAAACTTCAAGCAAGTGCTTCAGCTGGCTAATCAGGAGGCAGAGAACCAGGGGGGTTCTCAGGAAATAGGGTAGCTGATGAAACAAAGCTACCATGATAATAAGATAGGAAACCACTGAAATATAACAGAAACATTTTAACACACTGTTAGTGTTTACCAGCAGTGTGTTAAAAATAGCTCCCGGTTTGACAGCCAGTGCTTCAGAGGAGAGTGCCTTAGAGGGGTCAAGACTCAGTCAGGACTGGAGTGGCCCAATTAGGTGCAAAGACTTTCTTTCTACTACACACTTATTTGAAATGAATAGAAGCTACTTCTATTTTGATTATAGCTTGACGATACAGAGTATTAGTACAGTTTCTCCGGCAGAAATCATAATGAGATTCTACTGTAGATGCTAGAGAGTCTATATTATATACTATAATATCTATAATATATCTATATATTGCTTCTAAATATGTATAGTCAACTACTTCTTCTAAATATGAAGCTTTGTTTAGAAGCCAGCTTTGTTGAAAGTTCTGCTGTTGTCAAAACATATTCCCTTGGTTTAATTTGCGTCAATGCATTTGTTTGAACTCACTTCATGTCCGTCTTTAATAGTGTAATTAACCACTTAAGCCCTATTTTTGAGTGGTGTAAACCACTCCTACAACTGGCTTTGTTAGTCTGTCTGTCTGTCTGTCTGTCTGTCTGTCTGTGCAAAATAAATGAGCATGGTTGATGCTGATTGGTTGATGCTGATTTCATTACGTCAGACATTACGTCAGAACACAGCTGATCAGGCTATATAATACCTTACACCACTCAGTTCACACGGGTGTGATTTTTTACACTTCATCGTACTATGGTGTTGCACAGCAAACATAACAGATCTACAAGCTCACTAGGACTAAGTCATTGCGATGTGGTGTGTTGTGAGCTTCTATTTTTGCATAATGGTGACACCAGGTTTTAGAGAGAGTCAAACTTCTTGTGTATTCCCGAATCTGAAACTTTCCCCCTGCCTGCAGTGGGCTTGCTATTGAACATTCAGAGCTAATTGAACAATAATTAACTATTATGTGACTGTGGTGTGTGAGTAATTGATTCTGAAGGCAGTGTTTGTGAGCACAGAACGTGTGTGCTCTGTGCTGGCAGGGTGAGCAGGTGCTGGGAAAGAGAGAGCAGCTCTTATCATTCTGAGGGCTGCTGTTAACACCGCGGCCTACAGATGGCAGTAGTGTACTTCCTGAATGGTGCTGAAAACGGGTTAATCTGTAAAACCAAAATAAGTGGTACAGACTCAAAGGTGGTCAAAAGCTGCCAGTTTGTTGTCCTACTGTGTGGAGACTATGAGAAGGCTAAAAGACTACGATGTTGATATTAGGTGGACTAAGACTAGACTAAGACTAAACAATTTCAGATGACCAAATTAGGACTATAAAACTAAATGGTGTGTTATTCAAAAGACTAAGACTAAATCAGAATTTGCTGTCAAAATTAACACTGCAGTGTTGAGAGTCCAGTTGTAGCATCTCTGTCCTTTTGCAATTTCATCTCATCTCCCTCTTTTCCCCAAACCTAGGACCTGCTTTACACAAGTCATGTTAATACTAATTGGCAACGTTCCTTCACTGGTCTCTCCTCCCAGGTCCAATCAGGACCCCACTGTAGTGGTCAAAGTGAGGCTTTGCTTTGAGCGCAGATGGACCATCCAGGCCTGTGGCCAAAACAAAACATCAACACAGACACACACGCATCACAACATCCACACACAGACAGACAGACAGACAGACAGACAGACAGACAGACAGACAGACAGACAGACAGACAGACAGACCATCTCAACATCAACCGACACCCACAACGTCAACCCATAGAAACACACAACACAACATTAACCCACAGACACACGGAACATGACATTAATCTGCAGACACGGAACATGACATTAATCCACACACACACACACACACACACACACACACACACACACACACACACACACACACACACACACACACACACACACACACACACACACACACACACACACTCAAGATCGACCCACACACATACTGTAGTCATGTATACAACACAACCTTGAGGACTGAAGAAGGCATTTAAAAAATAACAGCTACAAGAGAGCTGTCATACGTAACGGTTTTGCAGATTTCTATTTAAGCTTTAAAAGGGGTTTGAACTAAATGCTTGAAATGAAAGAAACAAAAAGGTCCACACAGCAATTCACATTACACATTTTGTATTTGTGCATAGAGGGATAATGAAACCCCTTAACATTCCATAGCCTACTGAGCTAGCCACGCGGGGAATGCTCTGTGATTGTAGTAGTTGTAACAAAGGCACAATGAAACCATGATTACCGAATGCTCATTGTTTAAGATAGGCAGGTACTTTACCTCTTTACCCCACCCAAATGCCCAAAGCAAAATGACAATTTGTCAACACAAGATATCTTATAATATAATAGGCAGATGAACCCAACTGATTTGGGTGAACCTTTCCTGCCTCGTTCAGTGACTACAATATATACCATCCCCCATCTCCGCTAATAATAATGTTTTTATATTTTACTTACTGATGATGGCAGTGTCAGTCACTTCACTTTATTCCGCTGTGTGTAAAGAGCATCACAGCCTCTACGGCTACATACTAGGGGCTTCTAGCGGGGCTTCTAGACAGTCAGTCATAGATATACAATATTATGCAGGGAGCAGCCAACTATCAGAGTAGCAGTTAGTCAATGCTTGACTGGAGAGTAGCAATTACAGGGAAGAGCTCCATTACACAATTTACATTTCTCTAAGTTAGATTGCCTTTAATTTGTTCTATTTGTGATGCTTGAGAAAAATGAATCCATATAAACATGGTACGTGGAATACAGACAGACGACACTGTTATAAACCTAAAACGTTGACTGTAGCTCTGTCAATGTTTCTCCTGTAAAAGCTTGATAGAATAGGAACACGGCTGTATAGAAATGACAAAACAAAAAATATGGGCATTAGAGTGATTTGATGCATTTACTCTGGCAAACTTAAAAAATTATGCTTTCTCGTTGGACGACCCCTTTGGGGAGTTCAATGCCAAATGCATTTCCCACTTCAAGATGAGAGCGATGTACTGGAGAGAAGTTGGCGGGTGCAAAACATCAACACATATGAAGAGAAGAAAAAGTGTAATGATTTCCCTTTTTATCCTTTAGTTATTGACAAAGCCGGAACCAGGGCCATGTTAATATCTGAATGGGACCTATAGGCAAAGCCCACACAGGCTTGAAATGTGTATATGCATACGACTACTTTATATAAATAAGTTATTAATAGTATTTTGTGCCAATACAGAGGCAAATTCTACACCCTAATAATATATTTTAACCACTTTCAACCTTGGTTCTCTGTTGGATATACTTTATGTACTTTATGTATTTAAATTATCGTTTTTCTTTAAAATATTATTACAAATAAATACACATACTGCTATACAATATGTCAAAGGGACTCGAGATGGCAAGACGTGCCCTTGTCACAATATGATATTGAGCTAGATAGTTTGGAGGATTTGGTCTGTCAATGGATTTGACAGTGATCTAATACCTGTGCGCTGGCAGTGTGGAGCTGTGAGCTAATAAATACATGGTGTTGCGGCAGACCGCAGATCCAGTGTAGACGATGAAAGAGTAGGCATGATGTCAACACAACAGACAGACTTATATTACACAGCTGATTACTGGAGCACCTCAGGATAACTCCCATCTCTCACACAGAAATGCAGCTCCCAGCTACAGTACATGATGCTGCTGTGCATGACCTCTCCCAGCTGGTCCAGTCATCTGAGACTTAGTGCTGTCACTTAAATAAAGAAAAATAACCGGAAATATATTACTAAGGTGAAGCAGTAGCCAAAATACAAGTTTTTGCCAAACTGGGTCAGAATTATATCAATGGCATGTGACTAAAGACTTCTGTCATGTGAGCAGTTTGATACTTTGATCATTATCTTATTTTTTTTATAAAATGTCCATGGGAAGGAGCATTGTCTAGTGTGCTGACTACTTTTTTATGATTTTTGTTGAAGTTGTTAATTAGAAATATATGAAGCAGAGGGTCTCCTCTGCTTAGAAAACAAGAGTTAAAAAATAGAGCATGGAGACAATAGCGAGCCACCATAAGAAAGAGTAAAGGATATATTTGGAGAAAGAGACAGACAATTAATGAATTTCAGACCCTGCAAACAATGTTTAACATGCTGTAACCTGGCTGATTGCAGCAGACAAAAGGTATTCTTGTGTCCCACATTGCATCCATCTGAAAGGCAAAATTATTCTGTGTGTGTGTGTGTGTGTGTGTGTGTGTGTGTGTGTGTGTGTGTGTGTGTGTGTGTGTGTGTGTGTGTGTGTGTGTGTGTGTGTGTGTGTGTGTGTGTGTGTGTGTGTGTGTGTGTGTGTGTGTGTGTGTGTGTGTGTGTGTGTGTGTGTGTGTGTGTGTGTGTGTGTGTGTGTGTGTGCGCAGTGAGATGACATTTATATTAATAAAGATGAGGCCTTTTAAGTTCAGTTTGCGCAGCAGAGGTGATATAAAGAGCACGTGAGTCATTATACTTCAGCATCAGAGCATCTGACTCAGTTTGTTAGCTGCAAGGTCGCTGCACACCTTACCTTGAGTCTCTTCTAATCTCAACTTTATTATTAATTTCTCTTTCTCTCTCACTGTCTTGTCATCTATTCTCTGGGTCCCCCCGCTTCCTGTATCATTAGGGAGAGACACATGACAGTGTACAGACTTAAACTAGTGCCAGTGTAGACAGGAGGCTGGAGAGTTAAAGACTTGAGGAGTGTCAGGGATAAATAATCATATTTCTATGCACCCACCATGCTGGAAAAGCACCATCTGGGCCAAGCCCTGGATTTGCATTACAATATAAATGAGAAGTTGCTGGAGCCGAAAGGGTGATGTGAAGTCACCCCCCCCCCCCCCCCCCCCCCCCACACACACACACACACACACACACACACACACACACACACTCCCTGACAGGTCGCATCCCCACCTCCCCAATCCCTCTTAGCACCATACTGTAGCTCCCTTGAAGCAGCAGGCACCAGACGCTTTGTTGGCGTGTGGTACGCTGCATGGCACAGTTTGTTGCCCTCGTCCATTTTAAGTGTCTTTTTCTGTATTAATTTCCTTGACAGTGACACTCCAGCTCCATTTTTGTTTCTTTCAAATGCCACACTTCCACATGCATGGCACAGCAAGCAGCGTGGTGGCATATAATGTGCTCCAGCGGCTTCCCTCTTCCAGACTGTGAAATTCATTCAACACCCCCCACACACTCCTCCTGACCCCTTCATATACAAGTACCCTACTGTAAGTACACAGCAGACAGGGAGGGGTACAGACATATGATTTAAGAGGAGGTGGCAATGACTGCAAGAGATAGCAAAGGACCAGCATATACACTGTGTGTACCTATAACATACTACATAGTACAGGTATATACTGTATAAGTGCAGTGAGACTGAGAGCACGTCACTTATACATGAATTATGTCCACTCAGCTCAACCAGTGTATTTGTAAGGAATCTGGTTTCATCATGACATGGTAGCTTTATATGAATAACATTTGTCTCCTTACTTACAGTAAGCAGCCGGATCTAGTGTCAGGCATATTGTGTTTTAGCAAACTACATTTTGAGAGCTACAGTCCGTAAAAAATACAGAGAGTAAATCATGCCACCCAAAGTCAAACATTTTGGGTTTTAAAATGCAGACGCAAACTCCATTTCTCATTAATCTCATCTTGGCCTTCATCACTTATTATTTAGCCGTTTTTTCTCTCAATTTGAAAAGGCTTTGAAAAGTCACACAATGAAGTTTCAGATCGGCGCTGTAACAAAATAGTGTGAATATTTTATGCAGAGCCACGGTAACAACAGGGAGCTATTTAAGTGATTGATTGATTGATTGATTGACCTTTGTATTGACACAGATCCTATGCACAAAAGGACAGTTGCACACAAATGGTCAAAAGGATGATCACAAAAAAGCTTGAGCTTATTTCCATTTTGGCCTGTCGGTGTAAAGCAATAAAGCAACTTTTTTTTAAAGAAATCACCTCTTTCCCAGTGCAATAATATCAACAACTAAAACAGCAGTGCAGGGGGTCCGGTGGCACAGTCGTTAGTGCTGTCGCCTCACAGCACTAACTTCTTTACTTTTTTTATTGTTGAGGTTTGAACCCAACCTTGGGTTAACCAAACCGTTGCATCCCTAGAATACATTCAGTTACATTAGTGCATACTACCTTTGATGAATTGAACATGGTGGACCCTCTTGTAAACAGGTGTAATGCTTAATTGGGTCGTCCACTCACAGTTAACAGTCTTTGTATTGAGTTTGTGCTTGAAATGTACTGTAATTCTGCAAACTGTTAATACATATTTCAATCAATCAATACGTTTCCATACAGCCTGAACGCATTGGTGAATAAACTTTCCTTTTCCAGCTGTGATTAAAATGAAATCCACAGAGAGCAGCATTATTGCTACCAATGACCCTGAGTCTGCTCCCGTTGCTACCAATGACCCTGAGTCTGCTCCCGTTGCTACCAATGACCCTGAGTCTGCTCCCTGCTACCAATGACCCTGAGTCTGCTCCCGTTGCTACCAATGACTCTGAGTCTGCTCCCGGCTACCAATGACCCTGAGTCTGCTCCCGTTGCTACCAATGACCCTGAGTCTGCTCCCGTTGCTACCAATGACCCTGAGTCTGCTCCCGTTGCTACCAATGACTCTGAGTCTGCTCCCTGCTACCAATGACCCTGAGTCTGCTCCCTGCTACCAATGACTCTGAGTCTGCTCCCTGCTACCAACGACTCTGAGTCTGCTCCCGGCTACCAATGACCCTGAGTCTGCTCCCGTTGCTACCAATGACTCTGAGTCTGCTCCCGTTGCTACCAATGACCCTGAGTCTGCTCCCGGCTACCAATGACCCTGAGTCTGCTCCCGGCTACCAATGACCCTGAGTCTGCTCCCGGCTACCAATGACCCTGAGTCTGCTCCCGGCTACCAATGACCCTGAGTCTGCTCCCGTTGCTACCAATGACTCTGAGTCTGCTCCCGTTGCTACCAATGACCCCGAGTCTGCTCCCGGCTACCAATGACCCTGAGTCTGCTCCCTGCTACCAATGACTCTGAGTCTGCTCCCGGCTACCAATGACCCTGAGTCTGCTCCCGTTGCTACCAATGACCCTGAGTCTGCTCCCGGCGACTACTGTGTGTACAGTACAGTAGATAGTAACTATTTCATCATAAGTTCTAAAATCCCCACATATATATATTCTGATTCAGGACAAGGAAAAAAACACTACACGCATGCACGCAGCCATGCACGCACGCACGCACGCATGCACACACACACACACACACACACACACACACACACACACACACACACACACACTTTAATAAAACGTATAATAGGAGCAGTGACTTCTTCCATTCTATTCACGGTGTGTCTGCCGTTGAGCAGACCTTTCTGTGGACGGATGCTTTGTCTTCTGCAGCCAATCCCAGGACACCGTTCCTCCTGGAGAAAAGAGAGAAGAAGAATAGAGGCTTTTGTTGGACACTTAAAAAAATCTTTTTTTAAACTATCGTGTATAATAGATGCCATTTAATAAAAAGTGCAGTTGTAGTTGAGTTTTGAATAAAAGTGACCCAGAATGGAGAGATGAAACTCCATTAAAACACACTGAGGGATAATGCGTGCATTCATTGTCCTTTATGCAAAACGGGAAAAATGAGGAAGAAAGGGGAGGAAGAACATATAAATGGAGGACGGAATATAAAGGAGGAAGCGGAAATGTAAATAGAAGTGATGATCCCAGAGAACTTCCTCATTAGCATAGATAATTCATCATCAGCTGATTGGAGGAGGTCTGGTGGCTGTGGTTCCTTTCTGTTGTCTACGCTTTTGCAATAATTCTTTAGAACTTGTTTTGACAGTGGGGATTTTAACAGCTGAAATAAACGCTTTAGAATTCATGATTTGTCAAAGGCTTCAGTTGAGAACAAAAACCCTCCTTTCCTGCCGCTTAATGGCCTCTGTACATATTGAAGCCCATGCATTATACTATTGAAACATGGATAATATCCATACAGAATGCATTAGAGTGTATGTATCCAAAGTTTGTTTTAGCGAGGACTATCAGTCTAACCATCTATGAGTTAATTTTTTTGCTGTTTTTACGAGTGCTGTACCATATTAATTGTGAGCGTTCTGTTCGTACTGCTCCATTTGAAAGGTCTTTCAGTCATTTATTTAATGGGTCATAGAATGAGTGCTTCAAAGCGCTGCTGGGTGTAAAATTACAGGCCGTCATCACACAGCTAAAAATACTTTAATGGACAAGCTGGTTTTTCATATTCTTTGCTGCTGCAGGGTGAGACTGCACTGCATATGCACATGTTGGAAATATATTGTATTATACGATACAACTGACAATGTTCCACTTCCAATTTGAAATTGAGAACTTTATATACTGTTCCCATCATGCTGTTGACTGATATGATGCCTCCACTTCTGTTTCCATTTTACAGTTGCATGAATCAGTCCTACTACTGGAAACCAAATTAGTTGAACCCTGTCTGGTTTTCTGCTTAACAAGAACATTAAAGATTTTTTGAAATAATTATAACACGCACGCACGCACGCACGCACGCACGCACGCACGCACGCACGCACGCACGCACGCACGCACGCACGCACGCACTATTTGGTCCAAGTATTTCCCTATCACGAGGACCCCTTTTAGGTGGGTCCTTATCTTTTTTCAGTAGAAGCGTAATTGAAGCCTCTGACAAAGATGGGGGTAACTGCCCTTAGAAAAGGCATCGTTATACACTTATACTGAAATTGGAGCCAAAATGTCAGACATACCACTTTGTAGGGATTTGATTGAGCTCTCTTCTACTTTTGCATATTTGAGAAAATGTGGCTAATTTCTGCATGGGTCTGTCACGATCTCTCCCGTAGGCGATTTTATTCTAGGGATCAGTCTAGAGTAGACTCTAGAGGCATTAGAGGCTTGCCTGGTATGCAATCAGTTTGCCTTTGCCTGCCTTGTTTTCACTCTATACTAGAGGTCTTTGGGTAAACCCAGGTTCCAACCCGGACCCGGCTCGGTCACAGTTCTATCCACAAGAAGTGACAGTTCAGAACCGCTACCGTATGTCTCTGGGCTCCGACAGTGAAATGACAGTTCCACTATACCCGAGTGGACCCGGGGATTGCCTGTCACAGCTGTCTCACCCCACCTCCCCCCTTTTATTGTCTCCTCCGGCCAGTGGGAGGCGAGATGTGTGCGAGGCCTGTGTGTCATGCGTTTTTTACGTGACTTTAGTACGGAAGTAGCAACAAGAAAGAACCTCTGGTTACGATCCGCGACCTCTCTGTACTGCTCGGCGTCGGAACTCATATTTCTAATAATAGCCAGGTCCGCTCAGCTCCAGTTCCAACATCTCTCGGGGTCGGAACTCAGAATTCTAATAACAGCTGGGTCCATTCGGTCTAATTGGGTACGGGTTGGTCAAATTGGACCTGTGAAGACCTCTACTCTAAATACCTTCCGTGAACATAAACAAGCTCCCTGCAACCTCCCTGTAGTGTACAGTAGAGTCGTGGTGCAAAGCAACATGTGAGCTGTTACGTTGTGACACGACGTGCTGTGTGAGCTTGACGTTCTGCTATTTTTGCTGAATGCATGTTTACTCCAGAATAGGAATCCAGAACCGGGGGTTTGTTTGATTAACCTGGCGATTACAGAAATGTTAGCGTTTTTAGGCCCCCTGATTTGCTAACTGAAGACTGCTAGACTGAAGTTAATGACTGAATCACACTCTTCACTCCTGTATTGAAAGCCTGCTGCCTGCAGGGGACACAGTCACACCATATCAGTCATTTTTGGCACAATGTGCTGTAGCAACTACTGCCCACTTTCACATGGAAGCAGGCAGATTATCAGTTTTTTTTCCTTCTTTTTTGTATTAATGTAATCAATTCTCCTCTCTTTGAAGTGTATTACTTGGTGAAGATGAAGAGTGTTAACCATAACCATACATGAAGCCAAGGTCGCTGTGGACTGATACATGAAAATCTCTTCTCTAAAGTCTGTTCTGAAGTTGCATTTCTGAGACATGATCAATGCAGTTGTGTGTGTGTGTGTGTGTGTGTGTGTGTGTGTGTGTGTGTGTGTGTGTGTGTGTGTGTGTGTGTGTGTGTGTGTGTGTGTGTGTGTGTGTGTGTGTGTGTGTGTGTGTGTGTGTGTGTGTGTGTGTGTGTGTGTGTGTGTGTGTGTGTGTGTGTGTGTGTGTGTGTGTGTGTGTGTGTGTGTGTGTGTGTGTGTGTGTGTGTGTGTGTGTGTGTGTGTGTGTGTGTGTGTGTGCGTGCGTGCGTGCGTGCGTGCGTGCGTGCGTGCGTGCGTGCGTGCGTGCGTGCGTGCGTGCGTGCGTGCGTGCGTGCGTGCGTGCGTGCGTGCGTGCGTGCGTGCGTGCGTGCGTGCGTGCGTGCGTGCGTGCGTGCGTGCGTGCGTGCGTGCGTGCGTGCGTGCGTGCGTGCGTGCGTGCGTGCGTGCGTGCGTGCGTGCGTGCGTGCGTGCGTGCGTGCGCGCGCGCGCGCGCGCGCGCGCGCGCGTGCGTGCGTGCGCGTGCGCGGCTCACACTCCTATATCAATGTTGTGTTTTATTTAGAGACATGGCCAGCTCTTTCCCAGTGAATCTCTGGTCACATTCTCACCTAATACTTCGGTAGACTCGATGCGAATGGGAGGAGAATTCGGACTTCTTGCATATTTAATTTACTGCGGTTTGCCTTCACACTGTCATCCGCAGCAATTGGAAACGCAGCAGGGGGGACCTTTATCAATGTGTTCCATTCATAAACTAGCCTACACAGTGAAATCTATGGTGATACAATTATACTCATAACGTGCATGTGTCGTGCCGTCTGGGACTGGACCCCCCCCCCCCCCTCTCTCTCTCTCACACTCACTCACTCACTCACTCTCTCACACACACCGAGACAGAAGACATACACGTGTGAATTACACAAGCCAGACCTGTTATCAGTATGACATCACATAAGCGGCTGCCATTTTCTTTTTTCTTTCTGCATTGTCCTCTTCCTGCAGCTCTCTGATTATCTCTCATTTGGAATGCAGCGTCTCGTCTGAATGAACACACTATGACACTCTGCAGACCATGGAGTCTTAAAGCCCTGAAGATGATGTCACAGCACTTCATGGAAACTTGTTATGGATGTTTTCTCTCCCTGTCTTTCACACACTCAATCTTTCATTGCTTAGTGCAAAAACAGGAGAGGAGAAGCGCCACACTAATGTTAAAAAGTTTGTGTGCACTCGCTACAGCATTCTTATAAGTCTAACCGCACATGGCTGGATGATACCTTTGGTGAGGCTACAGGGGATTTTCTTCTGAAATCACTCAGACTCTTCACCACATTAGGTCAACCGCAGGGCCTGACATTAACTTTTTGAGGCACTTCATTTCCCATTCACTTGTCTGGGCACAAAAGTCACTTGTCCGGAGCATGAGCACACACAAATACATTTTAAATCAACTAACTGTAAGATGAATATTCTCAGTTTACAAGTTAATAGCCCTAGAATGTTTGTGATCTTACATACATTTTTTCTTACATCTTACAAGTCAGTCTGCTAACCGTGCACGGTTAGCAGAATATAGGTAGTGTGATCAATTACCCCTCACCAATCGCAATACACCTGTCAATTATGTGCCCCATACGTTTGTGCTTCCCAAACATCGACTGTTCCCAAAGGACCGATAGGACCAATCTATGGCTGTGTATTTGGAATACATGAAATGTATAAGATCACAGACTTTCTATGGCTATTAACAATATTGGAAGGGTGATTATTAGGAAAGCCAGACAATAATGCCAGACAAATTATTGTTTGCCGCGTCAACCAGGCGCGGAGCCAGGAATTCTTTATGAGTGATGATAGCCAATACGAGGTAGGCAGGCACCCGGCCGGCCGCAGAGGAGAGTGGGGGGGTGCGTGGAGGGGGGTCGACGCAGATTGATAGACAGAAGTTACCGAAAGTACTCCGAAATACAATGTATATTTATGTTGGCTACAAATATATATTCTCTATATCAACTTGAGGGGTCCTTGGCAAGAAAAAGCTTGAGAACTAGCTTGAGAGCTTTAGAAGGAATTTGTAGAATCGGCCTCAGGTCTTATAATGTTTTAAGTAGGAAATGCTCCTGTGATGATGCAAATTCGGAACCAATTCTGTATGCATAATGCATAACATTCCCACCAAAAATGATTGGAAAACCGGTGATGTGAGGAATGCTTTGGTGTAAACCAGAGCATGTTACATGATGATTCTTTATATCTTTGTGCAATTTAGGTATGTGATATTAAAAAGCCGACTTCATTCCTACTTGGTTACTGGATAGGAGCTGTGCTGTGATTGCCTGCTGTTGTTTGCTTTTGATCATATTTTTCACAAGACATTGTCTAAGGCAAGCTTGTTTTTCCAACCCCCCCCCCCCCCCCCTCCCTCCCTCATACACACACACACACACACACACACACACATAGTCACACCACCACACAACATTCCACATCATGTTGTGTAATCTTCCTCCTCTCTGTCTCCACTGTTCTCTGAGGATTTACACACTTGTCATTATGCACAGGACAGTTTCTCTAAGGTTTCTCAAATTCTTTATGTCACTGTCTTTTACCACTAACAGGAACCCTATACCGTCTCTATAACATTCGGCACAAATAGTTGATCTACAAGCTCACAAGTGAGCCATCGGTAAGATTTAAGCGGTTAACTTCAGGTAACTTCACTGACCGTTACCTGTGGCCATCCAAGCCCTCGGGGCCTCGACCTTGACCATCTTAACCATGTAGCTATCGTCTATGGTTTGATAAGGAACCTTGTGTGTCTTATATAACCTGAGGACTGATATGAAAGTCTCCATAACCCACCTTGCATGTAGGTTATACCTCAGAAAGGAAGGCTTTCTGGGCTCTCTGGAGAGGCACTCTATTTCTTTCATAGATTTAACTTGGTGCTGAGGGAGATGATTGAGGCTCTCCTGTATATCTCCAGCTGGCTTCAGAGGGAGATGAGGCCTTTAGTGTGGGTGGTGAATACAAATAGCTACACACCAATCTTTCACATGTCCTGGTTGTTACCATAAAACCCTACTTTCCTCCTCCACCCTTCCCAATGCCTCAGGTCGTCTGTCCATGCCAACTTTCCTCAAATCCCCCAGAACCACAGGAGTAGTATACCTGGGTGATGGGGGGCTCCCAGGACCCCAGGAGTAGTATACCTGGGTGATGGGGGGCTCCCAGGACCCCAGGAGTAGTATACCTGGGTGATGGGGGGGCTCCCAGGACCCCAGGAGTAGTATACTGTACCTGGGTGGGTGATGGGGGGCTCCCAGGACCCCAGGAGTAGTATACCTGGGTGATGGGGGGCTCCCAGGACCACAGGAGTAGTATACCTGGGTGATGGGGGGGCTCCCAGGACCCCAGGAGTAGTATACTGTACCTGGGTGGGTGATGGGGGGCTCCCAGGACCCCAGGAGTAGTATACCTGGGTGATGGGGGGCTCCCAGGACCCCAGGAGTAGTATACTGTACCTGGGTGATTGGGGGCTCCCAGGACCCCAGGAGTAGTATACCTGGGTGATGGGGGGCTCCCAGGACCCCAGGAGTAGTATACCTGGGTGATGGGGGGCTCCCAGGACCCCAGGTGTAGTATACCTGGGTGATGGGGGGCTCCCAGGACCCCAGGTGTAGTATACCTGGGTGATGGGGGGCTCCCAGGACCCCAGGAGTAGTATACCTGGGTGATGGGGGGCTCCCAGGACCCCAGGAGTAGTATACTGTACCTGGCTGATGGGGGGCTCCCAGGACCCCAGGAGTAGTATACTGTACCTGGCTGATGGGGGGCTCCCAGGACCCCAGGAGTAGTATACTGTACCTGGGTGATGGGGGGCTCCCAGGACCCCAGGAGTAGTATACCTGGGTGATGGGGGGCTCCCAGGACCCCAGGAGTAGTATACCTGGGTGATGGGGGGCTCCCAGGACCCCAGGAGTAGTATACTGTACCTGGCTGATGGGGGGCTCCCAGGACCCCAGAAGTAGTATACTGTACCTGGCTGATGGGGGGCTCCCAGGACCCCAGGAGTAGTATACCTGGGTGATGGGGGGCTCCCAGGACCCCAGGAGTAGTATACCTGGCTGATGGGGGGCTCCCAGGACCCCAGGAGTAGTATACCTGGGTGATGGGGGGCTCCCAGGACCCCAGGAGTAGTATACTGTACCTGGGTGATGGGGGGCTCCCAGGACCCCAGGTGTAGTATACCTGGGTGATGGGGGGCTCCCAGGACCCCAGGAGTAGTATACCTGGGTGATGGGGGGGCTCCCAGGACCCCAGGAGTAGTATACTGTACCTGGGTGATGGGGGGCTCCCAGGACCCCAGGTGTAGTATACCTGGGTGATGGGGGGCTCCCAGGACCCCAGGAGTAGTATACCTGGCTGATGGGGGGCTCCCAGGACCCCAGGAGTAGTATACCTGGGTGATGGGGGCGCTCCCAGGACCCCAGGAGTAGTATACCTGGGTGATGGGGGGCTCCCAGGACCCCAGGAGTAGTATACCTGGGTTATGGGGGCCAGGACCTCAGGAGTGCCCCCCCCCCACCCCCAATACAAACTGACTGCAAAAATAACCTTAATATTAGAGAAAATATATCATAAATGAATACTGAAACCAGATATAATCATTAAGGAAAGTGTATGCATGTACTATATGTGTACTATGTAAACTCTTCATTTCCATTTTCTAGCCATTCAGTTGCAAAAAATAATAATTTGAAAATAATTTGGCGACCCCCCCTACGGGTTGAGAACCCATGCCATAACGAAGGACTTTAGACTATCAAGCAAATGTGCACTGACGGCGCATATAATGGAGGCAACAGCACTCGTCATTTAATCTGAAACGATTTTTTAAATTCAAAGTTTTATATTATCTATGAGGTTTCTATTTTAATTGGGTGTATAGGTCGTGATTTTATTGCATCTCCATCAAGCGAATATTATGCAAATTCACAGCGTTCAGCTATGGACGTTCAGCTTGCCCCAGAACATGGCGAGGGGGCGGAGATCAAAGAGAGGGGGGCTCTCTCACGTTGCTGGAAACTATAGGGCCTTTTTATTCACCACCCCATCTCTGTTGAACCACTTTAAAGATGCCTCCACCCACCCTGTCATCATTCCCCAAGACCCTGAAAACCCACCTCTTCAGTCTTAGCTTCCCCAAGGTAGAAGTTGAAAAGGCAAAGAAAATAAACAAAACAAAGCAAAACAAAGCAATTCTATTGTGTTACACTAACATTCTACTGGTGAATCATTGTTGTTATTGGCAAAGTATTTAAAGAGATTGCTATTTTCATTTGGCCCTTTGGGGCGTTTGGTCCATTCCTACATGAAAGCCCCCCTATATCTCCAGACACTATCCGGGCCTCCTTCCAACTGCCATCATTTTTTACTGTAATCTATATACTGTAGATGTAGTCAGCATCAGCTATGTAGTTTTATTTCTGGAAAGCAGAAGTTGTTTGAGAATATTATTTATCATCAAAACAAAGTTATAACAAGCATTTGCTTCAATGAATGACTTAGAATGAATAGACAGAACAGGTGCTTAAAAATAACATAACAAAATAAAATATGTTCAAAATATGTGAAAATAACTACCGGTATGTAATAAACTATGTTATTCCCTCATCTCCCACGATGACGGTTCTCTTTCCCCTGAAGAAGGTTCTGTTGAGCTCCCCATGAACGAACACAGACTTGAGACAGTAATTGGAATGATCGTTCCTTTCACTAAAATGTTTTGGTGTCATAGTCCAACCGATGTCTGGAACACTGTGTGACTGTTCTGACACTTGCGCTTTGATATGGTTTTATTTCAGCAATCTCTGTCTTGAGGGGACAAAAAGGGCTCTGGGTGTACTTGTGGCCAAAATATGGGCAACAATGGAATATTAATGTAACTACAGTATACAATTTCTGAGAACAAAATCCACACTATCCTAATTGTAGTATAAGGATGAGGCATTGACAATCACCACTTTCACCAGACTAGGACATTATTCACGGTAAACTATGCAGATATCACAAATAGATGCATGATAAAATGTGCACATGCTGTGTTCAAGATTGCATTGAATCCACTTACAGAGGAGATATACCTGAACCAAAGAAATTCAGAAGAATGGAGAGATGGTCTATTTTCAACATCTTTAATGGGGAACAGACGGTTCTGCTCTGCTTCCAGTCTTGTCATTTACCTGTGAATTTGTTTATTTGAGGCGAGAGAGAGGCAGAGATGGAAATGACTGCGATGCCTCCAGCTTCACAGGCTGGAGGAGACAGAGATTGAACGGACGTGAAGGGTGTGTGATTGAAAACTGAACGGTGGCTGAGCAGAGACATTTCCAAGTCTTATTGCTGTCCCCTCGCCTCCCCTCCTGTTTTTCTTTCTTTCTTTTCGACTACCTTCGTCTCCTTCCCCTGTTCACTGACTGGGGTTCATGGATCGCTCTGTTTGCTTTCATCCACATCAACAAAAAGATGGATGATAACGGACAGATGATGACCCTGAGATGAAACGGTTGTGGCCAAAAAGGATTTACAAAGTATGAGGTAGAGATGATGTACCTTTAGCCAAGTGTGTTTAAAGGCGGACACAGGGAAGCACATGGAGTGATAAAAGAACAGATGATGAATACCAACGGAAGCACAGTCTTCTGCTCATCAAACACTTTGTCAAAAAACAGGCCAAGATAGTGTTTGGCAAGTTGAATTATTTAGTGGATGGCACATTTGGCGCTGAAGGTATGTATGTGTGGGCCTAATGACAGCATCTCTGTAGGCCTTTTATATGACAACTGTGATGATACTCACTTTAATCTGCCATGGGAAACATTATTCACCCTCCAACATTTATTATATATTATATCTGAAAAACATTTTCAAACCTCTGCCTAAAGGCAGAATTGCTAATTTATGCATAAGACTGGGTGTATGGCTATGGGTTTCTATGATATAAGTATGTGATATATACTGTATGTGTTACTACTTATAATCTTTGCTGACGCAGTTTCATGGTGGGGGATTAACAGATTACATGCAATGAGATTGCAAGAATCTGATTTAAATATTATAACGGTAATCCACAAAAGACTGTAATCAGATTACAGATATTTAGGAGCGGATATTTGTGGATTTCACAGAAACATGTCTTTATTAGATACATTGAGATATGTATCTCATTCTCAGACACAAGCATTAGTAGGCTATTGCTACACGGAATGATTTGCTCAAATGTTATCGTGGCATTAAAACAATTAGTGTTTTTCAACCCGTTTCATATCAAGGTCCATTATTTATTCGGCACTTGAGCCACGTACTGTACCACCATTTGACTTGACTCAAGACTCAACAGGCGTTGATCAAAATAACAATTCTTCTACATTCTCTAATTGTATAGACTTCACTTCTTGTCAATTAAGTAATGCAGATGTTTAACAATTAACTCTTGAGAGCGTTAACACTTTCAAGAGTATAAGGGTCCATTTTAGAGAGAGAGAGAGAGAGAGAGAGAGAGAGATTTTCTTCTATTAATAATAATGATCTTTATTTATATAGCACCTGTCATACACTGCAATGTATGACACAAAAAAGGAAATCATAAAAATAAAGATGGAGAGATGAGATGCAGTGGGTAAGTTGAACCACCCCCTTTATCTAGAAAACGGTGTCATGTGACCTTAAATCTAGTAAATTGGAGTGATGAACCCTGGCTCTGCAGTGAATGTGCAATTGAAAGGATGCTGGCAGTGGGCTTGATGCCTGCTGTCAAGCATTTGGAGGAAATTAATGTATATAGTAGGGCTGCTATGATGATGTGGGAGATTTATACAGAGCGAAGGGACATTGAACCAGAAAGATTACTTACAATGTCACGCCATCCACCGCAGTCCGCACTTGATTGGTGCAAATTTCATCATCTAGGTCTAGGAAGACGATCCATACATCCAGCATACATCCCGAAAAGAAACGGGAAGCCGAGCTATAGCGTCACTGTCTGTAAGGTCACACAGATTGCCCTACAAGCCCAGTCTCAGCTCTGGGAAGAGTTACAGAAGGCATTGCAACAGTGCTGATGTAACACCCGGGATTCAAACTCAGGTCTTTTGTAAATCGGGTCCCTCTTACAAAATTGGAAGCCATTCATAACCAATAATATATGATACATGTTTATCGCATTATGTAGAACATTGGTGTTAAGTTTTCACAAGGGCTTGCTAAACTCAAGAAAGTTAGGTGAAGGTGGTAACGTGTTTTAGTCTTAGTGCTTGGCCTCCAGGCAGCCACTCAGTATTCTGCCTGGAACTCTGCTGTATACAGTAGTTCCATCAATCTCTGACTACTAGGGTTGTGTTGGTAGTGTTGACTTAGGGCTCCATTTTCGTCACCGCTAAAACCCCTTATCCCTAAACCCCTTATCCCTAAACCCCTTATCCCTAAACTTCTTTGCCTTTTTTTTACTATTTTGAAAAACATTTTTGAATAGTTCAACTAGCCAACCTACATTGACACATTGTGAGCTTGTAGACTGGCCATTTTAGGATGAAGTTAGTATTATTAAAACATCTCTCACTAGTGTCACCACTAGTCTCACCACTATGAGGATAAAGTTAGTAATAAAACACATTGAGGATAAAGTTAGTATTATTAAACATCTCACCAGTCTCACCACTAGTGTCACCACTAGTCTCACCACTATGTCATGAGGATAAAGTTAGTAATAAAACACATTGAGGATAAAGTTAGTATTATTAAACATCTCACCAGTCTCACCACTAGTCTGAGGATCCACCAGTGGATGTGATGCAGGTTGTGGATCTGGGTCGGACTCAGCTGGAGTAGAAGGACCTAAAACACATAAATAATAGCTAAAGTGTTACATTATAATAATACTGTCATAATGCTTATCACACTGAGTATAAATGATTGAACTATTAATGGACACTGACCAGCATTTTCATTGATATCAAACAAGATAAAAATATATTGCCAACGTGCGCGTTGGCGTTCACTTCCCTGTTTACCGCTCACAAAGAAAGGCTCGTATCTCCTAATCTAAGGAGCTCTCCGTGGTTTAGACCAGATGGATATACTAAGCTCTTCATTTCTGACTTCCAACACGCCTCTCGTTCACAATATGAACCGGGGGATTATTCAGCGACTTTATCGTAATCATAGCGAGGTAAGCAAGCAACATTATTTCTCCCGTTTTTTGTCCGGAACGGAAGGGGGGAGGGGGGGGGGGGGCTTTCAGAGTAAATATCAAATCATACTCAACTGATATTTCCAAAGAGTTGTTTGAACTAAATTAGATTTGATAATTATCATCTCCTGCAGGCTCTGGGTTATCCACATATAATGATATGCAAAAAGATAGTAGATTATTTGGTGATTATCTTGATATAATGTGCAAATAAAGCCATGGTGAAAATCTATCATTTTTTAGATTGTTTGACTGATCATATTGATCAGAAACGTTAATCTAATGCAGTTGAGCTTAAAGTTTAATTAAAGTCAATTGATGAAGGCATAGGTCTACCAGTGTGTGCCGTGCGTGCGTGCGTGCGTGCCTGCGTGCGTGCGCGCATGCGTGCGTGCGTGCGTGTCACAGACAGACAGAAGAAAAAATACCAAATATGAGAAGGGGCCTCTCGTGGTGTTACACCACGTGTTGTTACCCGTCACGTTATGTGACCAAACGTTAAACTCCACTGACTGCACAGTGTTGGTCACATAATATTATTAATGACAACATGTGGTGTAAACCCACCGGGCAGAGTGCACGGATAGCAAATGCCTGCGTGCGTGCGTGCGTGCGTGCGTGTGTGCGTGCGTGCGTGCGTGCGTGCTTGCATGCGTGCGTGCGTGCGTGCGTGCGTGCGTGCGTGCGTGCGTGCGTGCGTTCAGCACGGTATAGAATGCCACAGAGGAAGCGTTAGAATGGTTGCTATGGCGATGAGCTGACATCGCACGCACACGTCCTTTTGGGTAGAAGATGAACCCAAACACTCGTAGTCATCAACCTGTTTCAAAGGAGTGTTGATAAGTGTTTTGATAACGTGGTTATTGTTGGATTTGCATATATTTCTACGTATTCAGCTTTGGTCCAGTTGAGATAAAGACCAACACAGTTGGAGGCCTGCTGGAGAGACTGAAGGAGAGCCTGAGCGTGTTCCAATGATTGACTGATAAGTGTGACGTTATCAGTCAAGTCAGTGTCGGTTTGGTATTTAGCAGGATGACTTTTAGGGTTTGGTTGGTAACCCTTATTGTTGATAGACATACGAAGAACATAATCTAAGAACATAATCACACACACACACACACACACACACACACACACACACACACACACACACACACACACAAAGTGGAGTCAAATGCATCGGTTACTAAATGTACTTTTAAACATTGTAACACATTGTATAGCCTACACAAATACAGAAAGTGCTTTACTTACTGAAGGCATAAAAGATAAAAAAGATATTTATTAATAGATCAATGGAAATAGTCTCCCCTGTCCAACGGATGTTGTAAGGAACACTATAGCATCTCCTCACACGGAAATATCTGATCTACAAGCTCACTGCGTGTCACAACGTGACCATGTCTGAGCTTGTATAGATCGGCTATATTTGATCATTCTAACTCCTACTGCAGTCTCTGGTAGGATGTGACAAAAACAAAGTGTCCATGAATGGACCGCCAAGTATGACGCCAATGTGTGCTCAACACAAACATTAAATTCCATTGACAATTGATGTACGATGACAAGAGCGCCCCTCACTTCACACGGGTGTGATTTTGAATTGCTGTGTAATTGATAGAAAATAAGTAGGCTATTTTTTGGGGTTAACTACTTCTTTAAGGGGTTAACAAGACTGGAACAGACTGTGTGTGTGTGTGTGTGTGTGTGTGTGTGTGTGTGTGTGTGTGTGTGTGTGTGTGTGTGTGTGTGTGTGTGTGTCTGTGTGTCTGTGTCTGTGTCTGTGTCTGTGTCTGTGTCTGTGTGTGTGTGTGTGTGTGTGTGTGTGTGTGTGTGTGACTGTGTGTGACTGTGTGTGTGTGTGTGTGTGTATAGTCTGCTCATCACCATAGCAACCCTTCAAACTCTCCCTGTGTAGTTAACATGCCTGAATTCAACACAGTGAAAACAGCCCCTCCTCCATTTAAAACAAATATAACATTTTTTATTATCAATACAAATATTTTTTGGAAAAATAAAATTAAATAAAATGAAATTAAGAGAATGTTGTGAATATTATCATTTGTTATCAAACTGGTCTGTCTTGCCCGGGTTCGGACTGGCAACCTTGCGGTTGCCATCCAGCCACTCTACCCCTGAGCCACCGCCGCCATATTTACACACTCACTCCAGAGGGCCACTATAGTTCCACACTCACTCCAGAGGGCCACTATAGTTCCACACTCACTCCAGAGGGCCACTATAGTTCCACACTCACTCCAGAGGGCCACTATAGTTCCACACTCACTCCAGAGGGCCACTATAGTCCCACACTCACTCCAGAGGGCCACTATAGTTCCACACTCACTCCAGAAGGCCACTATAGTCCCACACTCACTCCAGAGGGCCACTATAGTTCCACACTCACTCCAGAGGGCCACTATAGTTCCACACTCACTCCAGAGGGCCACTATAGTTCCACACTCACTCCAGAGGGCCACTATAGTTCCACACTCACTCCAGAGGGCCACTATAGTTCCACACTCACTCCAGAAGGCCACTATAGTCCCACACTCACTCCAGAGGGCCACTATAGTTCCACACTCACTCCAGAGGGCCACTATAGTCCCACACTCACTCCAGAGGGCCGCTATAGTTCCACACTCACTCCAGAGGGCCACTATAGTTCCACACTCACTCCAGAGGGCCACTATAGTTCCACACTCACTCCAGAGGGCCACTATAGTTCCACACTCACTCCAGATGGCCACTATAGTTCCACACTCACTCCAGAGGGCCACTATAGTTCCACACTCACTCCAGAAGGCCACTATAGTTCCACACTCACTCCAGAGGGCCACTATAGTGCCACACTCACTCCAGAGGGCCACTATAGTTCCACACTCACTCCAGATGGCCACTATAGTTCCACACTCACTCCAGAGGGCCACTATATAGTTCCACACTCACTCCAGAGGGCCACTATAGTTCCACACTCACTCCAGAGGGCCACTATATAGTTCCACACTCACTCCAGAGGGCCACTATATAGTTCCACACTCACTCCAGAGGGCCACTATAGTTCCACACTCACTCCAGAGGGCCACTATAGTTACACACTCACTCCAGAGGGGCACTATAGTTACACACTCACTCCAGAGGACCACTATAGTTCCACACTCACTCCAGAGGGCCACTATAGTTCCACACTCACTCCAGAGGGCCACTATAGTTCCACACTCACTCCAGAGGGCCGCTATAGTTCCACACTCATTCCAGAGGGCCGCTATAGTTCCACACTCACTCCAGAGGGCCACTATAGTTCCACACTCACTCCAGAGAGCCACTATAGTTCCACACTCACTCCAGAGGGCCACTATAGTTCCACACTCACTCCAGAGGGCCACTATATAGTTCCACACTCACTACAGAGGGCCACTATATAGTTCCACACTCACTCCAGAGGGCCACTATAGTACCACACTCACTCCAGATGACCACTATAGTTCCACACTCACTCCAGAGGGCCACTATAGTTCCACACTCACTCCAGAGGGCCACTATATAGTTCCACACTCACTCCAGAGGGCCACTATAGTACCACACTCACTCCAGAGGGCCACTATAGTTCCACACTCACTCCAGAGGGCCACTATAGTTCCACACTCACTCCAGAGGGCCACTATAGTACCACACTCACTCCAGAGGGCCACTATAGTTCCACACTCACTCCAGAGGGCCACTATAGTTCAACACTCACTCCAAAGGGCCACTATAGTTCAACACTCACTCCAAAGGGCCAAATTGCATAATAGTGTCTAATGCCAGGTCATTATTGGTCTGTGAGCAGGTTGTGGACAACCTGACAGCTCATTATTGGTCTGTGAGCAGGTTGTGGACAACCTGACAGCTCAGCTCAGAATGGAACAAAGTCAAAGAAACATTTTGACACAAAACCACAGAGTGATAAAAAGAGCATCGTCAACCATTTAAAACCATCAATCATTAAATCTCATCCTACCTGAACGCCACAACAAGAGGATCAATCCTACCTGAACGCCACAACAAGAGGAACAGCATCTCAATCCTACCTGAACGCCACAACAAGAGGAACAGCATCAGGATCAATCCTAGCTGAACGCCACAACAAGAGGAACAGCATCAGGATCAATCCTAGCTGAACGCCACAACAAGAGGAACAGCATCAGGATCAATCCTAGCTGAACGCCACAACAAGAGGAACAGCATCAGGATCAATCCTACCTGAACGCCACAACAAGAGGAACAGCATCAGGATCAATCCTAGCTGAACGCCACAACAAGAGGAACAGCATCAATCCTACCTGAACGCCACAACAAGAGGAACAGCATCAGGATTCCACCCATTTCTGTCCGTCCCATTAGAGTCTGGACCGGATTCACAGGAGTCTGGACCGGACTTCACAGGAGTCTGGACCGGATTCACAGGAGTCTGGACTGGACTTCACAGGAGTCTGGACCGGATTCACAGGAGTCTGGACCGGATTCACAGGAGTCTGGACTGGACTTCACAGGAGTCTGGACCGGATTCACAGGAGTCTGGACTGGACTTCACAGGAGTCTGGACCGGATTCACAGGAGTCTGGACTGGACTTCACAGGAGTCTGGACTGGACTTCACAGGAGTCTGGACTGGACTTCACAGGAGTCTGGATTGGACTTCACAGGAGTCTGGACTGGACTTCACAGGAGTCTGGATTGGACTTCACAGGAGTCTGGACTGGACTTCACAGGAGTCTGGACTGGACTTCACAGGAGTCTGGATTGGACTGGACTTCACAGGAGTCTGGACTGGACTTCACAGGAGTCTGGACTGGACTTCACAGGAGTCCGGACTGGACTTCACAGGAGTCTGGACTGGACTTCACAGGAGTCTGGACTGGACTGGACTGGACTGGACTGACTGACTGACGAACTAACTAACTAGCTGACTAGCTGACTATGACTGACATACAAAGTAACTGGCTGGATGCCCACTAACTGTCTGGCTAGCTGGTGAACGAACTGGCTGGCTGACCAAACTGGCTGGCTGGCCACTGACTGACTGACTGACTGACGGACGGACGGACGGACTGACTGACTGACTGACTGACTGACTGACTGACTGACTGACTGACTGACTGACTGACTGGCAACAAGAAGAATCGTCTCTTATATCTGAATATGCTGACGTATCAAGTTTCCTCTGCGTGTGTATCTGTTCATCAGTGTGTGTGTGTGTGTGTGTGTGTGTGTGTGTGTGTGGATGTGGTCACAGCTAGTTCTCACACACATTCTGACAGGAAGCTGTTATTAAAATCTCTTCAATCTGACGTGGAAACTCCAAGACGACGTACAGTAAACAGTAGATCACTAGGGATGGAGCTCGATAACCGATACCCCAAGAAATCAGATAACAAGCTTATCGAGAACCCGTTATCAATAAGCTTTGGGCTTATCAAGCCTGTTATGGAGCATAGCGGCCCATGATGACGTCATGGTTAAACAGTCAAGACAAGAGGAGATCAAGAAATAAAGATAATCACGAACGCTGACACAAACATGTGGGTCTAAAAGTGTAGATACCTGCCAACCAGCGCTGTCCGGGTAAACACAATATTAATGCATCCATTGGTCATAAATATTAATGCATTCATTGGTCAGTTCAAGAACGCATGAGATGTGAGAAAAACAGCAAACGATACGCTCAGAAATGTCTTAAGAGATCAGAGTCATGATTATTATTATTTTCGTCGTGTTGTGGGGTCTCGCCTGGTGGGAGTGGAGGTGGAGGTGGCCAGGGTGACTAAGCTGGACACCATCCTGAATAATTCCTCTCCCCTGTATGAGCGTATCGTTTGCTGTTTTTCTCACATCTCATGCGTTCTTGAACTGACCAATGAATGCATTAATATTTATGACCAATGAATGCATTAATATTTATGACCAATGAATGCATTAATATTTATGACCAATGGATGCATTAATATTGTGTTTACCCGGACAGCGCTGGTTGGCAGGTATCTACACTTTTAGACCCACATGTTTGTGTCAGCGTTTGTGATTATCTTTATTTCTTGATCTCCTCTTGTCTTGACTGTTTAACCATGACGTCATCATGGGCCGCTATGCTCCATAACTGTAGGATACAGAAGAAACAAGGCTGCAGAAGGAAAAGAAAGAAACGATAATAATGATAAAATAATGATAAACAGGACAAACAAGGGTTACAGGGCAACTTCAGTGATGCTTGCTTGCGGAACTCGACTACGTCTCGTTCCTGACCGCATCACTGTCGTGGCAATAATCACACTAAGCCACACCCTCTCGTGTAATATTGCTTAATTATGACGCACTGATCCACTGTATATATGTTTATCCTTGTTTGCCCTGTTTATCATTATGTTATCATTATTATCGTTTCTCTCTTTTCCTTCTGCCTTGTTTCTTCTGTATACTACAGTACTGTTTCTTATCCTTACTTGGATGTTGTAACTTTTGAAAATATATTTTTTAAATGTAATGTCCTTGATTTTTCATGAATTTATTATAAATTATTTAGATTGTTTTTGTTTTAATTAATGATTATTTTTTTGATGAAATATATATTTTGAAATGTAGGATACAAAAAAAGAGGATATCTATACGGGCTACGACCGATCACGTGACACGCGCGTCGACTCCGATTGGCTACGGCCGACCACGTGACACACGCGTCGGCGCAGTGCAAGGCATGCTGGGTCACAGGTGCATGATGGGAAGCCGAGTATTTATGAATTAATTTATTCATTCCTCTTTTTAGGGGCGCTATAGCCCCTCCTATGGCCAGCTTTGTGTGTGCGTGTGTATCCCATAGCAATGATTTGATTGGCTGAGCACCCCATAGCAATTATTTGATTGGCTGAGCACCCCATAGTGATGATTTGATTGGCTGAGCACCCCATAGTGATGATTTGATTGGCTGAGCAACGTACGTATTGAGGATAAAAAGCGAGGACAGACAAGTGAAGATGCCAAAAGTGATTGGTCGGAATGTGGTGATGTATGGTGATGTATGGTGATAAGAGTGCCCCTCACTTCACACTGGTGTGATTTATTATTAGTTGAGGGGTGCTAGCCCCTCCTATCGTACGCCCAGCTTCTGGGGTCTGTGAAAAGACGCCAAAAGTGATTGGCCAGAATGACATTTGTGATGCTTTGATTGGCTGAGCACGGGATGTGGTGTGTGATGGTGTATGCTGATAAGAGCGCACCCTCACTTCACAGGGGTGTGATTTTTTTAAGCTGGATGTGAGTGCGTGAACCTCCCCTTATCCCTTATCCCTAAACCTATTTGACATTTTTAACTTTTTTGAAAATCATTCAAAAAATAGTTTTCGTCCAGCGCTTCGATGCGTATGTCGCCGTTTGATGTGTACGTGCCGTGCCAGCGTATGACGTAAACTTGTGCTTGATATGGCAGTGGTGTCAGATTACATACATGTATACATAGGGGGGCATTACCTTTAATCCTCCCGACACTAAAACACATCGTCATTACGTCACCATCGAAAACCAATTACACCCTGGCATTGGGTCCTTTAATCCACATCTTTATTACGTCATCATTGAGAGCTAGTTATACCAGTTATACCCTGACGTCATATGGTGCTACGATACATAGACATAGATTTGACAGTTTGTAGCGGTCGACAGTACTTGCGCGCTCTGCTTGCGCACTAGTAGGCCATTTATGGCCTACTTGTGTGCAACAAGCAAGTAGGCACTCGACAGAGTGCAGTTCTAGTTTTAAAATAGTTCAACTAGCCGACCTACATCTACACGTTGTGAGCTTGTAGATCGGCTATTTGAACTATTTTAAAAAGGTTTTTTTTAAATAGTAAAAAATGGCAAAATACTTTTAAGGATAAGGGTTAAGGGGTGGTGCAAGATATATCCCGTATAGTTTACTCACAAGCCCATGAAAACGGTTCCATCTGTATCGTCTATAAAAGGCCAACCGGACCCGTGGTCGGTCCCCGGGGACCCAACGGTGAGAAGCGGCTCTCCTTACCTCTCTCCCAGCTTGAGCCGTGCAAACTCGTCGGCCACCTTCAGCGCCTCCTGCAGGCGCTGCGTGTTCCTGCCGGTGCCCTGGGCCGACAGGTCCATGCCGCCCGACTTGCCTCCCAGCAGCAGGCAGACCTCCTGCGCCCACTCGCTGGCCTTCAGGCCGCGGTCGGCCGCGCCCCGCGGCACCTGGCACAGGCAGACCACCGTGCCGGCCTCGCGGTCGGCCGCCAGGAGCAAGGCGGCAGTCTGCGGCGAGCGCGTCCGCAGCAGCTTCAGCGACTCGTTCAGGGCCTTGGCCGAGGCCCCGTCCTCCACCTCCATGACGAGCAGCGGCTGGTTGGGGCTGCGGTCGATGGCCTCCCGGGTCCGCTCCAGGACCCGGGAGAGCACGCGGCCCTTGCTGGCGCGGTCCAGGTCGTCCATCGTCCTCTTGGAGGCCCTCAGGGCGTCCCTCATCTCGTCCTTCTCCCAGCGGGAGATGGTCGCAACGGCGAGGGCCTCCGTCATGCTGGCGATCTCTCGCTGGACGTCCCGGAGGTCGGGCGGCGCGGCTCCGGTCCGATCCCTCACCACGTCCCTCACCCTGTCGGCCAGCTCCGCCAGGGAGCGGCGCAGGGCGTCGGCCCTCCCGCGGGCCTCCAGGGCCTCGGCCCCCGTCACGGCCACGATGCGCCGCGTGCCCTTCGCCACGGCCTCCTCCGACACCACGACCAGCGAGCCGGCGTGGCTGGAGTTGCGCAGGTGGGTTCCTCCGCAGAGCTCCACGGAGGCGCGCGACCCGGCATCGCCGCCGGGGTCCGCCAGCAGGTCCCGGACGGGCACGCCGACGGACACCACGCGCACCGGGTCGGGGTAGGCCTCGTCGAAGACGGCACGCAGCCCCCGGACGGCCTTGGCCTCGGCCAGGTGCACGTCCAGGGCGTACACTGGCCGGGCGGCGCGGATCTCGGCGCATGCCACCTCTTCCACGCGACGGACCTGGTCGTCGCTCAGCGCGCCCCCCTTGGAGGAGAAGTCGAAGCGCAGGAGGTCGGGGGCGACCAGGGAGCCCCGCTGCTCCGTCCCGCTCTCGGCGCCCAGGACGTCGCGCAGGGCGAAGTTGAGCACGTGCGTGGCGGTATGGTTGCTCATGACGCGTGTGCGGCGAGCCTCGTCCAGGCGCAGGGCGACACGGTCCCCGACGCTCAGCGAGCCGGCGTGGACTGTCCCTACGTGGACCACGTAACCTCCCCTCGCCTGGACGTTCCTCACGATGAACTCGGCCCGGTTGTCGCCGCTGCCGCCCTCCCTGAACATGTAGCCCTCGTCGAAGGTCTGCCCTCCCTGCTCGGCATAGAAGCATGTGCGGTCCAGCACCACGCCGCACTCCTGGCCCGTGGCCACGCGCTCGCAGAAGGCCCGCTCGCGCCGCAGCGCCAGGACGACGCAGGCCGACGGCCGCTCGAAGTCGTAGTTGCCGTCGGCGTCCGCGTCGTACGCGTGCTTGGGGCCATCGTCGGTGGCCGGCACGTCGGCGCTCCGCAGCTCCTCGATGGCGTGAACGTCCAGCATGGCGTGCTCCTCCCGGTCGCCGGCGGCCTTAACGCCGTGGGACCGCAACTGCGCCGCTCTCCTCTCCTCCTCGAAGGCGTCCATGTCCACGGCCAGGCGTCGCTTCTCGCCGATGAGGACGATCAGGTCCAGCGGGAGGCCGTAGGTGGAGTACAGCAGCCACGCCGCCTCGCCCGGGATGGTCCAGTTGCCGGTGCCGCCCGCCACCAGGCTCTCCATCTTCCTGTCCAGGATGACGCAGCCTCGGTTGAGCGTCTCCAGGAACTGCTTCTCCTCGTCGTCGATGATGTCCTTCACGGCGGCCGGGTCCTTCCTCAGCTCCGGGAAGGCGTCGCCCAGGGATTCCACCACCACGTCCACCAGGGAGGCGAAGGACCCCCTCCGATCTTCCAACATCTTCACCACAGAGGCGAAGGTTTCTTCCTCCTCATCCTCCTCCTGTGCTTTACTCGTTACCTTAGCACTCTTTAGCTTAGCCGAGTACAGCACGGCACGGCGCAGGATCCTCCTCAGCACGTAGCCCCGTCCCGTGTTGTGCGGCCGCCCTCCGTCCGAGAGGGCCACGGTGAGGGTCCGAGCGTGGTCGGCCAGCACGCGGTACGCCATGTCGATGCCGTCCGCATCCTCGGCACCCACCTTACCCGAGTAAGGCCTGGCGCCCGAGAACTCCTGGATGGCCTCGAAGTACGGCCGGAAGAGGTCGGTGTCATAGTTGGACGTCTTGCCCTGCAGAATGGACACCAGGCGCTCCAGACCCATGCCCGTGTCGATGCTCTTCTTGGGAAGCGGCCGGAGCTCCGTCGCAGACTCCCTGTCGAACTGGACGAACACCAGGTTCCAGATCTCCAGGACGTCGGGGTCGTCCGCGTTGACCAGGCCGGAGGCGTCCCGGTTCCCCACGCGGTCGTAGTGGATCTCGCTGCAGGGGCCGCACGGGCCCGTGTCGCCCATCTCCCAGAAGTTGTCCCTCATGCTTCCGGGCAGGACGCGGGCCTCGTCCACGCCCAGCACCAGCCAGATCTGCCGGCACTCCAGGTCGGGCTCCAGGCCCTGCTCGTCGTGGCCCCCGAAGTAGGTGACGTAGAGGCGCTCGGCGGGGAGCCCGAACTCCCGCGTCAGCAGCTCCAGGGCCATCTGGCAGGCGCGGCGCTTGAAGTAGTCGCCAAAGGACCAGGAGCCCAGCATCTCGAAGAAGGTGTGGTGGTAGACGTCCTTGCCCACGTCGTCCAGGTCGTTGTGCTTGCCGCCGGCGCGGATGCACTTCTGGGAGTTGGCGGCGCGGCTCAGCCGCGCCATGGGGTGGGAGGGGCCCGCCGTGCCCAGGAGGAGGGGCTTGAACTGGTTCATGCCGGCGTTGGCGAACAGCAGCGTGGGGTCGTCCAGCGGGACCACCGAGGACGAGGGGACGTGGTCGTGGTCGCGGTCGCGGAAGTAGTCGATGAACTTCTGGCGGACCTCAGCGCCGCTTAGCACACCGTCCATCGTTAGTAGCTGCTAATACGTCTCACGTGAAATACACTACTCGGATCGGTGAGCGGTTGTCCGAGTTTAGGATCCGCCGCAGTGGTGAGAACTTCCCAGGTGTCTCTAGATCCCCGATGGGTCGTAAGGCCGGGCTGCTACCGAACCACTAGTGGCGGTGATGGAATGAGGGGGCTGTCCGTCCGAGCTAATGCTGAACGTGGATGTGGTTGAGAGTGAAGTCACGTAGTGTCAGTTGTCAGTTGCGTGAGAGTGAAGTCACGTAGTGTCAGTGGTCAGTTGCGTGAGAGTGAAGTCACGTAGTGTCAGTGGTCAGTTGCGTGAGAGTGAAGTCACGTAGTGTCAGTTGTCAGTTGCGTGAGAGTGAAGTCACGTAGTGTCAGTTGTCAGTTGCGTGAGAGTGAAGTCACGTAGTGTCAGCATATAAAATAGCTCAAGGCTGTATTGCTGATTACTTAGCTTAGGACCCCCGCAGTGGTGTCCGGTTAGAACTTAAACCAGGATGCTTTGACTTCTGCCTTCTCCCTGAAGCCTACCCTTTATATATGCTCCGACGACCAGGCTTGTCATAATGACTAAGCCAGTTAGATCTATCCATATATGGTTCTACCGCATCTATCTGAGATCAGCCCTAGGTCGGCTCGGGCGGCCCAAATATAGGGATTGTCATACTAGACATGCTATATATCATATAGCCCTGGCGTCCTAGTCGGATATCCCCATATATGGAGACTGTATATCCAACGAACACTCTCCCAGTTAAGCTAAGATGAATGTAAGTGAGAGTCTTCGTTACACATATAAAATAGCTCAAGGCTGTATTGCTGATTACTTAGCTTAGGACCCCCGCAGTGGTGTCCGGTTAGAACTTAAACCAGGATGCTTTGACTTCTGCCTTCTCCCTGAAGCCTACCCTTTATATATGCTCCGACGACCAGGCTTGTCATAATGACTAAGCCAGTTAGATCTATCCATATATGGTTCTACCGCATCTATCTGAGATCAGCCCTAGGTCGGCTCGGGCGGCCCAAATATAGGGATTGTCATACTAGACATGCTATATATCATATAGCCCTGGCGTCCTAGTCGGATATCCCCATATATGGAGACTGTATATCCAACGAACACTCTCCCAGTTAAGCTAAGATGAATGTAAGTGAGAGTCTTCGTTACAGCCTCCGCTGTATTGCTGATTACTTAGCTTAGGACCCCCGCAGTGGTGTCCGGTTAGAACTTAAACCAGGATGCTTTGACTTCTGCCTTCTCCCTGAAGCCGACCCTGTATATATTCTCCGACCAGGCTTGTCACGATGACTAAGCCAGTTAGATCTATCCATATATGGTTCTATCCATATATGGTTCTACCATATCTATCGATATCAGCACTAGGTCGGCTCGGGCCCAAATATAGGGATTGTCATACTAAACATGTCATATATCATATAGCCCAACGTCCTAGTCAGAGTCTTCGTTACAGCCACCCCAGATTTCACGTTGAAATCTATACCGCATCCAGAAGACTCAGACAATTGTCCTTTCTTTCGGCTAGGTTCTAACAGGCCAGGCCTGGTAGTTATCCAGCAAGGGAGGCTCTCAAAGATGTTAATCTCTCTCCATTAGTCTGCTGACGATCTGTGTATGCTCACAATCCAAGCTATTTGGCGATCAATGCTCCCTCAATATTATTGACTTGGTTTGGCTGTACGGCAGGAGATACCTCGGAAGATAGATGTAGCCCCAGTCGCTATGCTATCCCCAGCAGCTACACCGGTGATGTGGGCCCAAGCCATTCAATTTAGTTAGTTGAAGGCAGCAAGACTGATTACTCGAGCCACTGGTCGCAGGTAGGTCCGATCTCCAACCTTCACTTCTACCGTTCGAATCCTATCGTCCGCACCAGAAATAGTCTGGGAAATCCTTCCAATAGGCCAAAGGGCCCGAGGTAGCTGTGGATCCACGATCATCACCGGAACTCCAATCTGAATATTCGTCGTCTCCTTTTGCCACTTCTGCCGTACCTGAAGGTTAGGTAGGTAATACCTCAAGAAATGTTTCCAGAAGTGATCCGCCAGTATTTGACTATGTCTCCATCTTTTCCTTCCCAACATGTCTGACTCATCATATTGAACTTGCGGTAATGACACATCTCGCCTCCCCATGAGGAGGATGTTGGGTGTCACAGGGTCGGGATCAGCTACATCCGATGAGGTATAACCTAAAGGTTTGGAGTTCAGAATCCCTTCCACCTCAACCAGAACTGTACGCAGAACCTCTTCTGACACTGTTTGAGCACCCAATGTTACTTGCAAGGCCTGCTTGAGAGATCGGATTTCCCTCTCCCAACAACCTCCGAAATGAGGTGCGCTGGGCGGATTGAATACAAATTTAATTTGCTGCTTGGCCAACTGTGCCTTAATTTCAGGTTGAAGGGTCATAAATGTTTCCTCCAGCTCACGCACCCCTCCTTTAAAGTTCGTTCCTTGATCGGACAATATTTCGAATGGTTTTCCTCGACGCGCAATGAAACGTCTTAATGCCATCAGATAAGAATCCGTGTCCAGACTGCAGAGAAGATCAATGTGGACTGCACGAGTCGTCATGCCTTTGAAGATGATCCCCCAGCGTCGTTCCCTCCTGCGTCCTACTTTAACGAAGTATGGCCCGAAACAATCTACTCCTGTAGAGTAAAATGCTGGTTTGTGGATACGTAATCTTGCAGGAGGTAAATCAGCCATCCTGGGGATGTTTGGAGTCCCTCGCCAAGTGCGACACCCAGTACAACCTCGCTGATATCGTTTAACGGCCTCTCTTCCTCTCAGTATCCAATACTTTCGTCTGATTTCAGCAAACACTCGCTCTGGTCCTGCATGACGCAGTTTCTCGTCATAGTCCTTGATAATCAACTTGGTAATCGCATGCTTGGGGTCAAGTACGATGGGATGTATCGCGTCTGGGTCCAAAAGTTCACTATGGCGAAGTCGTCCCCCTACCCGAATGAGCTGGGTAGTACTGTCGAACTCCGGACAGAGCGTGATTAGTTTGCTATTCTTAGCTAATGCCTTTCCCGAAACCAGTTGGGTAGTCTCACTGGCGAAACAGTCATCCTGGATCTGCTTAACCAGGGCCAACTCAGCTTTCTGATACTCGTCGGCTGTAGGCTCGGGGGAGGGTGACCCAACTTGTTGCGTCACAGTATCCTTAACAAGATCCGCCAAGGTAGTATAGGATGACTTGGTTTGGCTGTACGGCAGGAGATACCTTGGAAGATACAGCCACCCCGTGCCAAACTTGAAGATCTCTCATGATTCTGATACGCCACTCTTCAGGTTGACCCCTCAATCCGACCTGCTTGACAACTGTGTGTAACAAAATGGTTCGCCCCGAACCATCATCCAGAACTGCATATACTTCCATTACTTTGCCACAATTGCAAATTAGAACTTTGCACACCTTTAACATGACATTTCTCCCTTTAGGCGGTGGATAGCCCACATGCAAGGACTCTCCTGCTATAGTCAAGATTGCTGGCTGCGGTAATTCCTCTTGTAAATCCTGTCCCGCCTCGATCTTAGGTGTCCTAGGGTTCCGCAAAGGTTCATCTGCTCTCCGGTTCAACCGGGTCCGGCTCCTATTAATACTGTGAAGAGCCAGAGGGTGCCTTCCACCACATTTCACTCCTAGTCTGTAGTTTACAGTTTCTTGCCTGCATGACGACGTCCATTGCTGATAACACAGCTTCATCTGTCATATCAAATCTCGTTTCGCCATTAAACTCAGTCGTTTGAACCTGCCGCATACCCCAAGATGGTGTGTGCCGTTATTACAGTACTGACTTACGGCTTCTTGCCGTCTTGCTGGTTACTTGGTGTACGATCGGCAGAATTGGGTGCTACTACCGTACCATGCATGATGACTGTTCGTCTCCGGTTATGCTCATGGTCATTTCTGCAAGAGTGACCGTCCAGCCTCCTTGCTGGACTACTTCGGTCCCTATGAACCTGGACTTCTGGTCTGTCAGCTTGCACTTTCATCTCGATATCCTATCAGTGAACGAAGCCTCGGCCGTCCTCCGACTGCTCCAACATCTATGGGAGGGTTGATATAGCTCCGATGCCCTTGCATCATCATGCTGTCCAGACAATGCTCTCATGATATCCACCAGAAGCTCTAGGTGAAAGCCTTCGTTACACGATGACACATGAAGCTCTAGGTGAAAGCCTTCGTTCATTGCCACCCCCAGATTTCCCATGGAAATCTGTACCATATCAAGAAGGCTTGAACAGTAGACCCCTCAGGCCACCCCAATACGAGCATACTGAGGCTTGAACAGAAAACGTCAGCCATTCAAGCCACCCCATTGAGGGCGTCCAAGCTTCGCGCTTTCTTCCTTTGATGTTACGGTGGGTCATAAAAACCTCAAGATCAAATCACATGCCACCCATGAAGGGCGTTCCCTGTCAATGGTTGCTCTCTCTCCTGTACATCACCAGTGCTCTGCACATCACCAGTGCTCTCTCTTTCCTGCACATCACCAGTGCTCTGCACATCACCAGTGCTCTCTCTTACCTGCACATCACCAGTGCTCTCTCTTTCCTGCACATCACCAGTGCTCTCTGACTCTAAGGGCCGGGGATTCGAGATTCTGGCATCCAGATTCTGGTAACTGGGTGGGTCTCACAGCTTCGAGACGCTGCTGCTCACCTATGGAGCAGCCAGGACCGACAGAGCGTTCATGCTCTGACGGCGACAACTGGGTGGGTCTCACAGCTTCGAGACGCTGCTGCTCACCTAAGGAGCAGCCAGGACCGCCAGAGCGTGGCTCTATTGGCAACAGAGTGGATCTCACAGCTTCGAGACGCTGCTGCTCACCTAAGGAGCAGCCAGGACTGCCAGAGCGTTCATGCTCTGGCGGCAACAGAGTGGATCTCACAACTTCGAGATACTGCTGCTCACCTGCGGAGCAGCCAGGACTGCCAGAGTGTTCAGACTCTGGCAGCAACTGGGTTACCATCTGGTTAGAATCTTGCCACTGAGTCAGGGGTTGGCTACTCAAGGTATATGGGTTGTAAAGCCAGATACCTTGGTTCGTATGTGTCTGGAAGACTTCAGCATCCCGTTACTGCGGTAAGCCCTAATCCGTACTCAAGAAGGACCATATAAAATAGCTCAAGGCTGTATTGCTGATTACTTAGCTTAGGACCCCCGCAGTGGTGTCCGGTTAGAACTTAAACCAGGATGCTTTGACTTCTGCCAGTAACGGGATGCTGAAGTCTTCCAGACACATACGAACCAAGGTATCTGGCTTTACAACCCATATACCTTGAGTAGCCAACCCCTGACTCAGTGGCAAGATTCTAACCAGATGGTAACCCAGTTGCTGCCAGAGTCTGAACACTCTGGCAGTCCTGGCTGCTCCGCAGGTGAGCAGCAGTATCTCGAAGTTGTGAGATCCACTCTGTTGCCGCCAGAGCATGAACGCTCTGGCAGTCCTGGCTGCTCCTTAGGTGAGCAGCAGCGTCTCGAAGCTGTGAGATCCACTCTGTTGCCAATAGAGCCACGCTCTGGCGGTCCTGGCTGCTCCTTAGGTGAGCAGCAGCGTCTCGAAGCTGTGAGACCCACCCAGTTGTCGCCGTCAGAGCATGAACGCTCTGTCGGTCCTGGCTGCTCCATAGGTGAGCAGCAGCGTCTCGAAGCTGTGAGACCCACCCAGTTACCAGAATCTGGATGCCAGAATCTCGAATCCCCGGCCCTTAGAGTCAGAGAGCACTGGTGATGTGCAGGAAAGAGAGAGCACTGGTGATGTGCAGGTAAGAGAGAGCACTGGTGATGTGCAGAGCACTGGTGATGTGCAGGAAAGAGAGAGCACTGGTGATGTGCAGAGCACTGGTGATGTACAGGAGAGAGAGCAACCATTGACAGGGAACGCCCTTCATGGGTGGCATGTGATTTGATCTTGAGGTTTTTATGACCCACCGTAACATCAAAGGAAGAAAGCGCGAAGCTTGGACGCCCTCAATGGGGTGGCTTGAATGGCTGACGTTTTCTGTTCAAGCCTCAGTATGCTCGTATTGGGGTGGCCTGAGGGGTCTACTGTTCAAGCCTTCTTGATATGGTACAGATTTCCATGGGAAATCTGGGGGTGGCAATGAACGAAGGCTTTCACCTAGAGCTTCATGTGTCATCGTGTAACGAAGGCTTTCACCTAGAGCTTCTGGTGGATATCATGAGAGCATTGTCTGGACAGCATGATGATGCAAGGGCATCGGAGCTATATCAACCCTCCCATAGATGTTGGAGCAGTCGGAGGACGGCCGAGGCTTCGTTCACTGATAGGATATCGAGATGAAAGTGCAAGCTGACAGACCAGAAGTCCAGGTTCATAGGGACCGAAGTAGTCCAGCAAGGAGGCTGGACGGTCACTCTTGCAGAAATGACCATGAGCATAACCGGAGACGAACAGTCATCATGCATGGTACGGTAGTAGCACCCAATTCTGCCGATCGTACACCAAGTAACCAGCAAGACGGCAAGAAGCCGTAAGTCAGTACTGTAATAACGGCACACACCATCTTGGGGTATGCGGCAGGTTCAAACGACTGAGTTTAATGGCGAAACGAGATTTGATATGACAGATGAAGCTGTGTTATCAGCAATGGACGTCGTCATGCAGGCAAGAAACTGTAAACTACAGACTAGGAGTGAAATGTGGTGGAAGGCACCCTCTGGCTCTTCACAGTATTAATAGGAGCCGGACCCGGTTGAACCGGAGAGCAGATGAACCTTTGCGGAACCCTAGGACACCTAAGATCGAGACGGGACAGGATTTACAAGAGGAATTACCGCAGCCAGCAATCTTGACTATAGCAGGAGAGTCCTTGCATGTGGGCTATCCACCGCCTAAAGGGAGAAATGTCATGTTAAAGGTGTGCAAAGTTCTAATTTGCAATTGTGGCAAAGTAATGGAAGTATATGCAGTTCTGGATGATGGTTCGGGGCGAACCATTTTGTTACACACAGTTGTCAAGCAGGTCGGATTGAGGGGTCAACCTGAAGAGTGGCGTATCAGAATCATGAGAGATCTTCAAGTTTGGCACGGGGTGGCTGTATCTTCCAAGGTATCTCCTGCCGTACAGCCAAACCAAGTCATCCTATACTACCTTGGCGGATCTTGTTAAGGATACTGTGACGCAACAAGTTGGGTCACCCTCCCCCGAGCCTACAGCCGACGAGTATCAGAAAGCTGAGTTGGCCCTGGTTAAGCAGATCCAGGATGACTGTTTCGCCAGTGAGACTACCCAACTGGTTTCGGGAAAGGCATTAGCTAAGAATAGCAAACTAATCACGCTCTGTCCGGAGTTCGACAGTACTACCCAGCTCATTCGGGTAGGGGGACGACTTCGCCATAGTGAACTTTTGGACCCAGACGCGATACATCCCATCGTACTTGACCCCAAGCATGCGATTACCAAGTTGATTATCAAGGACTATGACGAGAAACTGCGTCATGCAGGACCAGAGCGAGTGTTTGCTGAAATCAGACGAAAGTATTGGATACTGAGAGGAAGAGAGGCCGTTAAACGATATCAGCGAGGTTGTACTGGGTGTCGCACTTGGCGAGGGACTCCAAACATCCCCAGGATGGCTGATTTACCTCCTGCAAGATTACGTATCCACAAACCAGCATTTTACTCTACAGGAGTAGATTGTTTCGGGCCATACTTCGTTAAAGTAGGACGCAGGAGGGAACGACGCTGGGGGATCATCTTCAAAGGCATGACGACTCGTGCAGTCCACATTGATCTTCTCTGCAGTCTGGACACGGATTCTTATCTGATGGCATTAAGACGTTTCATTGCGCGTCGAGGAAAACCATTCGAAATATTGTCCGATCAAGGAACGAACTTTAAAGGAGGGGTGCGTGAGCTGGAGGAAACATTTATGACCCTTCAACCTGAAATTAAGGCACAGTTGGCCAAGCAGCAAATTAAATTTGTATTCAATCCGCCCAGCGCACCTCATTTCGGAGGTTGTTGGGAGAGGGAAATCCGATCTCTCAAGCAGGCCTTGCAAGTAACATTGGGTGCTCAAACAGTGTCAGAAGAGGTTCTGCGTACAGTTCTGGTTGAGGTGGAAGGGATTCTGAACTCCAAACCTTTAGGTTATACCTCATCGGATGTAGCTGATCCCGACCCTGTGACACCCAACATCCTCCTCATGGGGAGGCGAGATGTGTCATTACCGCAAGTTCAATATGATGAGTCAGACATGTTGGGAAGGAAAAGATGGAGACATAGTCAAATACTGGCGGATCACTTCTGGAAACATTTCTTGAGGTATTACCTACCTAACCTTCAGGTACGGCAGAAGTGGCAAAAGGAGACGACGAATATTCAGATTGGAGTTCCGGTGATGATCGTGGATCCACAGCTACCTCGGGCCCTTTGGCCTATTGGAAGGATTTCCCAGACTATTTCTGGTGCGGACGATAGGATTCGAACGGTAGAAGTGAAGGTTGGAGATCGGACCTACCTGCGACCAGTGGCTCGAGTAATCAGTCTTGCTGCCTTCAACTAACTAAATTGAATGGCTTGGGCCCACATCACCGGTGTAGCTGCTGGGGATAGCATAGCGACTGGGGCTACATCTATCTTCCGAGGTATCTCCTGCCGTACAGCCAAACCAAGTCAATAATATTGAGGGAGCATTGATCGCCAAATAGCTTGGATTGTGAGCATACACAGATCGTCAGCAGACTAATGGAGAGAGATTAACATCTTTGAGAGCCTCCCTTGCTGGATAACTACCAGGCCTGGCCTGTTAGAACCTAGCCGAAAGAAAGGACAATTGTCTGAGTCTTCTGGATGCGGTATAGATTTCAACGTGAAATCTGGGGTGGCTGTAACGAAGACTCTGACTAGGACGTTGGGCTATATGATATATGACATGTTTAGTATGACAATCCCTATATTTGGGCCCGAGCCGACCTAGTGCTGATATCGATAGATATGGTAGAACCATATATGGATAGAACCATATATGGATAGATCTAACTGGCTTAGTCATCGTGACAAGCCTGGTCGGAGAATATATACAGGGTCGGCTTCAGGGAGAAGGCAGAAGTCAAAGCATCCTGGTTTAAGTTCTAACCGGACACCACTGCGGGGGTCCTAAGCTAAGTAATCAGCAATACAGCCTTGAGCTGTCGCACACCGCCCTTTCCAAAATGGCAGCAGCATGGCTGCGACCTGCCTCACAGCGACATCGCGTGCAACCTTTAAAGGCACCACGTCATCACAGTGACATCACTGTGATGTCACGCTGGTGCGCACGCTGCATGCACGCCCAAGGTTAGTTTTTGTCCGTGAAAAAATGTAGTCGACACCAGGGCAGGAATTTCACGGCGGCCACGGCGGCCATGGCCGTCGTTGCCCCTCTCTTTGGCCGTGTGCCCCTCGAAAAAGTATATGCCCATACGGCCACAGTGGCCGTGGTGCCCCGACCGGCGCCCACAGAAGTTCTTTTTACCGTTTTTCCTCTGCGCAATTTTCCAGTAATTACGGTAACCAATGTTCCCCGCAGAACAAATCTGTGTTGTAGTTGTGTTGCCATTTGCAAAGTGGTTTATTCTTTTGCGGTACTTTGCCTTAATAACTACCCCCGCTGCCGCTGGTCGTCATGACGCGCGTGCACACACACACACACACACACACACACACTCTCACACACACACACACACACACACACACACACACACACACCCGCACGCCTCCTCCTCCGCGCCACACATACACGCACTGACAGAGTAAACAGAGAGCATTTAGCCCACACGCTGCCTACTAGTGTAGCTAATCTAGCTATCCGGTCAAACTGCAACTATCACTCAAAACAAAATAATGTTTTCTACAGTTGCGACAGTGTGGCGGTCCTACGTCACATTCATTAACGTTGGTCGCTGGTCGGACATGGTCCAGCTGATTTATTTTTGTCTAATGCGAAACAGCGTGGCTGTCCATACAAGGAGGAGGAGAGATGATCTACTCCATTCTACCGTATCTATCTAGCCCACCAAAACAAACGTAAATGTACTTTTGCGTCGCATTATGGATGGCGACAGAAAAATACCATGGATACAATTGTTCCCCTGTGCACAGCACACACTGTCTCCAGGTAAGAACAAAAAACTGATCTGAAGCTGCACTTTCACTTTGTGTTGACAGTTGACTTATCTCCAGAGTCCTCAGTCCTGCAGCGGTGCAGCCCCACAATGGAGAAATCTTATCTGTCACTAACCTCTCTACAATGCCATGTTATTCAATATATTAGTTTAGCACAAAATATAGGCTTTTCTAAACCAAGCCCTTATTCAAAAGTTATGTAGGCTGTCATTGTATTTTCTGTGAATTAACTCACAGTTTAACCCAATGATCCTCAGCCATTTCAATTTCAAGGACCCCCAAATTAAATTTATATGAATTAGCCTAGGGTGACAGCCTGACAGGGTCCTAGGCCATTTCATTATGATTTTCATCTCTGGACTGGGACCCCAAAACATGTTTACAATATTTTACAACAGTAGCTACTTATATTTTGTTATTTAAAGCTGTGATTATTTATTTAAGAAGCACTGTTCTGAACCAATGTTCGCCTTGAAAAAAATCATTCTTAACCTTTAAGCTAAAATAATTATGACCGGGGACTTAACATCATTTTTTAATTGATGGCCTTCATGCCCTGGCACTTGGCCTTGTGCCCTCAAAAAGTTGACCACACTAAAGGCCAAGTGGCCTTGCCCCTAAAAGGATGAAATTCCAGGCCTGGTTGTGTATCAGTTGTGTTTGATCCGATACTGTTAATTTTATAATAATTGTGCTGATGCCCTAGCGCTGAAGTCACTTGTAAATATTGGAGGTCCTTGACATTAATATGTTTGGGGCCAGTAAATGAACCTTGCACAGCGGGTACATGACTGTGTACCCGCTGTGGCGGTAGGTCCTCCTCCTCCAGCCTGTGTGTGTGTGTGTGTGTGTGTGTGTGTGTGTGTGTGTGTGTGTGTGTGTGTGTGTGTGTGTGTGTGTGTGTGTGTGTGTGTGTGTGTGTGTGTGTGTGTGTGTGTGTGTGTGTGTGTGTGTGTGTGTGTGTGTGTGTGTGTGTGTGTGTGTGTGTGTGTGATTTCAAAAGCGTCTCGTTAAGAACGCGATGCGTGGCGCCCGCTGGCCTAGTGGTCCAGGTGCATGCCACATATAGGCTCTGGCCTGACAGCGCGTCGCGTGTTCGAGTCCCGTTCATGACGACCTTTGCTGCATGCCTTTGCTCTACGCGCAGAAAACATTTTGACGACGTATGCACACTGGCGCATCGGTTGTGTGCCCCCCTGATTATTAATAACATCTTAACATGTAAACACAACATGAACATAGTACTCTTATTATGCATATCGCATTCTCGCAGAGAAATATTAGGTGTTAAAAAAGGGGGAAAAAAAATAATAATAATAAAAAGAAAGTGACCCCCCCCCCGAACCTCTGAATGACGTCATATTGAGCCGAACAGAGTTGTTTTCAGCACTAAATAGGAGTATAAATCAGCCCTTACGGTGCCAGAAGAACAGATCACTTTGAATTGTCCACTCAATGCAGATCAGTCAATCACTTGTCTTGGTTTCAGGGACGTGGTCAGTCACCTTCTGTTTGTTGTTCAGCAACAGCCACTGTGCAATGAGAAATCTCATCATAATAAGAACCCATTAACCTCTACTTAAATTGGCAAATCTGAGCTTTGTCAGGCCTGAAATTGTAGCAATTAGAAGCAAAAACTCAATCACGGTGGTGCATAATTAATTTCTCTTGCGTGTTAATTCTGCTGTGGACAGACAGGAAATGGTTTTAATAATCCCCCTGAGAAAATGTGAATTGAATATCTCATAATATCTCTCAGCTCATATTTAAATAATGTTCCATCATGCACTGGAAAGTTCAAGTCAGTTTGCTCTCATTAAAGTAGCCTGGTCTTTATTACTGTATACACACATTTCTTTGGAAGAAATTATTGCCCTCTGACCTCAACCGCCAACGCAACCGCAAAGCAGGGTTGTGGGAACAGCCAAGTTTAACAGTGGATATCATTCTCTGTCCAATATTTGTAAGATGGGCATTGTGTCATCATCAAAGCTCACAGAATCATCAAAGATCGCAGCCATCCCAACCACACTGACTGTTACAAATACTGCCACTTGGAAAGTGACTGCGATTCCTCACCCAGACAATCGGCCATATAAACAATCTAGCCAACGGAAATAGAAACAAAAACGTTATTGCCATGCAAATTGTGAATTATGAATTATTTATGACCTCTGACCACAACATTAAGAAGTAGTAAAATGTTGAAATCATACCAACTAATTAACCCTTGTGTAGTGGTGAGATGAAGATGCAACAGCTGGCAAAATAAGAAGTTGATTAATTGGCATGTTTCATGGCAGCACTACTGCACACAGAATGAAACGTGCCAGGACGTTGACTTCCACGTGGAGATACAGTAGTCAGACTTTGCACTTTGGTAGGAAATAGTTCTATTCTAACTGAAAAGTGTTGATAATGAGGTCTGCATGTGGACTGTCTATCACCACTAACCAGATTGTGAGTTTTGGAAAGAGACGGATGAATTCTTCAAGACAGCTCCATTGCTTTGGGATGTCGACACAAGACTGACACAAGACATCTCAACCCCAGAAATGTCTGAACCTTGATTTAAATACACAGAAGCTAAAATCAATATCATTTAGCATTTTGAGTGAACGTCCCCTGTAACCCCCTTCATAATGGGACCATCTACCGTTTCTAGCTACAGAATGTCACTCATGATCACACCTTCACTTCATCTATCTATCTCATGTCTGCCATACACACCCAGTGATGCTATAAGAAAAACCCCATCTGCTGCCTTCTCAATGTAAATATTTATTTCATTCTTTTCAGTTTCCCTGTCAAGTCTTCAAAATCTCAAAATGGGTCCAGAAAGACCTCACAGACACTCAAGTGTTAACCTGCTAACTCTGTCATCCTGTCAACATTGACCACAAACTGTATGTCATCATTTACATCACCCATTACAAACATTTAATAGTTTGTTTGCAGGACAATAACACTCTTTTTGTGTTCTAAATGTCCTTTCTTATGTCTCGATATACAGTATCAGTTATACTCAGAGCAGCACTAAAATGAACATTACCCTTTGTTTTGCACTGTACATGTTCTGCACACGTCTTGACCATTTATTTCGATTTCTATTTTTTGCTTGAGGGGCGCCATTGACAATGAATGGAGAATTTTCGTCATATGTGTCTGAGCAAATCGACATGCTACGTCATGATGCAGATGTATGATGATAAGAGTGCGGCGCGCCCCTCACTTCACATGGGTGTAATTTTTTGAGGCGCTAACCCCTCCTATATACAGATTTTTGTCCTAACTTGTGTCACAATTGCCATTGACAATGTAAGGAGAATTTACGTCATATGTGTCTGAGCCAGTCTTTTATTTTTGAGTGCCGCTTTTTCCACTTAGTTGGTTTATGAGTGAAGTTATTTTCAAAGCTGAGCACCCACTGCCTCAACCAAGGGCAGTTTCCAGAGGAAGCACACCGGCTTTTCTTTCGGTACCATAAATCTTACCTTGCCTGAAAGTAATCACAACAAATATCAACAGGAACAAACCTGGTAATAATGCATTTATGTGTAATGTGATTACACTAATATGCTTTTAACACTGTAATTTCCTGTAATTGGCAGAAAGGCAGTTTGATTTCAACTAAATAGAAGTGATGTAATGCCTAATAAAGGCTGTATTTTATTTATTTAAGCAGCTTTATTTTAAGCAGTTATTTATTAGTAAATTCAGAACACCACGAACTGATGGAGGGGAAAGGAACTGGTTGGAATAACGTGTTCCCTCCACGCGCTACATCCAACCCGGGAAACTCCCCCCTGTCAGGTGTAAAGGAGCGACTTGGACACTCATGCATGAAGGAAGCATGAGTTCAAGTCCGTTGCTCTCCCCAGGTTGGCGGAGGGTGTGTAGAGCCCAGAATCAGATTAGATAATTGACACAGGGGTGAAAAATGGGTTACAAAATCATGAAAAAAAATAAAATGAAAAAAAAGTATACCCCGAACATAATACCCTCCACATCCACATGCACACACTTTGGGCTCCATTTTCGTCACCACTAAACCCCTTATCCCTAAACTTCTTTGCCTTTTTTTTACTATTTTGCAAAACATTTTTGAATAGTTAAAATGGCCAGTCCACAAGCTCACAACATGTCAATGTAGATTGGCTAGTTGAACTATTCAAAAATGTTTTTCAAAATAGTAAAAAAAGGCATACGTTTACGGATATGGGGTTTAGCGGTGACGAAAATGGAGCCCTTTGTGTTCTCTCTTCAGTTGCTACTGCAACTTTTGCGTGTGTGTGTGTGTGTGTGTGTGTGTGTGTGTGTGTGTGTGTGTGTGTGTGTGCGCGCGTGTGTGTGTGTTGACACACCTGTGTGTCCATTCCCAGAGGCCTCATTAACTGTCCTGATGGGAAGTCTCACAGCACCCTGAGATGCCGAGAGACTGTTCTGTTCGATGTGCAAACAAAAGCTTCAAAGTGGGCTATCAGTACACAGGCACTCGTATGCAGAGGACATACTGTATGCACATCATGCACACACAACACGTGCACATGTACTGTACAGTATTAAAAAAAACCAATTTATAGCTGTACATTTATCAACGCTCTTTCCATCCATCTGTGACCCGGCAGTTACGTTTCCGGAATCATGACTTTTTTGTGCTAATGTCCATGTGCTAATACGTTTGAAAATGTATTCATACGGTATTATGCAGTTATGCAAAAAAACTGAGACATGTATTTAGAAGGAAAGGAGGGGGAAGAGAATAGAAACAATTCCGTAATTGTACCATGAGCATTATCCACCTCACATCACGGGTTTCCATGGCATTAGATATGATATCTGAATACTCCCATCCGTTTCTCCCCAGGCTAGTCGCTTAAAGAACGATGATTGTGCCTGAGGGACTGCTTACTAAAGGAATGTATTTTCTAATTAGATAAACCCTTCCCCAATTTGCTGGCTGCCTAACCATAAAGCATGGCAGCTAGAGAAACCTCACAGCCAGCTTGAGATGCTGCCAATCCACAGCTCCCCAATGCTCAAAAACACATGGCCAACAAGAAAATATAGCTTGTGTTTGTGTATGTGTGCGTGTTTGTTTCTCTACGTACGTGAACATCTGTGAAAATACAGTCTGTACTGTTCACTGTACAATTTCGTTGTCTAGCCAAAGCAAACTCATTAATTAGCTAATGTGTGTCTTGGTTACCCACAACTACACACATTGGTTCAACAAATACTTCCCTTTGTTTTCTTCAATTTCTATCTTGCTTCCTTTTTCTTTCTTTTAATTTTACCATACTGCAACATACATTGAATATTCAATTTGATGTCTATGACAAAGAAATGTACAGTGCACAATTGTTGAAACAGAATGTACACACTTACAGGACAATATTTTAAAATGCACAAGAAAATGAACCACTTGTATTGACATACAAGTTATGAATTATGAATACGTTTTGTCCTCTGGCCATGACAGGAACGACCAGTAGAATATTGAAATCATACATCATACACTTGATTTAAACAAAGCAATATGTGAAAACGGTTACATTATGTTCCTATGCTAATCTTTGACAAAAAATAAAGTACATATAGGTCTTAACTAACTCTTACCAATATAAATCTGAGACACTGCCGTTATTATTTTAATAGCCACAAAGTCAAAGGTATGTCTGTGTCACATGTATTGGAACAGAAACACCCAGTTGTGCATAAAAGCAGGAAAACATGTTCGCCCTCCGTTGTCTTTAGTTTCCGTTGAGAGAGAAGCGAGTATGTGAAATGTGAAACAATATCACACATGGACGGACACTCTTAATTAGGAATGAGATGGATTGAATTTAGCAAGAAGGGAGAACATACCAGCCATGGATGGATAATTAAGATGCTAATAGTACTTGCGCGCCTGCAGCCACCTGCTCACACACCAAAACCAAGACTTTGCCTTTTGTCTCTAAAGATTAATTCATTAAATGGTACTTATGTGGCTACTGGAAACATTCAATTTCTCTCAGTTTAAAGAGGCACTTCAAAAGTTGGTAATGCATCACTCAGGTCAGGAGCATGAGATTCTTAATCTATTTGGAGGAGAGGGCTTTCTGCAGTCTTATGGAACGGTGAATATAATACTTTACAATGGTCTGCTGTTTCAACAAATTAGTTTAATCATTACTTACATTTCTATGGAATAACGTTTGGATTAATCTGCAACACAATTTTACATGATTATTCAAAAGAAAGTATAGACCTATAGTATAGGCCTATTAAACATGTGTATACCTCTGCAGTTAATTATGGCTGGGCAATATACAGTATCAACATTATACCAATGTTGTGATATGAGACTAGATATTATCTGGGAATAATATGGATATCATAATATTGTGATAGTTACCTAATTATAATATGGGCATTATTTGTGATTATCTGTCAAACCAGAGCGGTGCCCGGAACCATGCATGTTGGAAATGGATGCCCCACCCAGTTATTATGTCTGTCGTCTGTGTCTCTTTTCTGCCCATATATGGAGTTCTTTGTCAGGCATGATCAAATATGGAGTCTATGCAGATGTCAGAACCATCATTGTGATGTCAGAACAGGCCAGCTCCATATATGGAGATCTGATCTGATCAGGTGTGATCAATTGGCTAATTTGGGCCCTGTCCAGAGCCCGGGAAGAGGCTTTTATGCTGGTTCTGGACAACGGTGTATCCGACGGACTTGACACCGGGCACTTCACTCCCTGTGGTGGTGTGGAACGCGTGTGTCAAGTCGTGTGTTGAAGTCGGCGGGGCGAACAGTTCCCGAGTTACGTGGATTACAGACGTACACACGTACGTACAGAGTCTTGGTGCATTTATAGATTAGATTAGATAATCTAATTTGTAAAAGCACCAATTTCTGACCACAATATGGTATTCTGATGATGATGATAATATGGTATTCTGTCAAATAAATGTAGTGATATTTGATTTGGTCCATATCGGCCAGCCCTATAGTGAATCAGGATGATTCGCATTGCAGTATAGAAGCCTGAATGTACAGGTACTTTGCCAACTCAAAACCACAATTGGCAATAATAATTGTCATTGGTACTCCTCTGGATCTAGAATTATACCGTATTTTCATGTGTGTATTTCATGTTTTGGCCATTGACATCCATGGACAAAAATGTGCAATCAGTAAATTCAGACCGCATGCAGTTCCAAGCGTTGTGTCGGCTGCCTAACGCTGTGCCACGTACTGGACTGGTGTACAGTCCGTTTTTATTATTATTATAAATATTATTCTCTCGTATCGGTATTCGGTATCGGCTAACACAGAAATTGCGGTATTGGGATCGGTTCGTGAACGAAAGTGTATTGGGACATCCCTATAATTTTTTTTATCATTTTCGGCAAATACGAGACTTAGCGTTGGGGGTGTGTCAGCTATAGTGACACCTACTTTTATTCCAGCTTCTCCACACACACACACACACACACACACACACACACACACACACACACACACAGTCTCTCACTCTCTCTCTGTTAAACATGACAAGTCAACTTGAACCGTGTTCTATTCATTACTGGATCAGCTCTTGCATTTCACTGCTCTCTCTGTCTCTCTCTCTCTCTCTCTCTCTCTCTCTCTCATTGTGCAGTGATGTGGTCCAACACAACAGACAGTAATGTGAACAGGTTACAGGTGGCTCACAACAAAGCAACTCGTATAGTGCTATCCAACGAGTATAATTACAATGAACATTAGTGGTTAAGTGTAAAAAGCAGGTTGTATTATTCATTGTCAAAACATCATCACAACTAAAACTCCAGAGATAATTTGTAATAATCACTATAGTGATTGTAACACTTTATTCTTCTTCTAGAGTAACCTTTTACTCAACCCAGAACCAGGGGTGACATGACATTGTAATTGGCTGGCAAAATGAGTGTGGGGGCCTATATAAGTGATTGCGGGAACTACACTTTGACATTTTCCCAAAATTGTGACTTTTCTCGTTTATCATTGTTCTCAGATACACATAATGATTTTACTCGCAGTGTTTCCCCTAGAGGCTATATGTATTATTGTGTGGTTGGTCAGCACAGTAAGATTTTTAGTAGGCGGCCACAAATAGGCAAAAAAAGGCAAAAACCACCAAAGACTACCCTGACTCCGCCAGATGGTGGCAGTAGTGAGTTCCTCCTCCTGCTTCCACTCTCTCGGGCAGAGACAATGTACTCCGAACCAGTGCTGATCGTAGCGATATGCGGCCGCTAGAGGCGGGATCAACACAAGAGCGGCGAGACTGATGACGTATTGAAGCTGTGCCACAGCGCAAATGTAAACACAACCTAACAAGACTACAACTCAAAATTATTATGGAGATATCAGATTTTTGTCCCACTGCTTCGGGTTCATCGTTTCTGCTTGAGAGAGACCAGATGCAGGTAGGAGGAGGGAACTTGTGAACTTAATACTGCTGCAATCTGGCAGTCAGGTAAAAGACTGCAACAGACAGCAAAAAAAATGCATGCATGTGTGAAAAGCTCCCCCCCACTATCAGCTTCTGGCTAGAGGAAACAGTGACTGAGCAGTCAGAGGGTGGGTTCCTGTTCCCTTCATGTATAGTAGAACCAATGTTAAACAAAGAACAGTCCATTACAGAGCAATGGTGGCATGGAACTCATTACCTATCTGGCTTTGGTATGTGACTCTGTGAGCGCTGCAGCAGTTTGTGGAGAGTTGGTGGAGATTGTAAGGGAAGAGAGATGGCTCACTCCTCTTTAGTTTAGTTACACTTAACAATGAAAAAACTATGGTTAAGACGTTAAGTGGAAAAAAACCTACCTGATTATTGCAAAAAACTCCAGTGATTAGGTGCCGATTCGATTAATCAATTACTAAATAAAAACAAATTGAATAATCGATTTGATTGCGATTCATCGTTGCAGCCTTATTGCGTATGTCTAGCATAACATAACATTTAATTCATCCTCTCTCCCCATTCTCCATCGCAGAAGTCTTTCCTGACCAACTCAAACATATCTACAGCAGAGTTTGTCATCTCAACCAACACCAGATAATTCATACAGGCTTGAAGCCCTACCACTGTGATCAGTGTGGGACTAGGTTCAGCACGAGAGGTGACCTAACAAAACACCAGAGAATTCACACAGGAGAGAAGCCATACTACTGTGACCAATGTTGGACTAGGTTCAGCATGAGCAGTCATCTCAAACATCACCAGAGAATTCATACAGGAGAGAAGCCCTACCACTGTGATCAGTGTGGGACTAGGTTCAGCCGGAGCGATCATCTCAAAAGTCACCAGAGAATTCATACAGGAGAGAAGCCCTACGTCTGTGATCAGTGTGGGACTAGGTTCAGCCGGAGCGATCATCTCAAAATTCACCAGATAATTCATACAGGAGAGAAGCCCTACCACTGTGACCAGTGTGGGAAATGGTTCAGCCAGAAAGGTAATCTCAAAAATCACCAGAGAACTCATACAGGAGAGAAGCCTTACCACTGTGACCAATGTGGGACTAGGTTCAGCAGCAGTAGTTATCTCAAACTTCACCAGATAACTCATACAGGAGAGAAGCCTTACCACTGTGGCCAGTGTGGGACTAGATTCAGCCAGAGCAGTCATCTCAAACTTCACCAGAGAACTCATACAGGAGAGAAGCCTTACCACTGTGACCAGTGTGGGACTAGGTTCAGCTCGAAAAGTACGCTGAAACTGCACCAGATAATTCATACAGGAGAGAAGCCCTATGCATGCGACCAATGTGGGAAACGGTTCAGCCAGAGCAGTGCTCTCAAAAGTCATCAGATAATTCATACAGGAGAGAAGCCCTACTACTGTGACCAATGTGGGGCTAGATTCAGGGAGAAGAGTAATCTCAAAAGTCACCAGAGAACTCATACTTACTCTAAAGATGTCATGTCAGAGAGCAGGTGTAGCTGATCTACAAGCTCCCTCGTGACACGCTGTGAGCTTGCACATCAGCTATTTGCGCTGGTTAAAACAACATTCTGTGTAAAGTAAAGGTGTTTGAACTGAGCAACACCCACAGCCATAATACTAGAGGGAACAATCTGGTACCACCCACTTACAAAACAAACATGGGTAAATTATCCTTCCACAGCACTGCCACCCAAGTGTGGAATGCCCTGAATCCCTCCCTCAAAAAATGCAAATCACTGGTGTCTTTTTAAAACAGGCCTGGAAATACAACTTTTCCAGGAAATTAACGCTCCTCCCTTAGTCAAGTGTTTTTTTTGGCATCCTTTTATAAGAAGGTGTTTAAGTGTTTAAGTGTTTGACTGTACTTCTGCCTAATAAAGTAATTAATCAATCAATCAATCAATCAATCAATCATCTATTATGTAAATACATGTGTTTAATAACTTAGTCACTGTGGAAAATATTAATATTTTTGACTTTTCTATCTGTCTATCACTCCAGTGACTCCACCCTCTCCATGTCACATCACTTGCATCTGATTATACTTGGGGAAATAAGGGTGATTCCCTAAAAATAAAAAGAAAAGAAAAGAAACTGCACAAATGCATAAGAAATGTTTGGAAACAATGGAGTTATAATAGTCAGAATCAGATTAAGTTAGTTAACTAAGTAAGTAAGTAAGACTTTCTTTTCTCTCTGTTAAACATGACAAGTCAACTTAAACCGTGTTCCGTTCATAACTGGATCAGCTCTTGTCCACTCTATTTCACATCCGTTTCGTCTTTACAATCTTGCAAATTTATCCTAAATAAATCAAAATCATCTAAGCATATGTAGCTTGCTGCTTAGCAGAAATGGAAAATAAGCTTAAAGATATTTTTAAATTATATTTCCGTGAACAGAAATATTCCTTACTCAGATTTCGGGAGGTGTAGTTCCAGACTCTATATAGCATTCAGGAGGTGTAGTTCCAGACTCTATATAGCATTCAGGAGGTGTAGTTCCAGACTCTATATAGCATTCGGAGATTGTGTAATAGTTTGGCTACGCGAGACTAATATTTCACCAACATACACGATAGGAATGTATAGTTCACGTTAGTGGCCTAGCTCCATTTAAGTTTAATATCATAGCGCTTGTCAAATCATCATTGCCTACACACGCATACAATTTGCACGGTTGCACCAACCATAACACCAAAAACAACTGCCTGCTCCTCCAACCAGGCACCATAACTCACACATCATCATACGAGCATAAATAAGGCTTTACACGCCAATCATCAAATAAGGCCAAAGCGCATAGTTAAACTCTGTCTTTATCTTTAGTCCATTCACAACCAAATTCACACGCAGACAAAAAGAGCACATTCATTGGCACGGCGGCCAAAAAAACACGCACAACGGTAACGCACACACCAACATGGCACCGCGTGTAAAGACGCACAGAACAGCTGCTTATAGACCAGCCCAGATCCATAGAGTGAGACGGAGTTACGACAACTCTGTTCCGTTCACTCTGTGATGCACATCATCACAGTGATGAGTGGTATACGGTTCTGTTTACCTCTGTGACTGCTACCTCTCTGGGTCACAGCTTCCTTCTCTGACTCAAATTAATAGTTAGACTCACACATAATTATAAGTTATTGCATTAATATTTCCACTCTGCTGTATTTGTAAGTAGAGGCTGTTAATACAAAAGCCAATTCCACAAAGCGTCCTCAGGGATTCTAATGACTTGGATTACTGCCAAGGATATTCCCTCCCCTTTGACGCCAATTCAGCATAGATGGTTTAATGAGTGTCATAATTATGCATAATCTTGAAATAAAATACAAAAATGGGGAGTGGGGTGAAACGCCGTTCCCTCAACTGCTGCTGCAAGGCTGAATGTGAAATGGTGATCATGGTGTTAATGAAAAACGCATTATTTTAGAAAAACTGTGCATTATGCTCTATCTACTGTAGCAGTGATATAAAATGCAACCCTAATAGTTTTCTTTATATATAACATGACACTGAAAGAGGATTATAAATCAAGCTTCCATATCTCATATGAGCAGCCTTGCTATTTCTTATGCATAAACCACATTAGCTCATTAGACTGTGGAAGAAAACTGCATTAAAGGTTAGAAAGTGAAAACTTAAGCCGCCACCTGTCCGTGTGTGTAATCGTTTATGCTTAAATCCACACAAACGGCAGGCTCATGAACAGATTAATTTAGATAAAACATGCTGTAAGCAAAGGATGCCGTATCTTCAGGGACCATAGCTGGAGCAAGTTGCAACTAATTTAGTTGTGAATACCCACACCTCCTTGCATCCTTAGACAGTTGTTAAGACATCCAGATTGTTGCAGGAGATAATGCACTGAACACTGAGAAATTCAAAACCAACCGCATTTCCGCTGCTTTTGTTTCATCAATGTGCTGTGGCTAAGAGAGAGGGCTGATTTAGTTTAACCAAATTTCTACTCTCGTAACAAACAAGCCCTAAGCAGTTTATGTAATCCCCCCCCCCTCCTCTGCAGTGCACTGTAAGCTTCAGGGTGCTCTCTCTGTGTGCGTGTGCGCGTGTGTGTGTGTGTGTGTGTGTGTGTGTGTGTGTGTGTGTGTGTGTGCGTGACGTGCGTGCATGTGTGCGTGTGTGTGTGTGTGTGTGTGTGTGTGTGTGTGTGTGTGTGCGCGACTTAATTAGTTTTCCAAATGACTGCAGTGAGTAGGATGACAACTATTTGTTCCCTTTGAAGTACATAGATACAGTAGAACACTTATTAGAGCTTTTTTAATTACGACCTAGACCAGCTGAACATCAACTACATGCTCATCATGGCATCGTACGGCTTCAAGTCCTATTACACGATGGTCTCTTTCAAGACTGCATATTTCACTTTGCCTTTGTCCCTTTGGAATAGTCTGGCTATATAGGAGAAATATAAAATAGCTGGAACTATGCTGGTTGCCTAGGTTAGAACCCGCTGCAGTGGTGTCCGATTAGAACTTAACCAGGATGCTTTTACCATTTGAACGCCTAAACTCGAGCAGACCACTGTTATATATCCGACTAGGCTTTGTCACGATGATGATCATATCTATCCGTATATTGGTTTTACCACATCGATCTGATGTTAGCATTATAAGTCAGCCCGGACCATATAGGCATTGTCATACTAGTCATGTGTCATATAGCCCAATATGTTGGTCGGATATGTCATATATCCCAATACGTGCTAGTCGGATATCCCCATGTATGGAGACTAAATATCCAGTGAGCAACTCTCCCAGATCCGATAATATGAATGGAAATGAGAGTCTTCGTTACAAGAAGAGTTGACAGGTGGTGTGTGGTGCGTGGCACTGCGTGCAATGGCTGTGGAATTAATGTGATACCACAAAAGAACTGGAGGGGTTGTGGTCGGAGTCATGGCTCTTCAATAATGGTTCCCAAGCCGAACAAATGGTTCCCAAACACACACACACACACACACACACACACACACACACACACACACACAAGATGTAAATTGACGTCAAGTTGTGATAATCGTGTCACCTTGAAGTAAATTAAGACGTGTGGCTGTGTTGTGTGTGTGTGTGGGGGGGGGGGGGGGGGGGGGGGGGGGGGAACTGAGAGCACAACCTCTAATAGTTGTTCTGCACAGGAAAAACAGACAGCCTGTGAATTTTTCATGGCTAAATGCATGATGCATCTCCTGAGCTGCTGACAGGTGTCATGATGGTCTGACATGCACCTGCAGATGTTATCAAAACTTCTCTTGCAACTTCTTGCATTTTTGCTCCCATCGCAGAGAGAGAGTGAGTGAGTGAGTGTGTGTGTGTGTGTGTGTGTGTGTGTGTGTGTGTGTGTGTGTGTGTGTGTGTGTGTGTGCGTGTGTGCGTGTGTGCGTGCGTGCAGAAAGACATGACTCAACAAAGTATTTTTGTTGGCGTTTGAACCATGCCATTTAAAAGTTCTTTGGCTCTTGAATTTGGAACATGTAGTCTATTTTATTATCATTGAAATTAAAACACCAGCATGTGTATTCTACGACACCAAGAAAAGGGAGTAGAATAAATATACACTTTAATTTTGTATAGCCTAAACATTATTGTAAATTTGGTGGGGACTTGAAGATAAATTCAAGGCTACCAGTATCAAAGTTAAGTTAACTAAGATGTCAAATGCACTTAACAGATAACAAATCTATACTTCATTAAGGCAAGAACATTTTCAATCATTGCGTTCCTAGATTTGCTGGCTTTGTTTTGTCAGTGACACAAGGTTGTCTGGGAGGAACATTTAATTACTTTATTTATTGGATGCACAATTTAATCAGCAATATTTTTGTTTGGTGGAGGCCTTTTGGCAAAGTTTATTGCCTCCTCTCTCTCGCTCTGTTTCTGTATCTCTGAGGACACCCTGCTTCTCATTTCTCTGTCTGTCTGTTGAGCTCTTTACTGTATTTTCCTCTCTTTATCACATCACAGCACAAAGGACAGCAGCATCTCATCTGAAATCTACCAGCATCGTACTAATTTTCCTCTTCTCCTTCATCTAACCTGGCCCCAGGCATCGGGGCATCAGCCCATCAGCCCCTTTTGCACCATACAATTACCCCAGTGCTTTAATTTGTGAGTTTCAGTGATGGGCTGTCTGCCTCTGTGGAAGAGAGAGAAAAAAAGGTCTGCACACAATATGTTTGCTCCCCGTCTTTTCTTTATTTTAACCAAACAACGTTTCGCCCAACAGGGCTTTCTCAAGTTTGCCTGCCTCTGTCACCACACCAGAACCCTGCGGGCTCATTGACCATCCCCGTACCCTTCCCAAGAACATCTGCTGCCTCAGACGGGAGTCCAAAACGTCTTGGTGGGACAACCGGTGAACTTGTTCACCTTGAACCAAAACTTTTCAAATTTCATCCTGCCCCAAAACCTTTCTACTTCTACCATAGCAACCCCTCATCCAGGGGTTGCTATGGCAGCACACCTCACCACAGTGTGCTGAAGACCTGCTCTTCCTCTCATGCTGGCCTACAGCTGTGACCTTCGGGTTGAGAGGACGCGTGACGGGACGTGGCTGTAAAGGGTTCGACTCCTGACTGCTGTGTGGACAGCAGACGGCTGGGTGCTGTCCGTTACCGCAGCCAATTAAGGTCCAAGCATGCGGCAGCACACAAGAAGACCCATCTTCCAGAGCAGGGAGCTGCCATCCCTAATCTCTTAATACCTCAGTGTCACCTCCAAGGTGACCCAAACAACACCAACGGCCCCACCAGGACCGATGCACTCCTACGCTGCCCAGAAGGAAACAAAATTCCAATTTTATTCCACAGTTTGAATGGGAAAAGAGACGTTTCTGAGGGCGATATGGTCTAATGTGGCTTCTGAAAGCTCAGATGTTTTCATAAACTGAATTCTATTTCTGTCTAGTTGCTTAGCACAGCAGCCAAGTCCTCAGCATTGACACTTTGATGAAAGTTGCTCTGTTGAGGATACATATTACTTGTAAAAACTAGATGGCCCATTTGCACTATTTAAAGTTCGCTGACTGTTGATGGCAATGACATTCAACTGTATTTTTAAGGGGTGCTAGCCCTTCCTATATACAGCTTTTGTGTCTGTCCGCAACACAAACATTAAATGCCATTGACAATGAAGGGAAAATTTACGTCATCTTGTCCCCACACGTCTCATATTTGCCATCGACAGTGAAAGGAGAAATTACGTCAAATGTCCGCCAAATATGATGTAAACAGGCATTCTGATTGGCCAGTATGAGATGCATGCATGATGATGTACGATGATAAGAGCGCCCCTCACTTCACACGGGTGTGATTTTGACTTTGACCGCCATAGTATGCTTATACTTACATAACATGTTATTTAGACAGATGCTAGGTAAATTTTTTGACCTTGGCATCCTATAATTTAATACTATATTGTTTAGACTGATGCTAGGTTTTCGGTTGACCTATGATCCTAGATTACTGAGGCCATACATACACCGTCTGTCTGCATTTGATTTATGTGATTACCTTGTTACTTGCGCAAGCAGAGCGCGCAAGTATTGTGGTCGTGCTGGTACGAATGCACATGTATGCTTGGTAGGTATTGATGGTGACGAAATTAAGATATGTGTCAATGTCAGGTTATAACTGGCTTTTGATGGTGACGTAATAAAGATAGGTTTCAGATTACATACATGTACGTATACATACAAACATTACCTTTAATTCACCCGACACTGAAACATATCCTAATTCACTAGTACAGACCACGCATTCAATCGACCATCGTTTAACATGGTTTAGCATTTATTTAGAAAAGAAGTGGAACATGAGAAGGAATGATAGAAATGAGATGCATATGAATGGCATTAGACTGAGTGAGGATGAGTGGGAGGATCCGAGGGGCCTAGATGAATGAGTGAGGAGGGGTAGGTGGGGTGGGGGGAGTGAGGATGAGTGGGAGGATCCGAGGGGCCTGGATGAATGAGTGAGGAGGAGTAGGTGGGGTGGGGGGAGTGAGGATGAGAGGTGGGATGAAGTGGCGCAACGGAGGAGAGCTGGAGGGAGTGAGGGGGGAGGATGAAGGTGAAGACTAGGCCCCTGGGGGATAGGTGAAGGATGGAGGGCGAAGCCCTGGGGGGGTTGGATGAAGGCCAGGCTCCAGGGGGGTAGGATACCCTGAGTGTTATAACCCGACATTGAAACATATCTTAATTACGTCACCATCAACATCACTCAGTATATAGTATATACCTACCAAGCATACGCACATAAAAAAATCACACCCATGTGAACTGAGTGGTGCAACTCCCCTCTCCCCCTGTCTCTCACTCTCTCTCTCTCTCTCTCTCTCTCTCTCTCTCTCTCTCTCTCTCTCTCTCTCTCTGTAATTAGCAGGCAACAGAGCAACACTATCTCTCTCTCTCTGTTTCTGGCACAACAGCGGCACTTTTGCGCAATGTCCCATAGTCCCATAGGGACATTGCTGTTCCTTGGAGTGGTTGCACCACTCAAAAAGCCAGCCGACCACAGTACAGTACTTTCAACTTATAACTTACATACATGTATGTATACATACATACGTTACCTGTTACCCAACCAATATTGAAACATATTGTAATTACGTCACCATTGACAGCCAGTTTAGTATTTAATTTCAATGTTTTACAGAGAGGCTGAGATTTGAAAGTTCGTAGCGGTCGACTGTACTTGCGCAAGTAGGCACTCGAGTGCAGTTCTAGTTTTATACTGTGAGTCACTCTGGATAAAGAGTGTCTGCTAAATACCTACATTGATAACCGCAGCTTATAACGCACTGAATCCCGTCTTAATGTGAACTGAAGAATTCACTTTGATTCTAACTGTGCGCTGAGAGATGCTTGTTTGTGTCCCCCTTACTTTCACACGTACTCTCAGTGGAGATGTGACCCACCCAAGGATGCAAGATCTGCTTTCTACAGATAGGAGGTCATAGGCCTGAAACGGATAAACAAATCAAGTTAAGCCTCCAGGAGAAACTCAAAGGCAATTTCCTCTTTTGATATCAAAAAGGAAAAGACTCTTTGGACCCATCTTGGGCGCGCCCTTACCCTTTATCCCTAAACTTATTTGCCATATTTTACTATCTTGAAAACATTTGAAAATAGTTCAACTAGCCGAACTACATCGACATGTTGTGAGCTTGTAGATCGGCTATTTTAAAAATGTTTTTCAAAATAGTAAAAAAATGGCTTGGAAAACTAAGGAAAAAGGTTGTAATTTAATGTGGTTGACCTTATTGCTGACATATCTATTGCACTATTTTGTGCTGAAATATGTGGGAGTGATGCCTCCGAGAGTATATCACACGTCTTGTTTGAATGTCTGCATTTCCCGACACTCGTTCATACAGTTGATACTAGACATGGGCATGAATTTGGATTGGCTACTGGCACTTCAAAGGATACAGCAGTCATGTTGTGGGTTCAGTTTGATACCACACATGGATTCCTGCTTCTCTGTCGCATAATGTGTCAGAGCTGGTGAGTGAGAGATAGGGGCAGGACGAGTGAGCCTACTTTATCAGAGAGAGAGAGAGAGAGAGAGAGAGAGAGAAATGGGGGTGGAAGGCCATGCATTTTGTGTATGTGGTGTGTAATTATTTTTATATATCCCAGTTTTTCTAATTGTTATTATTTACTTTAATCTCGTACACATATGAAATCAAGACTGTACAGCAGGGGTGGGCAACTTTGACGATGGCGAGGGCCAATACATTTCCACACTCACTCCAGAGGGCTACAGTGCATATTACGGTCATAGCAAAAATAGCTGATCTACAAGCTCAAAACGCATCGATTGAGCTTGTAGATCAGCTATTTTTGCTATATTTGAATTGAAAACCTGAATCATTTTTTGCTATTTTTGAATTGGAATCCTGAAAAGTAACCTTTTTATTGAATTTCAAATGCATTTAGTTATAGTTATGTTAACTTTATGAACTGTTAACATAACTACATTGGACACAAAAAGACAATATAACATTTTAATACTAGTCATTAAGTACTAGTCATGAAGTAATTAAAGCGGGTTTGGAATTGTAACAGCTGAAATCAATACTAATATCAGTATTCTGATATTAACATGCGGGCCTTAAGTGAAGGTGGGGGCCGCATGTGGCCCCCGCCCCCCGGGCCGCCAGTTGCCCACCTCTGCTGTACAGTCTGCATAACTGCTACTAATCGTTTTGGTAAGTTGGATTTTAATAAGAGTTCATCCACTGGTGTCTGGAGAATGGCCCGATTGACATAAGTAACCCAACATCTTGCTTTTACACTTGACTAATTTGTTGTTTTACATTGTTTTACAATTCCCCAAGCGTATTACATATTTATTCAGCCTGCACATCCTTATTAAACCCCCTGTTTAATTAAAAAATCTGTTACGAATAGATTTGTTTAAAACGTCCCAGGGTACTGAAAACAACATAAATACAATTGAATGTAGGCTACTGAATATAAAGATTAAACAGAATCCTAATCATTCCGATCACATCAATGATTCCAGAGATAACAGAACAGTCCTGATGCCATCTCTGCCAATTAATTGATATAAATGTACTAGGCTACTTGGGAACCAAGTCGTGAATTATGCAAGTCGAGAATGCATGTTGCAAATGCATGCCCTACACATCGAGTGGGTGGAGCACTAAAAAGACCTTGGTTTTTGGTTGGATAAACACCTACATTTCAAATTTCATATAGATTCCTTGTGCAAAAAGCTTAAATTCACTTTGGGCTTCTTCTACAGATTGAAGGCTTGTTTTGTTTTGCTTGTTCAGCTCCCAAAAACTGGCCACTTCATGGTCTCTTTCTGTCCCAATTGGATTATGATGATACCATTTATAGGTTTGCTATAAATGGTAGCAATGGTAATTGCTGGCTCCTCCACATTGGCCAAACCCTTTCAGAACACATCACTGCACGTTGTATGCTGCAGTCGGTTGGTTCTCATTGACATCTCGCAGGCTAGAACAGATATATTTTCATTTATAAAGCCATTCTTGGTGATCTGCCGTCTTACATTTCCTCCAAATTCGATTTGGTCAAAAATGGTCTAAACCTCAGATCAAATGCTTGGCTACGGTGTGTAGTACCAGTATTCAAATCCGAGGGAGGTAAAAAATGTCTGGCCTTCTTTGGCCCCTGGTCATGGAATGACCTGCAGTCCAGACTAAAATTGGCTTTGAAAGTTCCTTTGAGAAGTTTCAAAAGGATCATCTTAGAATCTAAGATGATCTAAGATTGAAACTTCTCAAAGGAACTTTGAACTTTCAATCTAAGACTTAGATGTTTACTGTACAGTCCAACACCTGGACATGTTTGGATATGTACTAGCCTTTGTACATGCCTATATATTTATTATTTCTGTTTATATTTTGTACATTGTGTATTTGCCCTGCCACTAAAAGATTAGCACTTTGGTGATTTGTTGTATATATTTCATAGGTAATTTGAGGTGTGTCATGGATGTTTTATTTGTTCTATAATGTGACATGTAGGATGTAGTATTGAAATGTAATTTTATTTCTGCCTCTTGGCCATTAGTAAGAGAAATCTATGAAAATCTGGGAACTAAATCGTTACCAAGAAATTTCTTCACCAATGTGTTTCTAAAGGTGTCTAATAACATGTACTAAAAGTTTGAAATTCAACTCCCGTGGGAAAGTTGAGTTATTAGCATAATATGTGACCATACCCATAACATCCTATATAAGGCAAAAAAGTCCAAATTTCATCATTCTTTAAGTAGCATGTGACATATGAAACTAGGGTGTTTGCATGATTCTGAATCCATTCCAAGCATTAGTTTTGCACAAAAAACACTCCTTGGGAGGAAAACGGCCACACAAACGTGATGAGGTCAGCACATTTGGTCAAGTGGATATGGCCTAATTTAGCCCAAGGAGTGTTTTTTGTGCAAAACTAATGCTTGGAATGGATTCAGAATCATGAAATCACCCTAGTTTCATATGTCACATGCTACTTAAAGAATGATTACATTTTGACTTTTTTGCCTTATATAGGATGTTATGGGTATGGTCACATATTATGCTAATAACTCAACTTTCCCACGGGAGTTGAATTTCAAACTTTTAGTACATGTTATTAGACACCTTTAGAAACACATTGGTGAAGAAATTTCTTGGTAACGATTTAGTTCCCAGGTTGGTCAAATACCTGATAAAATGCCCTTACTACATGCAGTTCCCACTTGTAAAAGAGATGCAGTCTCAATGTGTAAATAAAGGTTAAATAAAATAAAAAAAATACACAATGTAATACCATAATACTGTAGTATCTTTCTTTCGTTCTCTCGTTTGTTCTCTTTTTCTGTGACTTTCTGTGTCTCTCTGTGTCTTTCTCTCTCTCTGTACAGAGGAGAGTCTAGAGCTGTATGAGAAGGCCTCCTCTGCAGCAGTGAACTGGGAGAAAAGTGAGGCCCTGCAGGTGGGACAGTGGGGAGGGGGGACAGCACCAAGTTTACCGGCAGGATTGCAGTGGAGTAAGAGAGGGATGAAGGTGCTGGGTGTTTTTCTGGGAACAGAGGAATATCAGAAGCAGAATTGGGAGGGTGTGATGGAGAAAGTGTGTGCCAGGTTGTCTTCCTGGAAATGGTTGCTACGTCAGCTGTCGTATAGGGGTCGAGTTCTGGTAACCAATAACTTGGTCGCCTCGATGCTATGGCATAGACTCAGTGTTTTGCCTCCACCAGGAGGGCTGATTGAGGACATCCAGCGAGCCTTGGTGGATTTCTTCTGGTCGGGGCAGCACTAGATTCGAGCGCCTGCTTTATACCTGCCTGTGGAAGAAGGAGGACAGGGTCTAATGGACATAACGTCTCGAGTAGCGGCCTTCAGACTAAGGACAGCGCAGAGACTGCTCTATGACACTGGAGTGCGGTGGCTGGACACAGCCAAGCTCATAATGTGCAAGGCAGGTCGTCTGAACTACGGCAAGCAGTTGTTCCTTTTAAAGATGGAGGAGGCCGATCTGACGGGGCTGTCACCATTCTACAAGACCGTTGCGGAAGCCTGGAGACTCCTCAACGTTGCCAGAGACCCTGATGCCACAGCTGGCATGTGGCTGTTCGAAGAGCCACTGTTTTACAACAGCTTGCTGCAGGTCCAGACACTGTCCTCGGTGTGCATACGGACGTACCTCAGAGAAGCCGGGTGCACAAAGCTGGGACATTTGCAGGTGCCCTTTGAAACACTACAGCAGCGTGTCCATATACGGCCTAGGCTACTGAGGCAGATAGTGAACGACGTTTGGGCCTCTCTTCCACAGCACCTGGCGGTTTTCCTGAGGGAGAACTGTGAGACAGAGGGTCTATGGGAGGAGGATATGGACTACGTCTTTCCTCAGCTGACAATATCTCCCAATGTGGGGCAGTGGCAGGAGGAGGAAGGCGGCTTCCTCTCGTTCGCTACCCCACAGCTCGGCTGGCTGGAGGCCTTGCACAAGAAGGCGAGTTATATTCTGTGCGTGAAGGTGAGGCACTGGCAGTCTCTGCACGCCATGAGAGCATCGAGGTGGACTGAGTTCTTTGGCCCAGGCTCCTCCCCGAAAGGCTGTTGGCGGTGCCTGTACAAGCCACCCGTTGACAAACGGTCGGCTGACCTCCAATGGAGGATAGTACACGGGGCGATAGCTACGAACAGATACAAGGCACACATTGATCCTAATCACAGGGAGGGTTGTCTCTTCTTTCCCCAGACAGAAACAATTTTCATCTTTTTGTCCAGTGTCCCAGGTTGCTAGGAGTGTTTGACCTTTTGAGAGGCTGGTTTATGGGGTTGGGGGAGATGTTCTCGTCTCAGTTTTTCATTTTCGGGCCAAAATACACAGTGGCAAAAAAACATGTTCATTCACTAATCAATGTATTATCTGCAACCGCAAAACTAGCCATTTGGCTGAGCCGAAGGAACCGGGCGCAGGAGGTGGGCTGTGTGGACCCGGTGCTCATAATGACTGGACTTATTAAAGCACGGCTCAGAGTAGAACACTCTTATTATAAGATGGTGGACAATCTTGATGGTTTCTGTGTAAAGTGGGCAATTGAGGGAGTTCTGTGCACAGTGGGAGATCATGATGAGCTGTTTTTCTCTTTCTGATTGTTTTTCTTTGGAAGATGGCTGTTTTACTGTAACCTGTTCCTTTTTTTTTGCTCAAACCTAAGTTAGACTTGTAGTTGAGGGTATGTAATGGTTTGTATCACCCAGCAGTGCTCAATAAAGGACTCTTTAAAATCAAAATCTCTCTGTACATACATTTACATTGCCAAAGCAAAAAGTGGAACAATACAATCAAAACAGTATGTACCTAGGCACTCGATGCAGATTGAGTGCAGGAATACACACAATGGTTTATAGTAGTCTTTAGGGTAGTTATGTTCCATTTGATATCCTTCTCCTATCACAGCAACTCACGAATCTTGCTGCTGTGTTTGCACATTGTTGTACTCCCCCCAGCAGATATGGGAGTTTTTTGTCATTAGTCATGTTTTCAAACTCTCCTTGTGTGATTGTAATCTGTATGAAGTATGTCTCTAATGTCTTGGTACAGTGGACAGACGTTCTCTCTCTCTCTGTGTTAGGTAAGAATAATATCCATCATCCCATTACATTCTCCTGACGATGCATTAATAGGTGCTGATAATCTCCTATACCAATTCTCACAGAGATATTTCATTTGAGCGTGGCTGATAAAATCTTTCCTCTTGCCCATTGTAATTAATCACTGATATCTGGCAGATTGTAAGTGACATCTATGCCAAGCTGTCAAGTGTTTCTACTTTCAAACATCCCGTCTGTTCCCACCTTGTGTTTCAATTATGACTGGGCTGTGTGTGTGTGTGTGTGTGTGTGTGTGTGTGTGTGTGTGTGTGTGTGTGTGTGTGTGTGTGTGTGTGTGTGTGTGTGTGTGTGTGTGTGTGTGTGTGTGTGTGTGTGTGTGTGTGTGTGTGTGTGTGTGTGTAACACGGTGTACACTGTTCACTGGTTTATTGGAAGTGAAAATAGGATCCAAAATTAATATTAACTAGATCTGCCAGTCGATTGCCAGTTTCCTCGTGTCAAACTATTCTTCCAATGACCTGTTTCCTGACTATCAATATGCTAACAGATTGGACTCTGTGATTGGGAATGGTGATAAAAGCTTTCTCTACAGGGATCCACTTCAGTATTGATATAGTGTCACATCAATGTCTTGGTGTTCAAAGAGCCTGGGGCCCAGCCACATGCTTAGTGACAATTTGGGCCAATATGTTCAGAGTTAAGACCCTGTCCCTGGTTATTTGTGAGAGATGAGTTTGGGGCTTCAGGGATGATATCTGCAGACAATAGAGCTGATGTTACTGAAACTCGACAAGATGCATGCCCCCTGCAAGTATGTTTTTTCATGGGTTGTTGTTGGGTTGCTGTGCTGGGAGTTGTGGCTCTACTATATTTTTGGCAGTGCAGCAAGGTGAGCAGGAGGATGATTTTTCATCAAGTCTCCTGACTCTGGCTCCTGTGGCCCGCTGTCTCTAGGCCAGAGAAAACGGCAAACGGAGAGTGAGTGAAAGGTGAGCGATGCAGCAACAGACGATGTGGAACTCCTGAGAGCAAACCAAGACCCCAGAGCGGCTGGGAGCCACCCAACCCTGCTGGACAAAGCTGGAACTGCAGGTGGGCGGTTTTGCTCGTGCATGCAGTGAGCAACTTCCATTGAATAGTGGGGGCGGGGCTGTACGCTCTCTAGTTTATATGATACTCTATGGGCCAGGGCTCTCTAGTTTATATGATACTCTATGGGCCAGGGCTCTCTAGTTTATATGATACTCTATGGGCCAGGGCTCTCTAGTTTATATGATACTCTATGGGCCAGGGCTCTCTAGTTTATATGATACTCTATGGGCCAGCTGGACTCTCTAGTTTATATGATACTCTATGGGCCAGGGCTCTCTAGTTTATATGATACTCTATGGGCCAGGGCTCTCTAGTTTATATGATACTCTATGGGCCAGGGCTCTCTAGTTTATATGATACTCTATGGGCCAGGGCAAACGTGAAGCAAGCAACCATCTAGTTTATATGATACTCTATGGGCCAGGGCAAACGTGAAGCAAGCAACCATCTAGTTTATATGATACTCTATGGGCCATGGCAATAGTGAAGCAAGCAACCATCTTGCACAAAATTGTGGACAAGGGTTACTGCATTCATTGTGCGTAAGAGGTCTGCTGTTTACTGCTGTGCTTTTGAAGGGTGTTTTCTTGTGGTTGAGAACTATATGCTTAGTCCCTTAAAAATCTGCGGTGTCATGATTAAACCTTTTCTGTTTTCCTTAGAAATGAAAGACCCCTGCTTGCGCTCTCTTTTTGACAGGAACTGGGCAGCTAAGAGCTAACGCAAGGACACACGTGTGTGTGTGTGTGTGTGTGTGTGTGTGTGTGTGTGTGTGTGTGTGTGTGTGTGTGTGCGCGCGCTCGTGCGCACGTACACGTACACAAGCATAGCAAACACTATCTATTATGTACAGAGGCAGTTGTGCACCAACATGGAGAACAGATTGGTCATAGCAATAGAAGACAGGTGAAGGTGATGAATAATTGGCATGTATCCCAAACATCTACTATCTCATGTGCCCTTTATCAAATTAATGGACCCCCCCCCCCCACACACACACACACACACACACACACACACACACACACACACACACACACACACACACACACACACACACACACACACTGTGTTGAATCAAGGACAAACAGTAGGACTTCCTTCACATAGATGCCTGTCACAGGATGGGGACAAAACCCACAGCATGCCAAAGAGTTCTCCTATAGAGTCTCCCAGCATGCACCTGTCTATCCCCACATCGCACACACAGCGTTCTCAGTTTGGCACCTTTAGAAAAAGGACCGGTGACTGTGGTCCATCTGCCATCTGCCCCCACTTCTGAGGGAGAGAGAGAGATACAAGTGATGAAAAGAGAGAATCGAGCGTAAGTGAGAGATGAAGCCAGGGTTATGGGAACTAAATTATGTAAATCCAGCCAATCCAGTGTGTGCGGTCAAGTTTTAGCAGTGACATCATTTAAATGTTTGAGTTCAAATGTACGTTTTTGACATTATTCCGCCGATACATCTATTGCACTACTTTGCAGTGAAACAAATGTTAACTAAACCGGTGTAAGGTTGCAAGGGATTCCAAGGGAATCAAATGTCTTGATTGAATGTCTGTTTTTCCCAGTACTCGAGACTAGATAGAATTTAGAAGATTGGCTACTGGCAATTCAAAGGATACACGACTATGATGCTGTGGGTTAGAGAGAGAGAGAGAGAGAGAGAGAGAGGAGAGAGAGAGAGAGAGAGAGAGAGAGAGAGAGGAGAGAGAGAGAGAGAGAGAGAGAGAGAGAGAGAGAGAGAGAGAGAGAGAGAGAGAGAGAGAGAGAGAGAGAGAGAGAGAGAGAGAGAGAGAGAGAGAGAGAGAGGAGAGAGAGAGAGAGAGAGAGAGAGAGAGAGAGAGAGAGAGAGAGAGAGAGAGAGAGAGAGAGAGAGAGAGAGAGAGAGAGAGAGAGAGAGAGAGAGAGTTCTGTTTTACTTGTATTTATTTTCTTCAAATATTTAATATTATTTTGTACATTGATTTGTATATTGATTTTTTTCCCACTTTTGCTTAGACGATGCAAATAAAGCTCCTTTGAATAGAGAGAGAGAATTGATATTATTAAAAGAAAAGAAAAAGATTGTGCATGAAATAATAATCATCACTTTGCCCATATAAGAACTATCAATTTTGCCTACATATTAAAACGTTTTTTCGTCGAAGGAAAAAAATATATCCTTGGTTCCCATTTTAACTCACAAATACTGACAGCAAAAACATTGAAAACAAATTACTGGCCTCTGGCTATATGACAATTTACAAAAGTTGCCCAGCATGGGCTGTCCTCTGCAATGGAACATTTTCAGCTGCGCTGCCTGTCGCATGCTTTACCAGCCAGGAGACGTCTTTTAAGATGTAGAATAGTTGAGTGCTCACAATGAATGGTCCCACTATATTATTGTGTGCACTTATCTTGTGTTGGACTGTTGGCTTGAGTTTCCATCTCATTTAAAAGTCTATAACTGTGCTATGCCTGTCGCCTCTGCTTTCACATGCTCTCTCTCAATAGGTAATTGGGGGACTAGCTTTGACAGAGAACTCATCTTGTCCTCTGACATCAGTGAGGTGGACAGTTAGTCCTATAGACTCATTTCGCCTTTTCCTCTTTGTAGGAAAAAAGTCCTTCTACACACCTACAGGGACAGGTGCGTTGGAGCAGGCAACCAGTGCGAATAATGAGAGAAAAGGAGAAACCACACTGCCTTCACTTAAATGGCAGCAGATTATTCAGCTGAGTAACAACGTTTTTCCTCTTTCAATTAATTATGACCTTCAGAGCTGTGTGGGAGCTGAAGTCATCTCTGCTCTGATGCATTCTTCTACTAGTGTTTATATTCGGACAACCCATTTGCGTACATGTATGAGGATCTTTCATTGAAAGAGAAAATACAGAAAATATATATAGTGGCCATTTTAATTCACAAATACAGATGACGGAAAACACTGAATGTTTGACATCAAACCGGAATGTTCTGTGCCAGAGGCCCATACACATACCGGTACGCAAATGGACTTCATAACATAATTAAAGCATGATTTATTGTCCTTTTCATCGATATTGTCCTTTTCTTTTTGCTGAGGTTTGCGTGATCTGCGCAAAACCCCTTTTGGTGTTTTAAACATTATGTTATAATTCAGCTATTGAAAAATAGCAGATCTACAAGCTCATAGCGCGCCACCGAGTGGCGCGCTACGAGCTTGTAGGTCTGCTATTTTTGAAAAATCGTGAAAATATTTATTTCAGAAAACTGGAGGATTTAGAAGGATTTTTTTAAATTTTGAGGTCAGGCCTAAATGGGTCAAATAATAAGGGACAATATCGGTGGCACCCAACTGTATGACTCCCTCAAGTGTTCTGATTGCTGATTCAGCCAGTAATGACAGGTGGTAGCTGGGGTGGTGGAGGGTGAGCAGCAGTGCTTGAGCAAAACAGCAGTGATGAGAGCAGCAGCATCAGCATGAGCAGCAGCAAAAGCAAGCAGGGATGAGCAAACTTCCAGATTAAATAGATCTGTGGTCTGAGAATGGAATGAGTGTGTAATTGGATGAGTGGATGTGAACGTGGAGCTGAGGCGGCCGCCAACAACTGCACTGAGTTCACTGACAGAACTTTGGTCTGCGCACGTCTGTGCCAAATTAAGCAAGAAGCTAATTTATAGTGCTGTGTAATTAAATTTGCTTCCCATAAATTGGAATTGAAAAACACTTGTATGCATGATTTATTTTCTTTCTTTTTGTTTATGGTAAGTCTCAGTTTCCTATCACTTATATCCACACACGTTGACATCTTTTGTAATTCCGCTTCTGTTTCTGCCATCTGTTGTCTTTATCTGATGTCACTGGCATATACATAAAGATGCTAATTTATTCCTCTCCACACTATAGTCCACATTCAAGCTGTTGGATAATCTTGAAGCTAGTTCTATCTCTCTACTTTTATCTGTATCTGTCCAGTGTTTCCTGCTGCAGTGCTGCTATGACAACTGAATCTTTGTCTTTCTATCTAACTCTCTATCTATTTATTTTGTATGTCTAATTTGTCTATATAGTTGTGCATTTTTGTGCAAATGATGATAAGTACTGTATGGCCAGAGTGCCCACAAGCCCAGCACACTTTTGTGAGTGCAGCATAAATTGTGCCACAACTAAAATACAGTAGTCATGCAAAACAATATAATCATGCAGCGCCTTCAAAGAGCCCAACTCCTTAATTACCACTTTCGCTCATTTATGCTCTTAAAGATGCTCAGAGGGAGAAAGTCAAAATTAAGTGGGGGTATTGAAGTTGGGCTACTTACTAGACACTGTGCTTTCCCACTGCATAATTTGCACATGAATAATACAGCCTATTTTGTTTTCTGGTTGGAATTAATTATTGGTTTAATCTGACGATGAAGTGCAAATTAAAATACATTGAATTTATTTGTAGGAAGGAAATAACAGCATGTCATCTTTGGCTTCTATAACTCCCACTGATATATGAGTTAAGTGGAGCCATATGGAAACATGAATTACTCTGTCAACTGAATGCAAAAATAGGAGAAAAAGAGAAATAGGTGCTAAATACAATCTTAAGACTCCAACATCCAATTTACTCTTGACATCTCAGTGCTGATAGGCCTGTGCACAAATTAAATGAAAAGGAACGTGTCTTGCAATTATCACGTTAACCTACTGTACAGGTACATGGATATTAAAGGACGAATGGACTCATTCACTATAATAAGCAGACATATGGATGCACTTTGTGTAAAGATGGCTTATTTAATTATTTTTCCATGCAGACGTAATGACGCACAGTACATTATAGATACATTCAGTCAACAGGTCACCAAAAGCAACACCTGCTAGGGTTTCACAGTAATGTTTTATAAAGTTGAGTGATTCTCACACTGCATCGGCCCTCTGAAGTTGGAAGTAGATTATATGTTGTTCATTAAATTTTGATTATTATACTTTACTGACAACAAAAGAGAGGAACATTAGGCCTGTCAAAATGAACATGAACTCTATGGATGATTAGTTTGTGGAATTAATACATTCATACATTAATCTATTTTTATCGACATCGTGTCAAGTTCAGTTCTTGTAGCAGGTGAGTTTATTTGTGACAGAGCAGCTCCCAGACAGATGCACGCATGCACGCACGCACGCACGCACGCACGCACGCACGCACACACACACACGCACACAGGTATGTGAATAGAGTTGATTTAATACAGAACTGTCTCTTATGAATCTTTGGTATTGAGTATGTCAAAGTTAGTATACCGGTATGCCAATTTATTTAATTTATTTGTGTTCAGTGAATACTAATCAATCTTTAATAATGCGGTACAGAACAGTATGGGATAAAAATCCCTTTCTCTCTTGGAATTAAATAAATACACTAATGCTTGTGCTACAACACGCCTATAGTCAGTGTGTTATTAGTCTGAGCTAATTAAGCTGAATGTGCACCTCTCGCTTTGGGTATTCGTCACTGCACCAGTTTCATTAACAAACTTGTTTTATATATATATGGGGTTATTTAATGAAACCAAGCTGGTAGGGGATTAGAACTAATCCACACAGGAATTTTGCTGATAATTGGAGACATACAAGCATTAGCAGAAGCCTCTACTCACAGCAATAGTCCATCTTCTTCTTTATTACTTCCTTATTAATAAGTCTAGTGTTTAACATTGCACTTCCCAAAAAATAGGCCGGGATATGTATGCATATGCTCTAAATATCAAATCACATATTACATAAATGGGCTTGTTATAGCATTATCTTAATTATGTCAGCCAGGAGGTCATACGTACAGCCCTGTCTGTCTGTGTCTGTCTGCAGTTAATCGCATAGGCCTACTACTGGAAATGTTGTTGCGGTATTTGTACACTGTACATTTGCACATGCATGAAATACGTCCTACGTTTACCCATCCTATTAGAATCAGTGGGTGCCATTTAATTTCATATATAGGGCATGTATCCTAGTGGAGTGGACTCTACTGTGCACACCTTTCTAGTTCAAGAAATGTATTTTTGGCTCTCAGGCGGCGGAGGGGTAAGGTACCATGCAGTCCTGTAGGATGTGGTAGGTGCTACATTCTCTTGGGTGGGGGATCCTCACTGACGCAGGCCCTACATCCTCCTGGTGGGGACAGCAGTAACAACCACAGGACTACATAAAAAAAGGATTACAAAGAATTGGCTACTCTAAATTTAAGAAAACAAGAATTGATGAACATCAATTAACTACCAGCTGCGTTATTATTTCTGCAGAATTGTGCTATGAAATGTAAATAGCTGTGTCTATCTGTATTTGGGTGTGTGTGGCTGCAATGCAATACTATCCCATTGGCTGAGAGGTCGGCTAGAGGCAAAGAGTGTCTGGTTGCCTAGAGACGAGGCAGCCAATAAGAAAGATAGGTGACTACGGCAGCCAATGAAATGTGTGTAAACACAAACATTGAAGACAAAAGTGAGGACGCAAATCGTGATTGGCCGGAATGAGATGATGTATGATGGCGTATGATAAGACCGCCCATCGCTTCACACGGATGTGATTTCTTTCTTAAATTTAGAGTAGCCAATTTTACCCCCTTCACTCCAATTTAGTCGTGTCAATTGATTCCTCGCAAACAAACATTCCTGTATTGTCACCGCTGTTGTAACCTACTGACTCACCTGCCAGTGGAGGACGTAGAGCCTTCATCCTACTCCTCCCATCCAACACTCCCAGTCCATAGGAGTATGTGCAGTGACTATTATAACCAGTCCATAGGAGTATGTGCAGTGACTATTATAACCAGTCCATAGGAGTATGTGCAGTGACTATTATAACCAGTCCATAGGAGTATGTGCAGTGACTATTATAACCAGTCCATAGGAGTATGTGCAGTGACTATTATAACCAGTCCATATAGGAGTATGTGCAGTGACTATTATAACCAGTCCATATAGGAGTATGTGCAGTGACTATTATAACCAGTCCATAGGAGTATGTGCAGTGACTATTATAACCAGTCCATAGGAGTATGTGCAGTGACTATTATAACCAGTCCATATAGGAGTATGTGCAGTGACTATTATAACCAGTCCATATAGGAGTATGTGCAGTGACTATAATAACCAGTTTATAAATACAAACAGGAGAGCAGCTGATCTCGTGCAGAATCCAAATGCTGACTGCTGACTAATGAGAAACAATTGAATTAATTGGAGATAAATTGTTCATTAGTGTTTGCAGTCATAGATTGTCGGGATTTGAAAAGTTCAGTGCAATTTGTGTTAACTGAATTAATGGTTTCATCATTCTAATTCCTCCTCCAGGAGACTTCATTATTTGTGTGCTGTGAGGTAACTGTGACAGAGACTGTACATCACCTCTGTCCCCTGATACTGCTCAACCAGACTCATTGTTTTCATCAAAAAGATTCATATTACAGTACAATTCAGAGGTGGGAAGATCTCTGAGCTAATCGATTGCCTATTTCCGTTTGAGATTTCTTGGACACACGCACGCACGCACGCACGCACGCACGCACGCACGCACGCACGCACACACACACACACACACACACACACACACACACACGTGCTCGCGCACACGCACCACCTCATTACCTATACCCCTGCTCTTTTACCGTAAAGAGCCCGTGGTAGATTTTGTGCTCAAGAGAGTCACTATAGGATGAAGTATATCCCTTCATGGGGCATCCAGTCAATGAGGCATCTAGGGTTAACACTGAAAGGGTTGCACTTTCAGTTCAATTAACATGTCATAATTCTGCTGTCATTTTGAAATGATGGTGTGTTCTGCATACATAATGGCTGTTAAACTTTAAATGGTGAACCCATGATGTCTCTCCCTTACTTGAAAGTGAACGTAGAGTAAGGTGACATCAGCAGGGAAATGAAACACTGCAGCTCTCGGTAAGAGCCCTCTGTGTCGCCCACTCAACCTCCAAATGTGTGCCAGGTGAAGAAACCGACAGCTTGACAGAATCTTTCATCAATTACCCCAAGTATCTCCGCAATCAGTTACAGTACTAAGAACAAAAGAAGAATTCATTTCAGAAGGTGTTGTGAGAATACGAGGCGAGGATGCTGTCTGCTGAGATACAGCAGCCTCTCAAGGTGTCCTGCTGGTTAAACATAGAACAGTAACCTCTCACATCCCCATTTAGACACCAGTTTGTCACATAGAACAGTAACCTCTCATATCCCCATTTAGACACCAGTTTGTCACTTGGGAAGAGGTCGTCTTGGTAACAGTGATGAGAGGGCCCTGGTGCTAGACATGCTGTCAGCACTCGTTAAAGTCAGCTTCTTACGGAATTGAATAAATAACAATGAATTGAGAAAGTGAGGTGTTGCATCGCGGTGAGGAAAGATATATATTGTTTTCATGCTCTGAAGGAGCAGTCGGCAAGGATTGAGAATGGGCATTGAGCGGTGAACCTGCGCCGACACAGCTGCATTTTATGCAGGTAATGATTCCTTACAGGAAGTGGATCAGAGCCGAAGCACTTGCCAGTGTCACCGAACTGTACAGTCCCCCCCCCCCCCCCCCCCCCACACACACACATACACACACACGGCAGCATGCTCCGAGGCTGGTGCTGCTGATCAGAAGATGGTGCAATGGCATGAGGGGAGGGATGTGGTCATTGTGGTGATAGGATGTTTAATTGTAGGGGGCAGGCCACTCTAGACTGCGTGTGCATACAGTGTGTTAAGCTAGACATATCAGCCATCAATCATTCACTGCCTGCAGATTGACATGTTTCTGGATGTGCACATGCCCAGAACCTGCAGAGTGACATGTTTCTGGATGTGCACATGCCCAGAACCTGCAGATTGACATGTTTCTGGATGTGCACATGCCCAGAACCTGCAGATTGACATGTTTCTGGATGTGCACATGCCCAGAACCTGCAGAGTGACATGTTTCTGGATGTGCACATGCCCAGAACCTGCAGAGTGACATGTTTCTGGATGTGCACATGCCCAGAACCTGCAGAGTGACATGTTTCTGGATGTGCACATGCCCAGAACCTGCAGATTGACATGTTTCTGGATGTGCACATGCCCAGAACCTGCAGATTGACATGTTTCTGGATGTGCACATGCCCAGAACCTGCAGAGTGACATGTTTCTGGATGTGCACATGCCCAGAACCTGCAGAGTGACATGTTTCTGGATGTGCACATGCCCAGAACCTGCAGAGTGACATGTTTCTGGATGTGCACATGCCCAGAACCTGCAGAGTGACATGTTTCTGGATGTGCACATGCCCAGAACCTGCAGATTTACATGTTTCTGGATGTGCACATGCCCAGAACCTGCAGAGTGACATGTTTCTGGATGTGCACATGCCCAGAACCTGCAGAGTGACATGTTTCTGGATGTGCACATGCCCAGAACCTGCAGAGTGACATGTTTCTGGATGTGCACATGCCCAGAACCTGCAGAGTGACACCACAACTTTGTTTTCCTATCACTTGAACAAAGACAATGTTTTCCCACTGTTCTCTTCCATACTGTAGTGTAGAAGTCAAAGATCTATACCTATGACAACATTAAATAAATGGTAAATGGTGCATTTATATAGCACTTTTATCCAAAGCGCTTTACATCGATTGTGCATTACATTCACCCACAGCGATGGCAGAGGAAACCATGCAAGGCACCAAACTGCTCATTGGGAGCAGCAATTTCTTCAGAGTCTTGCTCAAGGACACTTCGACACTAACTCTGGGGAAGCCCAGGATCGAACTGGCAACCTCACAGTTCCCATCCGGCTTCTCTACCGGCCACTCTACCCCTGAGCCACTGCCGATGTAAAATGTTATGTGTTCCAGTGGAGAATGCCATATACAGTTATATGCCATTCTCAACTGGAACAGCTTGTCTACATGGCGTTATAGTGCATTTTGTTCCACCCATTCATTCACTCCACTCAAACTGCACAATGCCATTTCTACTACCCCATTTTGACTCACAGCTGAGACATGGGCTACTAGAAGTCAATAAAGTATGAATTCATGTTACACCTTGGCAGCTGAGCTGGCATATACCGACGAGCAGTTCCAACTCTACTTATAATTAATTCACCTTTGTCAAAGTTTTCTTCAGTTACAACTTTGAAAGATTTGTTCAGTGCTGAGTCGCCTTGTGTGCTGACGCCTTCAGCACATTCATCGGGCAAAATGACATTTCCTATTAGAAAAGTATTTTATTCCAGTAAAAAAAATGTTTGACTGATCACACTGGAATGGTGGACACTGGTGGATGTAATGATAGGCAAATTATAATGTACTCAGCTGTCAAACCATGGGTGTTTGTAGAGGTTTCAATATTTGTCCAAATTTCAGGTGGCATGGTTGAATTCCTGGGCAAATGTAGTCTCGCCGGTTTGTTTACAATATAAAGTAGCAGAAAGTAGCACAATACAAGAACACAATATAAAACCTCCAAAACAAAATGCCCTGTTAGCAGTGTGAAATAATGACCATGCAAGAAAAGGCAACAGCTTTCTCTCTATCTGACTCTCAAAATGTGCCCCAGCAGCCGTTATCAATCGCTCTCTCGTTTTCCTTCGAGAAGGAGACATGCTGTCGGTACTTCCTTTGGCCAAAGCCTTGTGACAAGAAGAGGGGAGAAGGGACAGTGATCAATTGGCCAGATATGGCCAGAACAGAAGCTCAGGGTTTACCAACACATATAGATTTCATGTGTCGTTAAAGCTATTGAGTGGTCAGTGGATTAGCCCGCATTTCACATTAACCCTGCAACTCAGATGTTTAGGGCCCACGTAATGAATGCAGATTGAAACACTCCCACGTACACATGTGTCAGACAGCTGCATGTGGCACAGGTTACTGTCAGGTCAGGGATGAGAACACTAGGCAGTAAATTAATGGGAAAGCGCTGATGAGTATGTTTGTATGAAGAGGGAATCAATCCCTAAATAGTTTTTTAGTGGATGAATGGCCTTGAAAACGATGGATTATGTATACTGACTCTATGTTAAAATATGTTACCAATACCTACTGTACTTATCTCACATGAACTATGTGGAGAAGGCTGAAGTGCACGTGCTTCATTGCAAGCTATTTGACTAGTTGAAAGAGGTTCCCCACTAAGATGTACAGTATCTAAGACCTGATAATATATCAATTTAATTGGATTTTGTCTGACTGCAGTAGCAGCTAATTATCTGAGCCCTGCCCATACAGTACTTTACATCCATCACACTTGTCCTCTTCTCCTGTAGAGAGAGAGGGAGAGGGAGAATTATTGGGACGTCGGACTAACGTTATGCACCCTGGGTAACTTCTCCAATCTCTTTTGCCCTATAGAAAAACAAAGAGCAAAAACAAACAACAAAAATATAATCAATCATACAAGATTACCAGAACCCACTACACTTCCAGATTACACTAGAAGAACTGCAGGACAAAATTAAAGCTCTAAAAACCAAGAAGACATGTCGTAATGACAGTATACTAAATGAAATGATAAAATGTACAGACCTCAAAGTCCAATTGACTATAGCCTAATAAAATTCTTTAACATTGTCCTTAGCGCTTGGACTTTCCCAAATGTTTGGAACCAAGGTCCGATAACACCGCTCCAAAAAAAGTGTTGAGAAATTCAACCCCAATAATTACCGTGGGACAGCAACCTCGGGAAAATACTGATACTGATAATGATCATGCAATCACAGAATTACATTTCCTCATGGGAACCAATGCCCTGAGCAAATCACAAAATGACGATATTTTCACCCTCAACACCCAACCAAACAAAAACATAAGCAATTGGTTTAGTCATGGTCATGTTGTAGGCTACAAACAGTTAGAAAGCGGCATTGGAGGAAAAAACTATGGCATCATGAAATCAATGTACACCAACATCAAATGTGCTATAAAGATTGATGGAAAACAACTTTTTTCCCAAGGTCGGGGGGTTTCTCTTTCACATCAATGAATCGGCAAAAACATTATAACAATCTACAGCACCGGGCATCCCCCTAGCACAGTGTTTTTCAAACCTTGGCTTCAGTACCCTATTTTTTTCAAATCTCTGCTTATATCCTTATTTTTCTTTTCGAGTGAAGGAGTAAATAGGTTACCTAAATTCCACTAGTTTTAGAAAACAGTGCCGGCAACAACAGAGATTGCATCTTGACTTGCCGTGTGTGTGTGTGTGTGTGTGTGCGTGCGTGCGTGCGTGCGTGCGTGCGTGCGTGCGTGCGTGCGTGCGTGCGTGCGTGCGTGCGTGCGTGCGTGCGCTCACATCATCGCCGTTCATCTCCACTATACAATCAGTGGCTATGCCATTTGTCAGCTTTGTTTGCTGACAGCAATTGTTTGCTGAATCTGATGTTCCTGTGGAAAACAAAACAAAAACAAAAACACCAGAGAAGAAATGGCTGCTGCGATAACTTAAAAAGACGACATAAACTTTATCACCTCTTCAACTCCTCCCTTGTGTTCTGTTCTCTTTCAGAATACATAATCTACTGTGATTATAGCAGTGAATTGCATAGTCCTGTGCTGGATGTTTGCTTGTTGTCAGCAGAATGTTTTCTTTTTAAACTATTTGTTTCTTAAAATCTGTACACGATTCAAAGATTATGGACTGATTGTTTTTTATAACATTTTCTCGAGCAGTTTAATTTAAACCTTATTGACAACTGTATTGAAACGTCAATCAATTGAATTGGAGTCCATTTAAATAATAATGCATTTCAAATGGTGCTTCCACAGAGTTTACTCATACTGTAGGTGAGGAATGCAAAATCTGTGCATATATCTTCATTTCTCAAACTTGACTGAGCTTGTGCTGATTATTAATGAGATTAACCCATCTACTGTGTACAGATGACCTTAAATGGAGTCACTGTAGTATATGGAGTGTTGGTAATAGGTGGATATATATACCAGGCAGGTTATACAAAAAAGAGGCAGTCCAGGCAGTGTCCTTTCTTATTAATTTAGAGTTTATTACAGGACATCAATAAGCATTCCGAAATCATGACTAAACAGGAAAATGTTCTCTGAGAAGCAAAGTACGGAGGAAAATGAGGTGCTTATATACGGGGTGTCTATTCACATGCACTAAATGCATGTGAACCGTGTGTGTGCATGTGTGCATGTGTGTGTGTGTGTGTGTGTGTGTGTGTGTGTGTGTGTGTGTGTGTGTGTGTGTGTGTGTGTGTGTGTGTGTGTGTGTGTGTGTGTGTGTGTGTGTCCATTACCAATACGTAACCAAGGATGTAACTAAGGAAGGTCTCAAGATAATAGAATATATTATGATGGTAGTCACCTCCATTGATAAACTTTCCAACATAGCATGGGAACCATATGACCTATTTGACCCAGTGACTGGATCAACCCCTCTCAAGGCCCTGACGCTTCACCAAATCAAAAGGCCCTCCATGCCACGTCTTAAGAACATAGCCTTACTTTTAAACATGACATAGGTAAACCTATATCTAAACAACAACTCATTACTATGCAATGTGAAATACATGGCATAACATAACATTGTGATGTGGATGCAATCCAGGTGTTTCTGCAGTACGTGTATTTGTGACTTGGTATAACGACATGTTGCCTATACATCACATCAGAGCAGGCCTATTTGTCTCAACAAAGGGAAGGAGAAAAGGGGTAACACATAGCCTCTCAGGCTGTCTAGAGTTCTACGGGATATATACATAATATTAAGTGTATTATGTGTATATGGGGTATCAATATACTACATCACTATGAAAGATGGACATAACATCTGCACATACTTACAGGCTTATCCTCTCTGCCAGAGAGGCGTGATAAGCACTGGTATCATGTTTATCTTTTAAAGCCATTGCAGGAATGCTCTCTCCTTGTATTTGTTCAATGTTGTTTACTCAGAACAGTAGTCCCTACCAGACCACGGTGAGTTGATGCTTAGGGTTCAGACAGAGATAGGCAAGGTTGTATTCTCTGTCACCCAGTGCTCCATCTTCTTGAATCAGATGTCTTTAAAAAAAATCAGTTCCAGCACACAATAAATGTGTGCTGGCGCAGTGGCGCTTCCATTTTGCATCATTGAGCCTTGCACCTATAAGAATACTCTTCTAATTTGGAGTGCTGCAGGTTGTCTGCTTTTGCAGTCTTTTTCCTCTCAGTTTAAAACATCAGTTACACTTCCATTATTTGTTTAGATATCTCTAATTTAGAGATTACAGACACTTCTGCTGTGCTTAAATACAGATTTGTGCAGAATATGTTTCCCTATTTGTGTGTGTGTGTGTGTGTGTGTGTGTGTGTGTGTGTGTGTGTGTGTGTGTGTGTGTGTGTGTGTGTGTGTGTGTGTGTGTACATGTGTGTGCGCGCGTGCGTGTGTGTGTGTGTGTGTGTGCGTGCGTGCGTGCGTGCGTGCGTGCGTGCGTGCGTGCGTGCGTGCGTGCGTGCGTGCGTGCGTGCGTGCGTGCGCGATTAGCAGAACTCTGAAATCTCATTAGTACTCTGCACACACAGATGGATGTGCTGTGTATCTCTGTATGTTTGTGTTGGTTTGCAGGTTGCTCTGTTGAGTGGCTAATGAGTGTTGAGTGTTAAAGGCATGTCTTTATTTACCCACACTGATCTGCTTGTTTGGGTATGGTATAGTTTGACCTGATCAATATTAAGATGTCATTACAGTAATGGTTAGATAACTTTTAACCAATGTTGATTGATAGTGTAGGACTTTACATGTGGGTGTGCTATTATCTGCACTGCTGTTCAACATAATAGGCTGGTCTCCATGGTAACAGGTTCCTGGTCCATGGTTCATGTCACATTATGTACAATGTTCTCCATAACATGAGTGATGCACCCTGGCTGACACACTGTCTTCAAGTCGATTTATAGGCCGTTTTTATTGGTGATAAAATAATGTTTGGGTGTTTGTGGCATGGACCTAAAGTCAAAGCATTTACATCCCCATAAATATAGCTACGCAGATCTTCAAATTCCAATACAGACATTTTTAAAGTGACTCTTTATTCTGAAGCTTCTGCTAGGTATTGTACCTTAATTGTTTTCTCATCTGTCCCTTTGTTTTTTATCATTTAACTCTCTTCTTCCAACACACCACTACTGCTCAGTTCTTCTATGTGCACTGTCTAGTCATTTAATTCACACTACTTTCTCCGTCTCCACCCCCTGCACTCCTTCTGTACAGTGCTGCTCAATGGGTCGTGTGTCGTGACTCGTGACAGAGTAAACACTGACATAACACCTGTTCTCTGAAGGTCAACCAAACCGCACGCACACACACACATGCACACAAACATGCACACACACACAAACGTGCCGAGTGGCCTATTGCTACCTCATACCGAGTGGCCTATTGCTACTTCACTCTTCAGTGATGTTGCATCTCATATTCATCTCAAATTCTCTTTCAAAACCATAGTGCACCTGGAAATACTACAAATTCTCTGATACTGCACCTATGATCCCTTATATGTTCAATGTGTTTGATTGTTCTTCCAGAAGTCATGCATTATTCATGCGGTATGAATGGCCTCGAGTCCTCGTGCAAAGTTGTCCTTTGCTGGAGTGTTTGTTTACACGTATCATTTGCAGGCCAGAGTAATAAAACAGCACCTCGGGTCTCTTAGCATTAGCAGCCCCACTGCCTACACTGATGGCACACTACTGTAATTACAGTAACAGTGAGAGGAGAGCCCTCTGGTAGCGCTCATCAACATGCTTAAAGTCACAGGAGATGTCGGAACAATATGTCTGCCTGCTTTTCTGCCTTATTATTTTGCTGTCCCCAAAGCAAGACGACACTTTACTTGTTGTCTGATAAACGTTTAATCGAGAACAGTGCAGCGTGGTATGCAGATCACACATATAACTAGATAAACCAGTAAGGCGCCTGAGGGCGAGAAGCATGTATGCGAGTGCACGCATTCGCCTGGGTAACAGCAGACTGCTGGGCGAGCGCTGGCGCTCTGGCATGGGGCAATGGGGAATTCTGCACTGGCCATATATGGAGCATGTCTTGAGTGTACATGGTTTGATGCGGTCAGATCAATATGGAATGTCAGAATAGGTCAGCTCCATATATGGAGATCTAAGGGTGGCAGCGGGGGCAGTGTCTTGAGTGTAGGCTACTGCTGGGCGAGCGCTGGCGATTTGGCATGGGGGGTCAGATCAGCATATGGAATGTCAGAACAGGTCAGATCCATATATGGATTCATACTCCTATTTTATGAATCGGCCCTAAGGATGGCAGCTGGGGGCAGTGGCTTGAGTGTACAGAGTTTGATGAGGGCCCAGGTACGGCCAGGCCTTAATTTTCGGGCCTGTTGAGAACTCTAGTTTTCGCCGGCTGCCGGGCGCGGCTGCACTAATAACTTTGGGGCAGGCCCAGTCAGTCTAGAGTTTGAATGGACAGCTATCAGTCAAAAGGGAGACATCGAAGAGGAAGGATGGATGGGGAAGGATCAACATATGGAATGTCAGAACATAGTTGCTGGCCAATATTGATGACATCAGGGATCTCCATCCCTGATGATGTCACTGATGTCACAAGGCATGACCTATATGGTCATGCCTGGGGTGACGAACTAACACACCAACTAACTAACTAACTGACGGGAATGCACGATTTCATAGTAAATGCGACCTGCCGTAGAAATAAGAGAGCTGGGTGGATAGACTGCATAATACGTTGCAGCGTATTTGATGAGCTTTGCATTCAGTTCATTTACAGGCAGCATACGTTGGAAATGACCTAAACCTGAGGGCGTTTAAGCAGCCATTTAGATGGTATTTCCTCCCTTTCAAAAGGCACACTATATAATGTCCAAGCATATACATATAAACACAAAGTGGACGTAGATGTGGAGGAATTATCTTTACTTTAAAATATTCAAGAGGAACTGAAGGCAGCGACAGAATTATTTGTTGAACAGCGAGGTCAGACAGAGGGGAGTATACAGTGCTGATTCCCATGAATTTAAAGAGGCTGCTTTACAGGGTTAATATACATAAATGCCTCCTTAGCAGGCACATTTTCCTGGTCCAGGTTTTGAAATCCATAGTGGTAATCTCACCCAGGGTGGAATCAGTATGATCAATGGTAAAATTTTAAAATAAACATTTCTTGCATTGGTCCCATCCACATAGATTTATTTTGCTCTTTTACTTGATTGCATGCTATTGTTTTTAAGTGGTGCAAACCACTTCCTTAAGTGATTATGTTAAGTGGTGCAAACCACTTCCTTAAGTGATTATGTGTGTGGGTCTCTGCCTGGCTGGGTCTCTGCCTGGCTGGGTCTCTGCCTGGCTGGGTATGAGCACGAAAACAGAATGGTTGTTTTTCACCACCTGTGCGCAACCTAACAAACACACACGCACATATTAACTGTATATATGGTGATTTCAGGTGTGCCAGTACAGTACAGTACAGTACAGTACAGTACAGTACAGTACAGTACAGTACAGTACAGTACAGTACAGTACAGTACAGTACAGTACAGTACAGTACAGTACAGTAGAGGGTACAGTGGAGGGCGTTTCAGACGCGGGGTGGCTCGCCGGAATCGGGCCGGCACCCTGGGTGCGTTCCTGTGGGTCTGGAAACTCCCAGGTCCCCCCCCCGGGGACCCCCACACGGAGTTGCACCACTTACTTCACACGGGTGTGATTTTTATTTTATTAGTACTATTCACTGCCTGCAACAGCATGAGTAACTAACTACTCCAAACAAGTTTCTTCCTTCCTTAAAAAGAAATATGAGCAGAATTTTGTTCAAATTCCGTTTTCTCTACGATGCTCTTAACATCCCTTAAATCTCAGTATCACTTCCAGGCTCCTATATATTTGCATTCCTAATGCAGGTCTGAGCCTGATGGCTTTGAACTGTGTCACAGGATCTCAGTAGGGGAGCCCCCTTGTGAGTCTTGTGGGATGTGCGAGGGGCTGGGGGAAAGTTAGGCTATATACACATCGTTTGAATAAGTAGGCCTATACTCTGCTCTCTGCCACCACCATCCCCTCGAGACGTAGAGGTTAGGGCCTGGAAGAAAGGGACATTTTTAAGTATCCTGACACAGTACTGACCTGTCATGTTAGAAAGAAGGATATCACACTTAAATCATAGTGGACATGGCATTCTTGCGATCCTTGGACCTACTCTAGAGGCAGACAGACTGAGATAGTATCTGAGAGAACTGTTTGTCCCAGACTTTCACCACTCAGTCCCATAGCAGACAGAAGGAGACAGTCTGAATCACATAATGAAACACATATTTGTCACAAACTGCAAGGTTAATTTCCCCTCCGCTCCACAATGACTCAGGAGGTACCTGTGGCAGCAGAGACGTGCTGGCCATTGGGAAATTCGGGACAACCCCTGAACGGCCGGTCCAGTCCAGTCCAGGCCGGTCTGGGCCTGGACTGGAGCAGGTGGAAGAGCGCCCTCTAGGTGTGCCTAGAGGGCCTCCGCAACTCCACTTCCCGGGCTGAATTATGGGTCCAGTACGTCCCTGTGTGGCAGTGCCTCACTGCCTCCCTCACTTCCTCCCTCTCACTTCCTCCCAATAAAGCAGGCCTGGATGCTCACTTGTCCCTTTATCCCCAACCACACAGCCACCTTTGTTTGCTGTGTGCATGAGGCAGATGTTTGCCTATGCGTCTTTTGAACTAGTTTCAACGTAAGTCACCTCCAATGATGTGGATTATCTTTAAGAATTGATTCATTTGATTTGAACCGATATGTTGATTTATATTAGAAACGTATACTAGATATGTGGCTAATTATGATTTGAACAAAGGCCATACAATTTAATGTAAGTATATAGAAATATACTATAACTCGTTTATTTTTCTTTGTTTATTTATAGAACCATCATCATGGCAATCATCATGTGAACCCAATGTCAACCCTTTTATTCATTATCCTGCAAATAAAACCGGATAATTGAAAACCCTGTTTCCTGGTGGTTTGTGGCTCCAGTTTGAACTTTATGACCTAACAACTGGCCTACTCAGAAGCAACACCTTATCAACCACACATCATTTGGCAGTCTGCAGTATTCCAAATGGCAGTAGAGGAGCAACCCTGTTGCACTGCTTCTAAAAATATTTTAGTTAAACTTTTTTGCATAAGAATGTGAAAAAGGAGTTATCATACTTCAGAAAGAGACATTTTGCACCCAGCTGTGCAAATGAAAATTAAATCCAATTATCTGAATGTCTCTTTAAAGAGTTATACGATGTTGAAGTGCATAATACTAAACGAATGCATTCATCCAATGCCAGTTGTATTTTGAGTTGGTGTTAAATTGAGATGTTTGTGTTGAAATGCTTAATCTGGATTTTGGAAGAAGAAAAAAAAGAAGACACTAAGAAAAGAAAAAGTGGCATTGAAGAGAGAACATAATAGTATTACTACTGGGGCAGCTAATAGTTTGTCTAAATTGATCTATGTTTTATTGCATGAATAATAAAGCAAAGGTTGCTTTTTGGGTAAGGACGTGTCCCTACGTTCTACCCCCAAATAATGTCAGGGTGGAAATCCCTGTTTTTCATAAGGTCATATAAGTCTGAGAATTGTTCTTTTCTTATTTTTCCAGGGAAATAATATGCAACATAATCCACCAGGCAGAACTGAACCAGCACAGATTGAATCAGGTGGTCAACGTACTATCCATTCAAGTCCTAATTGTTTACAGTATATATTTGACACACTGTTGAAAAATGAAACTGCAGTAAATAATGAATTCAACTACTAATGGACTATATTAACTATTCTGTTGGTTAGTTTTAGTTTAAGTTGCGGTATGTTTTGTGGTCACATAGTTCAACAACTGCATGGTAAGAGGCCATGTATCCAAAATGTATCTATTTTGTTTAGTTCAGTAATAATGTCAACCTTTTTAATTTCAAGGGCCTCCAATCTGATACGCCAGTAATGCCACGGACCTAATACATTTTTATGCCTCCGCTGGCAGATAGTGGCAGAAGTGGTCAGAGGGCAAAAGGTTACTTACAACATTTGTTTCCATATTTATGAACAGTTACACCCTGGCTGCAATAGAGCAAGAGAACCGTTTTTCCAAAAATCTTGCAAACCCTTTGGTACAACTTCACTCAATTTCAGACGTAAACGAAATGCAATTTAACAACTGAGTCAATCATAAAAATGAAAAATGATACATTAGCCTCAATCATAAAGGCTGAATAATGTATCATTGCTGGTTGTGAGCTGTAAATCTGTATGAAAAGTATTTGCCATCTACCGGTATGTTAATGTTAATGTTAGTACTAAATACATAATAGAGATTTACTAGGACCTAGGACATTTACATATAAATGAATAGTATGATGATTTTAAGATGATTACTTACTTACAACAAAGATGGTTAACCATGTACGATAGCAGCTCCATCTGTAACATATGAATGAAACATATTCACTGATGTATGCCTACTGCATGATACAAATCTTGTTTACAAAATATTTCCCAATGTAGTAATTTAAATTAAATGACACGGCGTGCTCATGTTTTCGTACTTGGCCTGCTCCTAATAAGGTTTCTTCATGTGCAAGCCAATTCTGAGTAGCTAAAATGTGTGAAATTGAATAGTTTCATCTCATTCGTAGAAGCTGAGCATGTGGAGATTAAAGTGTAAATTTGAGGAAATGAAATATGTAGCAAAGATCATTTTGTCCTCTCTCTCGCTCACTCCCTTACTAAATTGAGGTAACATAAGAAAATATTCTTATGCGTTTGCATTTCTATTTTAGATTAAAATTTCTAAATGAAAGATTTCTGTTGATGTTACACCAACTTATTGATTATACTGTAGTAATAAATTGCATTACATCATTATACATGTAATATTGATTATAGTAGCCTAGTGATATATGACATTATACATTATTGTAATTGATTATAGTTAATCTATTGCCCATAACAACAGAGGCTGTCATAATTGACGTATACAATATCACATTTCCTACCCTGCTCTGTTATCTCCTCAAAAGTAACAGAGAACAAGAAGGAACAATACACTTGAGGGATGCAAAAATGTAATAATGAAAAATGTGTTTCTGGCTTTGACAACAACACTGTGTTATATTTAAACACTTGAAGGCATAATCATGTGGTATTCATATCAATACAATGTTGCTTATTTACTCACTGCTCGTATTTATCCTCAGTAATACAAGTTATCTCTCTCTCTCGTGCGCACACAAACATGCATGGCCACGCACGCACACACCCACTGCAGCCTCCGTCTATATATACCTTCCATGCACCATCATCACAGATGACGCCCTGGATAACTGTAGTGTGCAAAACTTATGACAGACATACATATGCACCCATGGTAACCACACGCACGCACACACTCACACGCACGCACACACACACACACACACACACACACACACACACACACACACACACACACACACACACACACACACACACACACACATGGTCTCAGGCTGGACCACCAGAGGAAACAATTTCCCAGTCCACTGCTGCATTGCCACCCGGTGTCATATCGTTCCCGGTAGCGTGGCTAATCCCATGGGCCCAAAATCCACCCACTGTTGTTCCGACAGCGGATGGACACACCGCTAGAAGGCCAGGTCCAACACCTCTCTTCCCAGTAGCTGCTCATGGGAAGGTCCACCAAGCAGCAGTTGGTATACTCCATCAGTGAGCAGTGCCTTGTTGTATGCAAGCTTGCGATGGTGTTGAAGCACACAGTCCACAGAGGTTGCAAATGCATCTTAAATCTGCACCCACTACATTAACGATGGTAGTTACAACGGAGCAGTTTAATGTCATGCTCAGGACACACACACACACACACACACACACACACACACACACACACACACACACACACACACACACACACACACACACACACACACACACACACACACACACACACACACACACAACTCTTGTTTTGCATCAGGCTGAATGGAAACCTCTCTGTGAAAAGCTGTGGCTGTAATTCAATGGAAACAAAGTTTTCTAAATGAAGTGAGTGCTGCCGTATAGTGAGGCCATTTTGGCTCTGCGTGCTCATCAGTGTTGTTGGAGCCATTGTGTTTGTGATGAGCAGCCTCCTGCAGGTAACTAATGACTACATTGTATCTGCAGGCTCTCAGAGACATGGAGGTGCTCTGTTGTTCGCATGCAGGGGCTTCATTGTTAACTCCATGTTAGAGTGAACAAAATGAACACGTTCCAGTCCAAAGACCCCACAATGGCATCGTCATTGTCGGGTAGAAACTGGGTATTTTCAGAACCACTCTTCCAATGGATCCAATGTAGTCATTATCTAGTACAAGCTCTTAAAGCATGCTATAAACATGCATTTAAAACTGTTTTTAATGTTTGATATCATATTGTCTGTGTCCCTCAAACTTATTTCTAATGGTGAGCCTCAATCACCACAATCACCATGAGCCTGGCTCAATCACCACTCTGATAAAACCAGTCCAAGGCATTTCTTTTTTGCTTCTGAAGCAGTTTTAGCTGCAGTACCACAATGTCCTGAGGTGGTGGGGGTGCTGATATGCAATTTACTGTATTTAATCTGTGAGTCATTATAATACTGATGCTAGATAAACCCAGATTTGTTTCCATTCCATGCCAGCTTGGAATATCAACAATGGCAGACATTGTAAACAAAGTGGAAATGCAAATTTGGAACTGAAGACTGAAGAGGGGGAGGAATTATACAAAGGAGGGGGATACTGATGACATCACGCATATGACCAAATCAGTTGAGCTGTTCCTGAGAGCAATTTTCATAAAAGCCCTATATGATGATAAAGCCTGCATGATTGTTCAAAATTGCGTATTTATGGGGATCGAAAATACATAGGGGAGCCCAAAAAACACCACAAAATTTGAAAAAGTCAAATTTTATGTTATAGGTCCTTTAATACTTTTCATTTTCAGACGGTCTTAACCACTTCCAATCTGGCATACCCGATTTTGGGGATGTAATTGAAAATGTTTCCACATTAGCTAAAATGGAAAATCTCACAAGTCACTTTGCGAAATGATGGATATTTGTATTACTCTTTTGCGACATTGTCATAACTCATAAGACAAAGTATAAAATAGGGCAAAAACCATAAAAAAGAGAGAAATATGGAGATACAAGGTTTCTGCCCGACAGTGATGATATAGAGCGTCGCAGTCCCGCCCCCTACCAGGGCCCAGGAAATGATTCTCCGTTCATTTTCCTCATAGACTTTTCATAAAGTATTTATTTTAGACGGTTACGCCGCGGACAAAGCCAACTTGAGTCGTGACAACTCATGACAACAAACACGATATTTTGGACAGAACAAATAATTAGAAAGAAGAAAAAAACGGCAGGTTACAACACTTTTTTTGTTGTTTTTCTTCGTTATTATTATTTGTTTGGTCCAAAATATTGTGTTTGTTGTCATGAGTTGTCACGACTCGAGTTGGCTTTGTCCGCGGCGTAACCGTCTTTAAATAAATACTTTTTGAAATGTCTATGAGGAAAATGAACGGAGAATCATTTCTTGGGCCCTGGTAGGGGGCGGGACTGCGACGCTATATAGGATATATACTTAAGATATAGGAGCCACTCTGTGGCGATGCTATGAACTCAAAGAATTGCTCTGCATTTTGGAGTTGAATCTGTGCTATTGATGATGCTGCATGCTGTTCTCTCCCTGCCTGAGGGATGGCTGCTATTTTCTTGTATGTGGCAATCATAATCAGCCCTGCTTTTCTCTCTTTATCATGAGAAAGAAGGGATATTCAATCCACGCGCGTGCGTGCGTGCACGTGCATAACGTAACACACACAATGTTATTCGTGTGTTTGTGTGTGTGTGTATGTGTGCGGGTTATGTGTGAGGGTTTCTGAACCCCTGACCAGTCACATACAGCAGCTTCTCCCAAAGTCAGAGTGGATTTTGTATCAGTTCATCAAACCCAGATGCAGTAAAGGAGGAACACAGTGACACTTTAACTCACACATGCAGTTGCTACAAGCTGACCTCCATTGACTAACACCTCTGGGTACCACAGTTAAGGATCCAGCCAATATCGTCTGTGCTCTCTCCATGTCTTATGTAGCTCAATGGATACAGCCTTACAGAAGGTTATAGGTTATAGCCAATATGATGTATTTTCTGTGTGTGTGCGTGCATGCGTGCGTGCGTGCGTGCGTGCGTGCGTGCGTGCGTGCGTCATCACTATTCCCCTCTTTGTTCTCATTCTGTCACGTTACAGTATGTTATGAAGGCTATACAGTAGAGCCGCTGTGTGCTGTGTAAGATTTCAGTTGTTTGCTACAGTATTAGAGAAACAAAGTGTTTCTAAATGGTAAATACAGTATGCATGCCAGGTGTATCGTCTGAGAGCCCCATAACCTCACCAAGCAAGTTGACATGACGTTTGATGCCAAAATATTATGCCAATACACTTTATCATTAGCATTATAACGTTGATCCACTCTGGTCTGGACTATCTACATTTACCACTGGAGATTTTGATGCTCATATTAACCTTAGTAGGTATTAAGTTATTTTTTTATTAGCACGTGCATTCCATATATTCCATAGGGCTAGACCACACATGGACATATGACATCATCAACTTGCGACAGGAGCAGCTCCTTTTGAGTGAAAGATTCTCCATTTATGAAATAAATAAAATATTGAAGGTGTTTTTATTATTTTATTTTAGTTGTAGAGGGCACGTATAATGTTTTAAGGCATATTTGTCTTTTTCGCCAGGGTTCCTTTTAAGTCAATCATTAGAAGGTCACTGTTTATCCCTTAAAGACACACGGTAATATTCTGTAATGTATACCATGATTTTTTTCCCTCTAATATCTTCCTCTCCATATATATAAATATGTTTGTTTTTCAGTCATCCAGATGATTCTTTGTTTATTCTTCTCTTGTTGACTGCACACAATCCCCCCCAGAGCATGCTGGCCCCATGCTAATTATTTTGTCAACCCTCCTATCTGTTAATTGTTGTGGGTTTATTTATCATTGAAATCAAATTGAGCTTGCAGAGATTGAGGGTGGCTGCCAACATAGATCAGTCAGGAATGCAGCAGATTAATGCATAACAATCTGCCTGACAATGAGAGTCCATTCTGACTGAGGCACAATACTGATATTTACGTATAACGTTGTACACAGATGCATGAGTGACAGGATTAATGTCTTGCACAGTACCCACTGAAATAATTTACCAATACCCTTTTACAACTGTCACAAAACTGATCTTGAATACAAATAATAGGCACATAATAATTATGTATCCATGTTTAACTTGCATTAGGCCTATATAGCTTTCAATACTGTAAATGAATTTCTCATCTTTGTTTAAACCTTACCTCAGGGGAGTAAGCTAGACTTGTAGTGAAGCACTCTCGATGGGCCCTTGTGAAAAAATCACTTAAAAATTCACGAGCTGATAATCCTATCATAAGCACAAGCTGGCACATATTGAGCCACAAATCAGTCTGCAAGATGAGCTTGTTCTGAAGGGCACACAAAAACAGGTTGTCTTGCTAGTCGTGATGATACAATGGACAAACCAAGGACATGCATGAATGGTTCAGCACCACCACCAATGGACAGCGACAGACCTTGCGTGCTGTGAGTCACTGTGACCCAGCACCATGCCTTTCATACTGTAGCTAGCAGTTGTAAGATGCCTGACTTGCAAAAGGCTTGCCTGTGTGTGGAGAAATAAAGCACAGTTTGCCAGTTTAACAGAAAGTCTTTGTTTATTCACCAAATGATGGGGCAGGGGGTGTGGGGGGAAAAGCAACAAAAATCCTTCCCACTCCGGGGATTGTAATTCAGCCGCTTATCTGTAAAAAGCAGAGAGAGGTTTAGTCCATGCTAAAACACCTTCACTGTCTCCAGCTAACGCACAAAGCCCATGCGGCTCTCTCTGTTACTGTGTGTCAAAACAGGACTTTTGAGTTTTGACCTGTATGTCCACTCAGTGTTCCATGGGATACAGGTGTGTCTCCTTACTATGCCCAGAGTAATTCAGTACGGTAGTAGAACACACATTGAATTCAATGATGGAATGACAAGATATGTTGACAAAATTCAGTGTCTGAAAATTCAGTGTCAGATCTATTTGATCTTCATCAGGTGACCTGATGAAGATCAAATAGATCGAAACGTTGTCAGTATCTTCAATAAAGAACGTCTTTCTTGTACCTGTGGTGTGCGGGCTCCATCCAATACCTATTTAAAATAAGCTACACATAGCTTCTGTGACATTAAATCAGTCATGTGAGTAGGCCTGTTGAAACATTTGATAAAACGCAGTGGAGGTACACTGAATGGAATAAAGCTTAGAAAGATTCTGCAGTTTTTCATTTGTCACTGTCCATTAGCTCAGCATCTCTGCTTGTTCTATCCGTTCAGACTACCATCAGAATATTCCTTTAAGCTCCCAGAGAAGGTCAGCAAAGTGATTAACCCTGTTCTATGTGTATATTGCGCATCGACCTACACTGAAACGAGCACATGCACCATATACAAACGCATGCACCATTCACTAACAACAGACATAAAAACTCACACACGCATGCACGCACACACATACGAACGCACGCACACACGCATGTATATGCACTGTAATGCAGTAGTTAAATGGATAGATGAATAAAATTACAATGAAATATCCGGAGCTCTCCATGGTGAGTAATGGGAACGGAGAAGACAGCAGCACTTTGTCTTGTTCTCTGTTGAAACCATGAAGCCCTTTTTGTATCGACAGACTGACACGCTGACATTTGAAAACTGCCATTGTAATCTCATACCGTACAGTAGGATCTCTTCTTGTGCGGTGTGTGTGCCCTATCCATCTCTCCGCCTCTGTCTCTATCCAATATCCATCTCTTTGTCTGTCTGAGACACACACACACGCACACTCGCTCGCTCATTCACTCGCTCGTCCGCTGATCTCCCTCTCTCTCAGATGAGATGCTGCCCATTCTCATCACCTGGTGTCTGTTTGACAGGAAGTCTTGTATCCAGTCGCACATGCTTGGGTGTAGCTCTAGGTCACAATTTACAATTACAATTTAGGCATTTAGCAGACACTCTTAATCCAGAGCGATTTACATTAAGCAAGAACAAAAGCATGGCAATACATCACATATATATATAGTAGTTATCATGAAACATGCGTAAGCTAAGAATGTAACAGTGGAATATCTATATAATGAAACTATATGCATATAAACTATACATATACTACTATACATATACACTATAAAGTGCTATGACTACATAAAATGCAATTCTAGTGCTACGTAACATGCTATAAGTCTGTATAAAATGCTATCTAAGTCTACATAAAGTGCTATCTAAGGGGCTAGGGCAAGTGCCACGGGCCATGATGGCCCGTAGCAGTCTGAAAAGGTGGGTTTTCAGACTACGGTGGAAGATTGGGAGTGAGGATGCAGTTCTGATTGTAAAGGGGAAGTGCATTCCATAGTTTTGGAGCCAGGTTGGGACGTGGGACGTGTGGAGCGTTGTCCTGGCGTTTTTAGTGAGGGTACTTCCAGCTTCCATTGGCTGATCTGAGTGTGTGGGAGGGTTTGTAGGGTTCGATCATACTTGCAAGATATGGGGGAGCCATACCTTTGGTTGCTTTGAATGCCAGCATCAAAGTTTTGTATTCTGTGAGGGCAGCGACCGGGAGCCAATGGAGGGAGCGGAGAAGGGGGGAGACATGTGAGAATTTTGGCTGGTTGATGACCAAGCGAGCTTAAGTGCACATGCCGGTAGGCCAGTAAGGAGGGAGTTACAATAGTCATGTTTTGTGTCGGTGTCAAGTTTCTCTGCATGGGACAATGGTCTTGAATGCTACGCTGTAGTCCACAAACAGCATACATATATATTTGTCCTTCAGCTGCTTGTTGTCCATGTGCGAGAGGATGGTGTGGAGAGCCACCATTGTAATAGCGTCATCGGTGGACCTGTTTTTGCAGTAGGCCTGCCATGGATCCAGTGAGACAGGTAGCGTGGAGGAGCAGATGTATTCCCTCACCAGCTTCTCAAAGCATTTGCTGACTATCGGTGTGAGAGCGACATGTCTTCAGGCATGTCACTTTGGCCTTTTTTTGGCCTTCTCTACACCAGAACTCTTTCTCATGCACTGTGGAAGGAGCACAGTTACAGGGATGGATGTGTATAATTACATTCATCTCACAATGGCTATAACTATAAATATTATTAATCCTACCTTTTTGTGATCGAGAGAGAGAGAGAGAGAGAGAGAGAGAGAGAGAGATTGAGAGAGATTGCAGGATGTGGTACAGATGGTAGGGAGTGTAGGTAATAGGCACCGTCATCTAGTGTTCTCTAGACACATAACTCATATGCACTGTTATTACATTGACACAATCAGTGCTTCACAGACATCTCCATACCTGGCCTGCATTTTTATACCGCTGTATGAAAAGGGAGACATGGAGAATAATATCCAGCTACTAAACAGAGAAATAAATTGAACTCACCATGGGAGGGAATTTTAATATCGACAGTTTTATTAACTCCAAAACTAGACCATCTGAAGCTGGGAAACAATAAAACACTTCATTAATCTCCCTGCCTTCTCTCTAGATTTTCATGCAGATCCATTTATCGGTGGGAGGAGTGGAGGACCCATGGTTGCTCATTTGTGTTTTCCCCCCTCCAAGTCTATATGTATTTGGCATAATAATCTGTAGCTTGAACATTTACTTGTGACTTGAATTATAATGCAATGGTGTTTTTATCCCTGCCAGGCGTGCCCGTCCGTCTGCAGCTAATCTTGAAAGCTACATGTACTAGTGTTATTTCTTGTCCATGCTGACAGCAGGCCAATGTGTTTATCATCATCATCATTTTATTTACCTCAAAGACCATGTTCACATGGTATGGAGCACAGATTCATAAATACAGACGTAGCAAAAGGCATGCATTATTTGAACGGAGAAAGAAAGGTTTTTGGCGTATCAGATTGCATGCAGTAATACAATTAATTTCATCAATCATCATAGATGGGTGAGTTCTAGATTATTTTGGCATCTGCCAGTAACATTTTGACTTCTCATGTTATTTATAGGGATGTCCCGATTGGATCGAGTGATCGGAAATTGGAGCCGATCAAGTCATTTTCAAATGATCGGGATCGGGAGAAAGAAATCAGAGATTTTATTTTTTTAGTTCAATAAAATAGTGTCTATAGGCTTGTGTCTAATGTAAATCTCAAAGAAAGATGTATAAACAATGATATTTTGTGAAAACTGTCATGTTTATGCTTGATGTTTGTCCTCCTGTGGCACTAGTTCCAGCAGTGGCAAACACTTGGGGCCCTATTAAGCAAGACGAAAAACCCATGCGGTAATACAGATTTCGCCCTCGCTCTGCGCCCTTTCGTATTATGGAAGCCGTGGTGAGCGCTCACTCATATGGAATACCACGTTCCTGCATAATTTAGCATTGGGGGAGTGTCCATATGTTAATTATTTTCGCTTTGCGCTAATTGCTATTAAGCCCCTTGACCTAAAAACACTCAGCGCATACCGATTCCGCCTGGGTCTGACCACGTCTTAAAAGCAAAAAGCACTGTTTGATTTTACACTTGAGCGGCTCTGGAGTGCTGCTGGAGTGTTGCCATGTCTGTTTGCTGTTTATTATAAGCGGCTTCTTTTTCTGCAAAGTTGCTTGTAAATATTGGTAGTTGTGGTTGCTTTTCTTGTTTCTAAAGTGCTTATTTGGGCTTTTCTCCTAATGTTGTTTAAACCAGTGATCCTCACACAGCGACATTCCCATGTCAAGGACCCCCAGATGAATGCATTTGCCCAACTAAGCCAGTGACCCCCATGACAGATTTGTGTTTTTAAATGTTTCAATAACATTTTTCAAAAATATTCTTATTGTCACTTTTTTCAAAGATTACTTTTGAAAATAGCAGATCTACCAGCTCACAATGCATCACATTCATTCATTAAAACAATGAACTCTGACTGCAGGGGGATATATATTTATAATGATCATTATAACAATGTGCAAGAAAATATGTAAAAAGAAGGAAGAACTTTATATTTGTGGACAATCAAAATATGCTGGAAATTTTAATGTGGTGTCATTAAAAGGAATCTTGATTTGGCAGACTCACTATCTAGAAAATAAAAACATGGCACTTCATTTAAAATAGGTTGTAGACCCCTGTTATATGCGATTCTTTTGGGAGTATGTTTATAGACCTATTTACTTGTTTCTATGAGACATGGCAACAGCGAGCTTTCTGGCTTTCTCGTTGAGATTATAAAGGGTCATATATCGCTCATTTCTAAACCTTTTTTAAAAATTTAAACATCTCCATAATCACTGGGAAGTTTGCTTTCATACGCTGTATCACACCCGACTCAATTCTTCTTCAATAAAATGCTACGAGCGAAGACCATAACATTGGGGCCGCAGCAATACGCATGGCGCACGTACGGCATTTCAACTCATTCCTTCGTCGTGACTCGAATGAAATAAAATAAAATAAACGTTATTTTACTGGTGTTTTTCAATAGAAACAAATAAAGAGCGTGTGTGCAACAGTCAGTGCATATACGTGCATGCACTATAGGCTATATTTCCTCCTTGTCGGGATGGTGAGCTGAGCTCGCACAGCCCGTTTGTCTTTCATATTATTCTTATAATATTTGATATTATAAACACTCATGGTTCTCTCATTTCTCAACCGTTTTTTAAAATGTAAAAATCCCCATATTCCTTAGGAATCTTGCTTTCATTCGCTGTATGGTACATGGTTCTATTTTTATCGAATTAAACAATATCAAACGAACTTGTATGTTTGGGGGTTAGACGATTCTGGGAACATTACGCATGGATTGCCAATTTGCCAGCCAATGCTGCGTATCTACTCGCAGTTCCATTCCGATCTGAAAGGTTTTTATTCATTTATGAATCAAATCAACTAGAATAAAGATTTTTACAGCTGTTTTTCATGCAAATTAAGTGATGATGTGCGTATATCTCCCTCCCTTAGCATATGGCTGCGCCGCTGTAATGACTTTCCAATGAAAACTGGAGGTTACTTAACAAAATAGAGACATAGGCCTATAAGCTATGCACATCATGGCTGTGACAGCTTGTGGATCTGTTCTTTTGAGGCATAAAGGTGACAGCATGCAGTGCAATATGAATAATTAACCCAAATGTGACAATTTCATGTCATGTCTATGGTGCCAGTCTGCAGAAATGTAATACCACTTGCCGAAAAGGGCGCATTCCATGAGGACATCAGCTGGTGTCGTAAAGAGAATAGTACGGACATGTTCATTGGGTAAGCCTCAAAACTCCCTGAAACACTCCCATGACTAATTCAAGGCCGTTTTGCTCACACCACGGGGTGTCGAAAGCGCTTCTTACCTGGCCCATAATTGTAATATGACATTGCACACGCCCCCACGTCTTAAAAACTGTAAAATTATATGTAATTAGATTCCACTTGCTTAATAGGGCCCCTAGACTAGACTAAAGATCGGATCGGGAAAAATCGGTATTGGCATGTCTCAAAATCAAATGATCGGATCGGGAGCAAAGAAACGTGATCGGGACATGCCTAGTTATTTACCTTAAAAGTGTTTAAATCCATAACTACAATTATGTCTTATTTTGAACAGAGCATGTGTTCCCGAGGCTATGGATCGGAACTAGTCAATGGCGTTTATGATGCGTCGTAATTTATGCTCCTAATTTATGATCTGTCTAATTAGGCTTAAACCTAATTTATGCTCCTTAATTCATACATTTATGCTCTGTTAGCTACAGAAAATAGCAGACCTACGAACTCACAACATGCCACATCTGCGAGCTGTGATCTTGTTGTTCACCTGTTTTCGGTGAGCGATGAATCAAGTTTCATGGGATCTATGCTACTACTGTACATTGCTAATTACAACGTTTCTGTCCATCGGATTGAGATGTACCAGTGAGCCAATCGCAGGCATGCAACTATGCTTGCACAAGCCAATGTTGGATTGATACAAATGAATTATTGGCAGCCTGGGAAACACAATATTCCGGGTTCAATTCCCAGCCCGGCTATGTGTCGAGGTGTCCATGAGCAAAACATTTCAACTGCTGCCCTCTGGGCACTCATCAGAACCATGTAGCCTATTACTGTAGATGTGTAGATGTGTTTGCATGCACGTGTGTTGTGTACTTGTATGGCTGGCAGTTCACCTCACTTTATTTGCAGTCCTAGTTATAGTAACAACAATGGAAACCTTTGACCATGACAGTAAACAAGGCTGCAACAAAGCATCTAATTAAATCAGCAGCATGTTATTATGCATGTTAATAATCTGATCTAAAAATCTAATCTCTATGGCTTCTATGCCAATTCTTCACACTGCAAGGAAAAAAAGCGATTTTCTTTCCCCCCTCTACTTTATCCTGGGAAGCAGGACAATCAGTCTACAGAATTGTCTTTTACCACTATATTTAGCTGATTAGCCATAATGTTAAATGGTTTACCATACAGATAGAAAATGGAGCATCATTGATATAATCCTTTTAAGGTGTATCACCTGCAAAGCACATATTTGAACAGGAATATTCCCTGTCTAAATCTAGACAGAATAGTCTCTCTGTCCATCAGAGGGAATTATGGATTTGCATATACATGTAAGATAATCAAAGGATAGGAAATGAGGTTTTTGATTGATTGATTGAAAAATGTATTAACAGTTTGCAGAATTACAGTACATTTCAAGCACAAACTCAATACAAAGGCTGTTAACTGTGAGTGGACGACCCAATTAAGCATTACACTTGTTTCCAATAGGGTCCACAATGTTCAATTCATCAAATGCTGAACTAATCAAATGCTGACTGATATTTTAGTGGAAAAACAATCCCACCATTTCAGTTCCAGTACCCTTTAATACCCCCATCTAGTTCCAGTACCCTTTAATACCCCCATCTAGTTCCAGTACCCTTTAATACCCCCATCTAGTTCCAGTACCCTTTAATACCCCCATCTAGTTCCAGTACCCTTTAATACCCCCATCTAGTTCCAGTACCCTTTAATAGTTTGTAAAGCCAACACTGGCTGCATGCAGAGAGACAACACAAGTCACGAAAAACAATAGGAGATGCCAATGCTTCAAATAAGAATCATTCCAGGAACTCAGAGGGATGTGCTTCATACAAAGAGCGCTCTAGTTGAACAGAGGGGGACATTTTGGCAGGGGGTGGCACCCAGAAATGTCAGCACAGCACAGCACCAGCTCAAGAGAAAGATGGAGCAGGTAGGAGCCCGCACAGAGGTGTGTGAGTGGTTGAGTTCAGCCACAAACCAGCTGGAGTACAACGGCTGGCTGTAATCAATTCATCTGGTGCGCACACACGCACGCGCGCACACACACACACACACACACACACACACACACACACACACACACACACACACACACACACACACACACACACACACACACACACACACACACACACACACACACACACACACACACACACACACACAGATTATTATCACTTTTATCAACAATGTACATGGAGGCTCTGGTCGATGGCTCCCTGTAGTGGCATCAGCTTACATATACCACATACTCTATCTGCACTTTCAGAGCTTTGAAACCAGGGATGTTGTGGAGATTTTCTAGCACAGATTCAAAAGTTGTATGAAATGTCATAATCCCTATATTTATGATGGAAAAGCAGGAATGCAATTGCAATTTATCATAATCTACTAATAACTTGATTAGAAATATATATATTTGTCTGTTTAACTTCTAAAAGAAAATCCCTGGCATTGTTCTGTCCACATCTATCAGATGTCACGAATCCACAGCGATCAATCTCTGTCATCCCCGAACCGTTTATCTGTGTGCGGGTGTGTCAGGTTCCATCATTCCATCATCCTCACTGAGCCTACTAGAGCATAGCACAGTACAGCATCCCTAAAGTCACACGCAGACAATAATTCCCTAGATGCACTCAGCTGCAGAGAGCTTCATCCAAGACTCGGAGAAAGCATTGGGCATTACTCTGAAGAGACATTTTGGCATTGTACCTTTTACATCAGGTGTCCCGTAGTTCAGCTTCCATGAATGCACAACGGCTGTCTCTTCCATCACCTCATGCCTTGGAAGCCCCAGGAAACAAGCCAGCTTTCAGGAAGCAAAATTCGTTGTAGAAGACCACCCCACAACTATCTTATGTTGAGAGAACAGTACACACGCACGCACGCACGCACGCACGCACGCACGCACGCACGCACGCACGCACGCACACACACACACACACACACACACACACACACACACACACACACACACACACACACACACACACACACACACACACACACACACACACACACACAGAGCCAGCACTGTGGCTGTCTTGGCTGCCAAAGAGCCGAAGGGTGACAAGGAACATATTACTCTCCCTGCCTAACACACAGGATTAAACATTAGCTCACATAAGGGCTTTGAAACTTTAATATCTATGCATGCATCAGCTGTTGGGCTCCATACCCACAGTATACTACTCATCAACTTACAAATGACATATACATATATAGGCATTCATATATAGGCATTCAGTGTTGGGTGGATTAAATGTAATGCCTCTATATGTATGTAATCTGAAACCTACCTTTATTACGTCACCATCGAGAGCCAGTTATACCCTGGCATTGGTACATATCTTCATTACGTCACTCTCAAATGACGTTACGTCACTCTCAAATCTGAGTTTTCTCCATTGCTCTGTAAAGCAAATCATGCAGCTACGGCATACGCATAAAACAACCCAAGTAACCACAGTATACTACTCATCAACTTACAAATTACATATACATATATACAACTTACATATACATACATGTATATATGTAAGTTGTACTGTTTATATGAAGATATGTACCTTTATGTTTCAGTGTCGGGTGGATTAAAGGTAATGCCTCATGTATACATGTATGTAATCTGAAACCTACCTTTATTACCTCACCATCGAGAGCCAGTTATACCCTGGCATTGGTACATATAATTTCAATGTTTTACAGAGAGCCTGAGATTTGAGAGTTCGTAGCAGTCGACAGTACTTGCAAGTAGGCCAACGTGTGCAACACGCAAGTAGACACTCAACAGAGTGCAGTTCTAGTTAAAGATGTTTGGGGCAGATGTTGTTTTTGCAAAACGGACCCTGCCAGACATAATTCATATTTGTGTGAATGTTTTTATTTACAGGGAGAAAAAAAAAGTCTGGGTCCGAGTCCACTTCAATTCGGCATAGAGTAGCGCAAACATCGCTCACTCTCTGCTGATTTCTGATCGTCTGCACCTTTGTTAAATTGACACACACACGCACACATGTACACACACACACTCCTCTCTCTCTCTGTCGCTCTAAGTAATTAGTCTCATGTCGCGCAGCTGCGCATAGTTTCTCCCGGCGGATCCTGCCGGGAGCTGCCTATGCCATAAAAAGCATAGGTGAGTTCCAGGCTACATGTACAGCAACATAATGAAAATGTGCTCTAACTCTAATGTTTTAACAGTGGATGACAGCCTGGCGTATTTTCCGGGAGTGCGTTACTTGTCTATGAGACCCGGCAACTACTGGCCATAGCAAGCGAAGAGGCGATAGTCGAAAAGTGTGTTGAGGAACATCGTTCAAAAACATGAAAATATTTAATCTTTTGAACGACATTGTCTGGCTATAGCCAATCAAATTCATGTTTTGCTTTGTTTACCCTCCACGTGGAATGACTGACGGGAGATGACTGATGGGTTTACTCTATCTTGGTGACGCCCACTAGGAGATCTTTATCGCCCAGAGTCGCCGCTGTTAAAATGTACTGTCAAAGAACCTCTTAATCACTAACTGTTTCCTGCCAATATAGCGTTGGAGTTGTGGGGAATTTCCTCATCCTTCCTTCTTTTGAAGGCAAGGAGTTCACAACTATATTGACAGGGGACGGACGGGATGTGTCTGGCCGCTTCATTTTCTCTTGTGTCCGTCTATCCACTGCCACAAGTTCCATTCTCTTCACCTCTGCTCTCACCCTGCAATCAAGCTGTTTCTCCACCACCACTGCATAAATTCTTATGGAGGCTTAATGGCAATTTGGGGGCCTTTTTTGTCTGTAAATGTAAATGCACCCCCCCCCCCTGATTTCCGTGTGTCTAATCCTGGGGGAATATGAATATGAAATATGAATCAGTCTCCAGAGAATCTTCACATCTTCACACACACAGAGCTCCCTGCAGGCTGTGCAGCCATCTCAATGTGATCTGTGGACAGGAAAGACATTTTTGGAAGGTTGAAAAACGCTGACTTTACTTACCGGTATTACATTTTAATAATAATAATCTTTATTGTCCCGGAGGATATTTGTCTTCACAGTCTGTTCAAACACCCACATCAAACATTACATATAGCACATAACACCAAGACAATACAAAAAGATGTATACAGATTACAGAATCATCCCATCGGCGGGGCAGTTTGTTTAATGCCGCGATGGCTGAGGGGACAAAAGTCCTACTAAAACGGACCTTTTTCCATGGCAAGGTTCTGTATCTTTGTCCAGATGGCATGAGGTTAAAAAAGCGATACAGAGGATGATTAGTGTACTATAGACCATACTATAGTATGGTCTATACTATAGTATGGTCCATACTATAGTCCATACTATAGTATGGTCTATACTATAGTGACAGAGAGACTGGTATAAACAGCGTCCCCAGTGGGGAGGGATGGTATAAACAGCACCCCCAGTGTAGAGGGATGGTATAAACAGCGCCCCCAGTGGGGAGGGATGGTATGACAGACTGACTGGTATAAACAGCGCCCCCAGTGGGGAGGGATGGTATGACAGAGATACTGGTATAAACAGCGCCCCCAGTGGGGAGGGATGGTATGACAGACTGACTGGTATAAACAGCGTCCCCAGTGGGGAGGGATGGTATAAACAGCACCCCCAGTGTAGAGGGATGGTATAAACAGCGCCCCCAGTGGGGAGGGATGGTATGACAGACTGACTGGTATAAACAGCGCCCCCAGTGGGGAGGGATGGTATGACAGAGATACTGGTATAAACAGCGCCCCCAGTGGGGAGGGATGGTATGACAGACTGACTGGTATAAACAGCGTCCCCAGTGGGGAGGGATGGTATAAACAGCACCCCCAGTGTAGAGGGATGGTATAAACAGCGCCCCCAGTGGGGAGGGATGGTATGACAGACTGACTGGTATAAACAGCGCCCCCAGTGGGGAGGGATGGTATGACAGAGATACTGGTATAAACAGCGCCCCCAGTGGGGAGGGATGGTATGACAGACTGACTGGTATAAACAGTGCTCCCAGTGGGGAGGCTGTGTTGTGGCAAGTGGTGAAGTGGTCCTTTAAGCATAGCCCCTGGAAATTATAGATACAAACACAAGGATAAAAAAATAAAATTATATATAACTCAATTGTATATATATATATACACACACACACTCCCGCCCCCCCCCCCCCCCCCCCCCCCCCACACACACACACACACACACACACACACACACACACACACACACTTATTCAAATTCTTAATTATTCCTTTGCAATTTAAATTATTTAAATTTCAATACTGAGCAACAACAACAAAACTACGAATTTGATGCGTTTAATAAGAGCACAAATCAGACTGCACAGCTAGTCACAGAGTGAGACTACAGCGAGTCACCACTCACTCCCAACCATGTCATGATAAAAGAGATGATTATTGATTACAAACTGCAGCAAGCAGCAGCAGTACTAGCCTAGCCACCAGCGTGGCTCAGCCTGTAAACACAACAACAACAACCCGCGACATTCACAGAACAGGACACTGCAAGTCAGTCTGCAAGTTGACATGTTTATTTACCTGATTGCTCCTTCCGCAGTTCATCCTTACGCTTTTTCTTTAACTTTTTATCATTTCCTGAAGGATAAAGACGCTTCATGATTGAAGATGAGTTCCGTGAGATCTGTGTTGTTGTTGTTGTTGTTGTCTTTTATATGCTACTCTCCCGTCCGTCCGAAACGACACCGAAGCAAAATAACACTTTGAAAGGGGGGCGTTTCCGCGTGGTGGAAATGTCTACTACGATAGGCCTGTCCTTGATTCTGATCACTAAGGTACGCTGTTGGCGGAAGATTTCACCATTGAGCAGCGTTACACTCACTGCGCAAATAACGTAACAAGCCCCCACGGCTCCGCCCGCCGTGTGCTCACCGTTCCTTGCGTAACGTCGGTACGCAAATAACGTAGCACGCTCTTTGCCGACTTTGCGCAGGGCGAGCGGGGGCCTTTTGTGAATTCGGGGGCGGCGGGGGCCCTACGCAGCCTGCGTAGTCTGCGTTTAGGAAGAATCGCCTCTGGGTGTTACGCTTCGTGCAGCGTCTGTGTTTTTTTTGTTGACGCTTGGCTCGTCGACTAGAGATCATGTCACGTTCTAAAAAAAAACAGTCCACTTCCTTCTCGCATGCATTCACATTGGAACGATCCGTATCTGAATACACTTCAACGGTCCAGAGACCCGCCCCCCATGCGGTCTCGGGGACGGTTGGGAGATCCGCTCCCGGGAACGGTACGCATCATTCACATTACCACAACATCTGACAAGTGGTCCCGAGTCCGAACCCGGGACCATAGTGTGAATTGCCCCTAATTGTTTAATGGACTATGGCCCTCATTTATCAACGCAGTGTACGCCCATTTATCATTCCCGCGTGACTTTGAACTTTGGAGTACCCCGTCTACACCAAATATCACGTCAGCTGTTGTAGGCTTTGTCCTACAACAAAATATATATTTTGTAAAGGCACTGCTGTGGTCTGTGGCCACCGCTTTGACCAGATCTGGCGCTTGGTCCCGCCTATCTTTTTAAGGCCCAGTGCCCTATGTATAATTGTTTCTTTTGTCGCCAGTAACAGTGGTTCATATACACATTATCAACAGAATTCTAGTAAAAAACGGCTACTGCGGAATTAGCTACCCCCGTGCACCTCTGGACAGCCATCAGCTATAGGTGAAGTTGAAACTGAATTCCCCACTGGATTAATACAGGTCTGCTTCTTCCGTCATTGTAAGCTCACTCTACAAATAGTACAGATTTTGCAAAATGTCTAGTTCAGTCGATAAGCAGATAATTTTAACCATTTACTACAACAAATGGAATACGGTTAAACTTGGCTTTAATGGCGCCGCTCTTAAGACGTTCACTAATTTTAGCGAAGCTGCATGCTTAGAAAAATCAGGGAACACTATATGCAAAACCCCCGTGGGTATACAAGTCTAACACGCTACACTGAACAGATTAGAGGTTAGCACGGGTCCATAAAATTGGACCCTGTCCGAAAAGGGACGAGGATATTTGGGCCGAACCGATACGGAGCCGAGAAACTATCTAATTTACCGCGCCCAGCCCAAAACTGTCGAGAAGGATTGGAACCATCAACCATCACCACAAAACTTCCTTCCTTTCGGGGCTTGCCGGAGGAGGCAGCTAGAAGCATCAGCGCAGATCTATCCTGTACTAGCATGATTAGTAGACATCCAATGTATAAGAAGGCCATGTTTAAATAAGGGATCACCCTGTTGAGGCCTCATTCACACGTATCAAACACCAATCAAGCAAATGTTTGGTCGTTCTTTTGTTTTTTTGGGCCACCACAATGCTTTTCCAATGAGAGTCACATGGTTTGACCAAACATTTGTGTTTGATTGCTTATTGCTGGTGGTGTTCTGCCCCTCCCCCCCGATCAAACAAAAATGTTTGGTCAAACCATGTGACTCCCATTGGAAAAGCATCGTGGTGGCCTAAAAAAACAATCAAACATTTGCTTGATTGGTGTTTGATACGTGTGAATGAGGCCCAAGAGAGCGTGAGCTCTGATTGGGGTGTAGAAAAGCGTGGCTGATTTGGTAAAAAAAAATCAGAGCAGTGATTGATATGTATAAACGCGTGGATGATTGAAAATCATCAGCAGACTTGACAGCTGATTACAGCCGAGGCATGCATGAACTAACAGGATGCTTCATTTTCTTCATACGTGACTTTGATGGACCTTCTCACACTACATCCTGTCAGTGGTGCCGACAGGACTTAAAAGTGCGGGGACATTATTATTGTCCCCGCACTTTTCACACATTGTTGTAGTGTATTGTTGTTGTGTATATCAGCTCGTCTGACACCTTGATCAAATGAGACTATAGCCCTAACCACACACCCCCCTTCGGCGCCTATGCACCCTGTAAGAAGCAGTTCTGTAGGTGATTCAGTTGAAGTACAGATCAACCAAGTGTCTCTCCATATATAGATAACATGCTATTCCACCTCTTTATTGGATCTCAGAGAGGCGAGATGGATGAAGGCTGTCTGCCGGCAGGTAATGTGATTAAGGAACCATTAATAAAACATCATTCATTAAAAGCCTGTATCAATCTGCTGTCAACTTTAAGCAGTGCGCTCATCAGAGAATGACAAAGAGCGAGACAGAGAAAATTATTCTTGCGGTACACTATTCCTTTGTCCTTGTCACATATTCTATCAATTTTACAAGATCACATTTATATTGATTTTGTTGTGCCAATGTTTTACTGGTGAAAGTTGTGTATGGCATTTGAACAGTAAAGTAGCCTCAATGGGTACAAAGTGCTTGCTCACTTGCTATTGCTAATATTTGTAGTTATTTTTGTGGCATAACTTCCTACTTTGTTACTGCATGTAGTCATGTTCAGATTTGAATAACGTTACATTGTCAGGAAACTAATTAAGCAATATTGAACAACACAAGATAGTGTGTGTTACCTATAGCCTGGTAAACCACCCCGGTCGCAAGTGGAAGAGCCAATCAGGGTCTGTCAATCACAGGGCCCTGAGCGGGGGCCAGACTGGTCTGCAGAAGACACATGCTAATGGAAATTCACACATACAGGATGGTTTACCGCAGTGGTTGATTGATTGATTGATTGATTGATTGATTGATTGATTGATGATTGATTGATTGATTGATTGATTGATTGATTGAATACTTTATTGGCAGAAATGTAATCAGTACAGGGTACAGTCAAACAGAAAAGTAATCAGTACAGGGTACAGTCAAACACACGTCCAATGGGATCAAGTCCTGGGTATTCAATTCATTATCATGACATGAAAAATAACAACAAAAATCAAATCATCATAAAAGGTAAAAATACGAGCGAGTACAGAGGGCATAGAGGGCAAAGCTGCATTTACAATTTTAAATGTCAGTCCCAATTTCAATTGCTTAACTCTGTTTTCTACCCGGAGCCACCCTAGACTATCAAAATGGGTTGCAAAAAGATGGGTCATGGGCCCCAGGCCGTGGAGTAGTCGAATTAGTTAATAGTTTGTTTTGGGAGGTTTGTACTGTAGCTTGGACTTTAGTGTCATAGGGATATTTGAGAACCAAGAGGTGCAAGCATAGTCAAAGTAGGGCTGAATTTGGGCTCCTGAGAGCACTTTTGTTGACAAACGAGGAAATTCTGCCCAGAAATCTTGTTCTTTGACTTACTTTTTTGATTACCCTTGTTGCCATGCTTTCACCTGTCAGTTTGTTGTCAAGAATACAGCCAAGATATGTAATCTCTTCTTTTGTTTTTTTTCCAAGCATTCTTTTTGCAAAAAAAAACACTCCTTGGCCTAAAAATGGCCATCGCCGTCTTGACAAATGTGATGAGTGTTTTTTTGCAAAAATAATTATGGGAATGTATTCAGCATCATGAAAACCCCCTAGTTTGACATGTCACATGCTACTTAAAGCATGATGAAATTTGGATGTTTTTGCCTTATACATACAGGATGTTAATGGTACATATATTATGCTAATAACTCAAATTGCTCAACGTGCAACTTTTAGCAACCAAGCTTAATCTCATTGTGAGAGGGAGGATGACTGATTTAAGCAGTCACACCTGGCCTGAGTCAAACTAGAACTGGACTGTGGCTGCGCACCTGTTGTGCATGGACTTGATCAAGGCACAACAGGATAAATCAGTCATCTCCACAAACACTCAGGAAGAGCTTCTGTCCGGACAGTGGGGAGCTATCTGCTTTCCTGTGTAAAGTGTCATATGTTGTGTTATTCCTTGCACATGGAGGAATAAAAAGGTCAACTTAAGGAAGCTGCCCTGTCTTGTGTCCTTCCTTGCCCTGGGTAGTGACTAGTCGGTCACATTTGGCGCCCGAACAGGGACATGGAGGGACAGCAGTGAACTCCTGGGACTCTGCGGAGGTGCAGCAGAACACTGCCACTCTTCAGCAGCATCAGTTTCAGGCATAGCTTGCTATTGACACGCGCCTGCAACAGGTAGAGGCACAGCGGCAGCAGTTGGAGTTTTTTTGCGTGATGGCGCCGCTCTATGGCGACTCGGTGCTCCTCTCCATGTTTGTTTGTTGTTTTTTGTTAGTCTGTATGTCTCTGGAACCCAGCGCTGGCATGATACAGTATGGCAGAGAGGAGCTTCTGCACATTCGCGACATCATGCCCAGTTCTCTGCCTATTCTCCCCCCGGACTTTAAACAACATGCGGCTAAACCTAGGCTGGCAGCCGAGGAAGCGAGGCAAGAGAGGGGGGGCACTCGTCCGCCTAAGGCGGCGCATACATCGCTCTGCTCTTCCGAGCATGATTCTCGCTAATGTCCGTTCCCTGGCGGACAAATCAGCCAGGGTGAAGAAAAATGAAGAACTTGCTATGCTCATCCGTACTCAAAGGGACTACAAGGACGCCGCAGCTATATGCCTCACAGAAACATGGCTGGATGAGGAGATTCCGGATTCCTCGGTGCAACAGGCTGGCTTCACGCTACACCGAGCCGACCGCTCCAAAGTTGACTCGCGCAAACAATGCGGGGGCGGTGTTTGTTGTTATATCAACACGAGATGGTGTACTGACGTTAAAATTCTGTCACGAACCTGCACACCGGAGTTGGAGTGTCTGATGCTCATGTGTAAGCCCTTCTATCGGCCGAGAGAGTTCTCTTCTATCATCCTGTCTGTCGTGTATATCCCACCAGATGCCTCAGCTACATCTGCGACACAACAGCTGCATAATATCATCATGGAGGTGGAGAATTCCAACCCGGATGCAGTGGTGTTTTGCCTGGGTGACTTTAATCACGTCTCCCTAAAGAAGGCTCTACCGAGATACAAGCCTCAGATCCACATTCCCACGAGGGAGGATAAGACTTTGGACCAATGTTATTCTGTCATTCGAGAGGCGTATCATGCTGTGGCGCGGGCCCCTCTTGGTAAGTCGGACCACATCACAATCCTGTTGATCCCAAAGTATCGTCAGAAACTGAGGGTGGAAAAACCAACCATAAAACACATCAGGAAATGGTCTCCTCAAGCAATAGACATGTTACAGGACTGCTTTGATTCCACAGTATGGAGTGACTTCTGGTCTGACCAGGATGATATTAACACCTACACTGACACTGTTACCTCCTATATTCAATTCTGTGAGAATGTCTGTATTACAACTAAATCTGTCACTGTTTACGGCAACGACAAGCCCTGGTTCAATAATGAAGTGAGGGTGCTTTGTAGGAGGAAACATGTTGCTTTTAAGCAGGGGGATTTGGTGCTATATAAAGCATTAAAATATGAATTCCAACGTGCCGTGCTTAAAGCTAAAGCTTCCTACAAAGCTAAACTTGAAAACAAACTTCAAGCTAATGACATCAGAGGTGTTTGGCAAGGGCTGCAGGCGATCACTGATTATAAAACCAAGAACCATGTTCTAGACAGTGACCCCTCTCTCCCTGGGAGGCTCAATGAGTTCTACTGTCGTTTCGATGGTGGGGCTTATCAGCCCCCCTCCTTTTTGGAAGAGCAGGGGGACACACCTCCCACTGTATCAGAACATGACGTCAGAGTTCTGCTCCGCCAGCAAAACACCAGAAAGGCAGCAGGGCCTGACGGCGTGTCGCCTGCCACCCTTAAACACTGTGCCGACCAGCTGGCACCAGTCCTCACTTCCATCTTTAACCAGTCCTTGCTACACTCTATCGTGCCTGCTTGTTTTAAGTCAGCAGTGATCATCCCAGTCCCAAAGAAGAATAACAACATCACCTGTCTTAATGATTATAGGCCTGTTGCCTTAACATCGGTCATTATGAAGGTTTTTGAGCGGCTGGTGTGTAGATTAATGTCCAGCATCTCACTTGATTCCCATCAGTTTGCATATAGGGCAAATAGAAGTGTTGACGATGCAGTGTCCTTGTGTTTGCACTCTATCCTTCAACATCTGGAAACCAGGGTTGTGCCTGTATATGCTCGTATCTTATTTGTCGACTACAGTTCTGCGTTTAACACCATCGTTCCTGTTAAGTTGATCCAAACCCTGCAGGAACTGGGTGTTAAACAATCCATTTGCAAATGGATTCATGACTTTTTAAGTGACAGAAAACAAGCTGTCAAAGTCGGCAAATTAATCTCACAATCCAAGGTTCTGAACACAGGTGCCCCCCAGGGCTGTGTTCTTTCTCCTTTTCTATATTCTGTCTACACATATTTTTGTCAATCACACACTAATTCAGTCCTGTTGTTTAAATTTGCAGATGACACCTCTGTGGTAGGCCTAATCACAAACAGTGATGAATCTGGCTATCGCAATGAGATAGATGACCTGGTGAGGTGGTGTGAGAACCATAATCTCATACTTAACATCTCAAAAACCAAAGAGTTGGTTGTTGACTTTAGGAGGAAGAACAAAACCTTCCTCCCTCCTCTCTCCATAAATGGAGTAGAGGTTGAGAGGGTCTCCTCGTTCCGGTTCCTCGGAACCACCATCCACGAATCCCTATCATGGGAACTCAACACCAGCCTCAAGGTCAGTAAATCCCACCAGCGTCTCTACTTCTTGCGGCAGCTCAGAAAGTTCAAGGTCAGTAAAACAGCTATGATACACTTCTATAGGTCAGTCATTGAGAGCGTGCTCACCTTTTCCATGCTTGTCTGGTACGGTAATACAACCGCACAGGACAGGACACGGTTGGAGAGGGTTACACGTCAGGCAGCTAGGATAATTGGTTCGAGCCTTCCATCGCTGTCATCACTCTATCCCACTAGACTGGTGAAGAGGGCTAAAAAAATCATAGCCGACTATTCCCATCCAGCCCATTACCTTATCAATCTCCTCCCATCAGGTAGGAGATATGGCAGCATTGGGAGTAGCACCTCCCGTTTTAGAGACAGCACATACCTCCAAGCAGTCAGGCACCTTAACGACACTCTTGCACTTCAAACACAAACTAGACGGTATGCACTTTAATTATGCACTTAAAAAATTGCTACATAATTGCACTAACCAGTTTCTTCTACTGTCTGTACTGTATACATGCGTCAAAGCTGCAGCTTGGTCCTGGTCTGGTTCTGTTTCTTGTGTCTTTTTTTGTTCTTGTCTTTGTGCTGTTGTTTATTGTGTTGTCTTGTATGTGAGAGGAAGTATCATGACAATTTCCTATCAAACTTGTTTTGTTTGAAATGGCAAATAAATACTTGAACTTGAACTTGAACTTGGACCAAGCAAAGGAAAGGCCGATGGACAGCAGTTACTGGCACAATCACCAGCGCCTTTTGCATGAAATGACGGGGCCACTGAGCCGGGCTACGTGTGAACGGCATCCTGGTGAGGACCAGCCACCCAGTGTCCTGGTGAGGACCAACGAGCCCGACTACAGGTCCCAGCAATCTGGTCATCGGCCTAGCTACAAACTCCTCGGCAGCAGCGGAAGGCAACAGTGTTGTCCCCCTGAGGGTGGGGAAGCAGAGCATCAGCCACCGTGGACAACGGCCTGCAGCTGGAGAACCCACCAACAAGCCACCATCGTGACTCCACTGGTGAGCCTCCTCCCAGCCTGTCCAAGCAGCCCCTGCAGCAGCATAAGCCCAGAACCACCTCTGCCAACCTGGTCAGCAGCCCATGCCTCTGGTCTCCGGGAGTGAGGGGGAGGGTGGGGCTGGACATTGGGGAAGTGTGTGGGACAATGTTGTTTGAGGGGTTTTGTTATTTTAGGTATAGCAACCCTGTTTCAGAGTTGGTTGTTGTTTATGTGAGGAATGGTAACCCTGTGTCAGAGTCTGGTGTTAAGATTTCTTTTTTGGCTTGGTATGGCGGGGGGGGGGGGGGGGGGGGAGTAGGGTTCGGCTGGGGATTCTCCCCAGCCTCAGTTTAACGAGGGGGGTATGTGAGATGGAGGATGACTGATTTAAGCAGTCACACCTGGCCTGAGTCAAACTAGTACTGGACTCAGAGCTGGGTGTGGCTGCGCACCTGTTGTGCATGGACTTGATCAAGGGACAACAGGATAAATCAGTCATCTCCACAAACACTCAGGAAAGAGACTCTGTCCGGACAGTGGAGAACCATCTGCTCTCCTGTGTAAACTAATATTGTGATGCTTTCAAAGTGTTATTCCCTTGACTTGGAGGAATAAAGCTACAAACGTAAGAAAGCTGCCCTGTGTTGTGTCCTTCCTTGCCCTGGGTAGTGACTAGTCGGTCACACGCATTTTCTAAGCCTATAGATGACATTTGAATCAAAGGTTTATACTAACCAACATTTCTGGGTCTAACATGGGACTTATGGGGGCTTCCAGTATACTATTGCCTTGTAGTTACTCTCCCTGTCCCGTCTTCTGTCCTAATCCAACCTTGATGTCAACGCTACTTCTCCCTGCAGAGTGACAAGCAGCCTAGCCTTTGGCTTCCACCAGGCCTTCAATATGACTCACACTGTATTATAAAGCACTTAAAATGCCTAATTACTCTCCCTCTGCCCGTCTTGACTGATTGTCCCCGGGGACTTTTCACTCTGCTTTTGAAGTATTTTTCTCATACCCTCTCCCCCTTTTTACAGCGCCTGTTTTCAGACAGAAATCGGCAACTGTCGGCAGTGGTGACAGTGTCTTGACTAAAGGACTCAGGCTGGGACTCTGAACAGCTCCAGAGTTTGTGATAATGTGTCTGTTGTAGCAGGGTTTGTGGGAATTGTTGGAATATACCAGTCCACAGACAATCTTCCATCTCTAAAACACTGTTGTACAGTATATTGATTGCCAGCACTCACTATAGAGTACAAATGTCTCTGAATAATTGACAATATGTATATTATAGTTGAAAAGCAGGTAAGTTCTCATGTCAAAATGAAATGCCTATAGACGGCAGGCCGATCATTCCAAGCAAGTGTGTACATAATTAAAACATACCCGGGGGTTAGAAATATAATTTATTCTCAACTTTTATGGCAAATCGAAGCAGCTATGAAGCTGTTTTCATTGTGATTCATTGTTAGCGACAACATAATGGAATCTACACAGAGAGCGTTGTGTGCATATTGTGTTTATGGAATTTCCTCCGCAGAGTAAATTTAATTGAATCTCCATTTCCACTGATTGCATAGCAACCCTTTTTCATCCTTAACTATTTCTGTTGTACAGCCTTCACTCACTGTGCAATATGAATGTGTGTTTTGGGACTTACTTAGACATATTTGTATAGCTTGCCTTGGGATCCCAATATGTTGATAGTACGTGTAAGTGTGCGTGCGTGCGTGCGTGCGTGCGTGCGTGCGTGCGTGCGCGCACGCACAGCTGGATAAATGAAAGAGACAATGAATGAATATGGGTGTTTCCATTGTAGGTGGAATTCATGGTGTTTGGTGGATTTGTTTCTCATTGTCCTCAGCTATTTGCATAAACCATACAGAATAAATCCCTAATTGTGTTGCCTCTATATTTGGACATCAGACATGCCTGCAGCATATTGTGAGACAACAGTGATGCACTCTCTCCTGGGAGCTACATACTGTAGTATTGAGGTCATCCTCATGTTACACTGAGATCAGAGCTAAGGGCAGCGACCGATTACTCTCTCAATAAGAGGCTATGGTCACGGTGCTGTCCGCTGAGTTCTGTGGGAACACGTTTAGCCTGTCCGTAGGCAGAGAACCATCTTGTCTGTCCAGCTCCACCCTTGTAAGGCCCCTCATGGATAAAACTCTCCACTGGTTCTCTGTGGGCTGTGGCAGCCAGAGCAGATGGCTGCCTATTGACATGCAGGGAGGCCTGTCTAATGCCGGCAGTGTAGTCATGTGTTACTGGCGACAGGGGAAAATGCTTAATGGAGTTTAAAGTGAATTAGCTTTATGTTTCGTTAGCGTTTATCGCTGCTCTGGTTGTCGAGGCTCTAGGTGTTCTGGAGAAAAAGAGATAAGACAAGAAAGGCAGGGGAGCGATGGTGGTGGTTGGTTGTGAATTTCATTCCCAGAGCCAAGCTGGAGCCTATCAAACTCCCACCCCAAGTCTCACAGGCATTTACCTCAAGTTGCATGCGCGACACACACACACACACACACACTCTCTCTCTCTCTCTCTCTCTCTCTCTGTCTCTCTCTCTCCCTCTCCCTCTCCCTCTCCCTCTCCCTCTCTCTCTCTCTCTCTCTCTCTCTCTCTCTCTCTCTCTCTCTCTCTCTCTCTTATGCACACACACTGCACAGGGGCTCCCCAAGGTTTTTGGTTCCTGCATTGAAGAGACATTAAATGGACTGTTTTACTTTTAATCAGAGGATATAGAACAACAATACAAGTGCTTATCCTGGAGGATAGATAAACAGCAACTGTTTCACCCACGCATTCTGCACATAATTAACGTCATAAATGGAGGTGTAATGACCCTCACATCAACCATGTTTGACGAAAGTGGAATTAATTATTATTATTTGTGTGTGTGTGTGTGTGTGTGTGTGTGTGTGTGTGTGTGTGTGTGTGTGTGTGTGTGTGTGTGTGTGTGTGTGTGTGTGTGTGTGTGTGTGTGTTTATTTTAATTATTATTACAAGAAAGAGAAGGGACACGCACACACACACAGACACAGACACTTGAACCTATACTCACACATGAGTGCATGCCCACGCACGCACGCACGCACGCACACACGCACGCACGCACGCACGCACGCACGCACACACGCATGCACACACGCACGCACGCACGCACACACACACACACACACACACACACATTGCACTGTGTCAGGCTGCAGGCTGAGGTATACGGCAGGCTTGCAGAGGGCTGTGATATTGACCACCTCCTGCTTTATTTGACAGCTATTGCCTCTCTCCAGACTGGCCTCATGTCTACCTGCTCTCTGCTCCCCTGCTGTCTGCTTCTCCTCCTGCATTACTCAGAGGTCATTCCTAATACCTGCAGGGGATAGACCCCCTCAGCATCTCCCCGCATTGATCATCTAACAAGACTCCAGCCGTGGCCTCTGACCGCTGACTAACACAACGTACAGAAACGGGAGCGAAGGAAAGGGAGATTGTACTGTGTGTATAAATAGAGAGGGCTCAGGGGGAGAGAGTTATCGCTTCCATTGAGCGTCGTTTCTTTTCTCCTGTAGCACAGGGGAGATCACATCGAAAGGCTGTTGCTGTATATCGATCGGCCCTCTGGGGCGGATATACGATGAAGCCTGGGATGGAGGGAGGGGCGGGAGCAGGGGAGAGGGGGGGGGGGAGAGAGAGAGAGAGAGAGAGAAAGAGGAATTATATCTGAGCTGTGTCGCTGGAGAGATAAATACCAGAACGCTCGTAGACACGAAACGGGGAGAGAGATGGGGGGGGGGGGGGGGGGGGGACACAGTAAAGTTTGTCGGGATCGGGACTCGAACCTCGAACTGTCAGGCTGGATTACCAGCCAAGGTGCCTGAACCGCTAAGCCAGGCCGGTGCTTGTATCCTTGCTTTTGGTTTACTGAGAATAAGGTTAGAAATAAGTTTAGGGTTAGGCATGGTTTTACTGGGGCTAAGTTTAGGAGTAGGCTTATGTTTTGGCACCGTTTTACGGAGGTTAAGGTTAGGAATAAGGTTAAGTTTAACCGTTTAAGCATAGTTTTACTTAGGTTATGTTTAGGAATACCAGGCTGAGCAGTTCCGCTGGCTGTACGCCCGGGGTTACTGTGTTTTGAGGCAAGCGTTGTAGTATTCAAATTAAACACTACTATTGAGGCGAGTCCTGCTCATTGAGCCCATTGACTGGAAACAAGCTGAACATGTCTGTGTGTTCAGCCTCTCTGTATTGTGGTGTCACTGGTGTGTGCACAGTATGTGCATGGGCAGTTGGGCACTTGTGTTTTTGTTTGTGTGTGCATGTGTCTGTCTTTCATGTACTGTGTGAGTTGTGTAGAACGCATGGATTTCTCCAGGATTTACTTGCCATTATGCTTTTTTCTGTCAGTGCAAGCATTTAGTCATTTGTCAATGTAATTGTATGTTGATTTTGTCAGTTTGTATAGTAGTACAGTAGGCCTATAGTTTGTGTCAGTTTGGTTTACTTGAGTTTACGAATTCTAAATCTGCTGTTTACCAAGTCCAATAACCACACTACTGGATATCTAACTAATAATTGCCCCAGCAAAACATCAATATACTTTTCCCAGACACTCAGAGGAGTCATAGAGAGTGATGTGGGTTCAGCACTAAAGGACAGCGCCACAGGGACATGGTCCCCTGATTCTTGCTATACTGTTCCTAATGAGTCCAGCCACTCCTCCAGCTGCCACCCTGGACCAGTCCACTGGTGGAACTCATAGAGTATAAAGAAGGATAGAGCTCCGCCCCCCCCACGCTATTCATGTCACTGGAAGTTGTTCAGTGGCAGCCTTCTACTTCCGCCTTTTGCCCAAAATGCGGAAGTGCAAACGCGTTCAACGTTAAAGCCCAGCTGCACAGGGTTTCCCAATCATACTTCCACGGGTCCGCCTGCAGTCCCCCCCTGCAGCTGTGAGTTGCATCATGGGATAATGTCACTCCTCCGGGGTCAGAGTCACTTCTCATCGATGACTCTTCTGGGATAACAGAGGCTCAAATCCCTTTGTCTTTGTGTGGTATCCGCTCGCAAATTAAAATGCAGTTGAGTGCAAGAGCATGTCAAAATTAATATTCATGCAGTGTGTGGGGGGTCCACACACTCACGCACGCATGCGTGTGTAGTGACAGGTATAGTGACTGTTGGTGTATGACCTTGTCCATGACCTCACACACACGTCATAAACCGGTAACCATATTTCCCCTCCCCATGTGGAGGGAAGGGAAGGGGAGGGACGGGGTGCATGGGAGGATGAAATAGCCAGAGTTGTCCCCTGATGGATTGGGGACACAGACCCTAATCGCTCTTGGTGTCATGTGGATGACCTCCAAGGATACAGAGCACAGATTCATCACCCAGGCCTGCCCTCCCCTCATTCACCACCACGCCAGTGATGCACTGGTCATAATGTATGTACGTGCTCACCTGCCATGCCGAAGCTCTTATGTGATTAATTCATGGATCACACACTATTCTTAAACTCTTCTGAACTCAGCCTCAAGCTCATGTACTGACCCCTAGCAGTTATCAGGTTTTAGATCTGCTGGAATATTGTCCCACCATGTGATTCATTAGAATAATAGTTGTCACTGTTGTAATCAGAGCCGGATTTACCTTGCTGAGGGCCCCCGGGCTGGAGCAAATTTGAGGGCCCCCCTTGGGGCGCGCGGCAGATCGGCTATTTTGTTTTCATTTTGGGGTACCCAGGCCCCTAAAAAGAGAGGCAGGCAGGCAGAAGCTCTCAATGGTTTAACCATAATACAACTAAATACAATAACAATACACACATTTCACTTGAATTGGATTTCACTTTACAATTTTATAATTAAAAAAAAACATTTTTTTTCCTTTCTTTTGGGGGGCCCCTAGTCGGGGGCCCCCGGGCTTCAGCCCACCCTAGCCCAACGGTAAGTCCGGCTCTGGTTGTAATGTAACAGAGATGAATCTGACCGCAATATGGACTGCAGTATAAACACTGATGGCATGGATTTACGATTGTTTTAGTTTTAGGTGAAAACATCCCTGTCTACATCAGTTGGAAACCACAGTGATTACTATGTAATACTGTAGTGTTGGCTGTGTGTCATCTAACAGGGCAATCATATTCCACTGAGTCAGAATTCAATTCCAGATTCTCCAAAGAAAATATCATAATAATGCATCTCACCCTGGATTCTGTGCTGGATGCTGTCACTGGGCTTCCCGACTCATTTCCTGCACTATCATTTCTCAACAATGTCTTGGGCAGAGAGACCATGAAACAGTCACTGAATGAATTTTCCCCGTGCTATATAGAAAGAGAGAAAAACCTCAGCAAAGTATAATTTTAGATGCATGAAATCCAAAGGTGCTTACACACGTATCTGGGGTTGTTATGAATATGAAATGCCTCGGCTGTTCTCATTTCGGTAGTATTCATATATAAGACAGATGCCAGTGTCTGATGGAAAAAGCAAGCTTAAAAATGAAAGCATATAGTAGATTAGTTTTCCTTTCTGTGTTGTTTTGTTAAATGGTGTTTGGTTGTACAGTAGTGGTATAGTCGTTGAAGCCAGTCGTCATCTTCCACAGGCTTAAACGTTGAACAGAGGTAATGAGATTGAAGGAGAATAACAATGATGGATTTCTATGATGGATTACTGTACTAAACTGTACATTTTCCCTGATTAGTTATACAAATTTAACACTTGCTAGGCTTCCTGTAAACATCATTGAGGGAGGTAATCTGTCAGTTGTATAGAATTCTATTAAGCGAGGTATGCAACGCTTTTGATACATGCAACTCCTGCCCGTGCCTTATATGCCTTAATCAGATGAATAGATTTGTTCTGAATTCCTTGAATCAGCAAACAAATGTACAGTATATTGTTTGTGTGAGATGGGAAAATAAGTGTTCCGGTTTATTTTTTTATAAAGGCACACAATAACTACAGTATGCATCTTGCATTTCTTGAGGCATTTCTTGGAGGTAGCAGTGAACCACCTTCTGTCACTCCAAAAGGTGTTCTTTTGATTTTGTCTTTTGATCTTAATCCACTACAATAACTTATAACTTGGTGAATCCATTTGAATTATGTGTGTGTGTGTGTGTGTGTGTGTGTGTGTGTGTGTGTGTGTGTGTGTGTGTGTGTGTGTGTGTGTGTGTGTGTGTGTGTGTGTGTGTGTGTGCGTGCGTGCGTGCGTGCGTGCGTGCGTGCGTGCGTGCGTGCGTGTGTGTCATCCTGCCATAAGACCATGGGAAATTAAATAGAGTATTGCACATACAGTACTGTATCCTGGCTATCAATCAAAGGCTTTTGTGTTTGACTTGAACTATTAAAGGCTCTGTTGGACGGTTCCCTATCCCCTGTGCAACAATAACAACAAACACCACAACAATATTACATTGACTTATTGGAGTGTGATCTGAAGCATGGCACCCCATTTCCTCTATCAATTTCCTGTTCACCACTGAGACTTGAAATCAATGTTCAAGTGGCCGGACGCCTCTCTGTCTTCATCAGCAGCAACAACAAGTGAAGTCTCGCTGTGCCATTGGAGAACTGTCTGCCTCTTTGGGTAACTGTATGGCGTGTTCTGATGTATTGCAGGCGAATCCCCAGCTACACAGCACACACTCTCATGTATACTTGAAGAAGTCTGCTTTCTTTTTCACTCATCTTCTTTCATTGACAAGAAACAGAACAATCAAATAGATATGGATTTCATTGGATGGGTTTGTACTGTATAGCCTACTATCCGTATCAGATACATTTGGACACCACTGTGGGCATTATTATGCGTGTCTTAAGTACCAGGTCTTATTACTTAACTTAAGACCTGGAGGCGTGATCAATGCCATTTGGCTATTCTGAGTGGCCAAACAGCATTGACCACGCCTCCAGGTCTTAAGTTAAGTAATAAGACCTGGTAAATACTGCCCAGTGACTGTGTCCATGGACCATCACTGACTGATGCAGCCCACTTGAATGATCGCACATCACGTGCTTCAGCAACCATAGATCACTTGTCAACAAAGTACTTTGCATCCTCTTTCTCTCCCTGGTGTCCTCTCTGCTGTCCATCATCCCAGGAGGAAACAGACAGTTCTGTGTTCATTCCTGTTTCAGAAAACGACATAGTGTCCGTCAGGAATGTGGTCTCCCTACTACGTACTAGCTATAACATTTTGCTGGGGATGAGGCCTCGCCGCCTCCCTGCTGCTTTGATTAAAGTTTGACTAGGACATATTTACCGTGGGCAATTCCTCAGCTGCTCATTCAAGAACTAGAAGAATCGCTTTATGAAACAAATACTGTATGCAGTGTTCTTCTCCTGAGGCACGTTATTGGAGTTGTGGGTGACCAATCAGAGTGTGACGTTGCCAGCCTTGCCAGGCTAGCACATCTGGAGCAGTTAGGGGATGAGTGTCTTGTTCAAGTATCCAGAGAATGATTCCCAGACAGTCTCTCTACCTCTTGAGCCACTGCTGCCTCATACATACACGCACGCACGCACGCACGCACGCACACACACATACACAAACCCGAAAACATTAGAAGATTGGTTATTGGATCCTGGTCAAACTATTGTCCTGGTCAGAGCTAATTTGCCGATTATGCTCAGTGTTTCCACATAACTATCCTACAGGCGTTATGCCATTTTCACCAGTTTAAGGAGTATAGATCCAGTTCCATCCACAGTTTGAGCACCAACCTTGTGCCCTTTTCATATCCCTGAGGGACCAGCTCAGTGACCACCCTAGTGTGCTCAATGCACCATTAAGACTTGGCAGCGCTGTGTTGAACACTATTATTCCCCTTTTATTCTCCTTAAATATATTTGCATGGCTGCTTTTATCTCTTGAACACCTCATGTCTGTTAAAGCAGGTTCAATAGAGTCTGAACATGCATGGCAATCAAGGTTCTGTCTTTTCTTCATTAAGGGGCCCAGTGATTTCATTCACTCGTTTCCATTTTCATCCTCATGAGGGAATTTATTACAGAGGCAGAATGGGGACTCTGTGTCTAGAGGTCAGGGGTCATATTCTTCTTTTTACAGTATGTGTCTTATACTGTCACACTATCGGGTTTAGACAGTAACATACATTAGAATAGTACAAAGAAAGAAAGAAAGATAGAAAGAAAGAAAGAAAGAAAGAAAGAAAGAAAGAAAGAAAGAAAGAAAGAAAGAAAAAACAAAGAAACAAACATATTTTTTGAATCACACAGAAACACAAAGGGTAGTAAAGTAATTGTATTTGTGAAATCATGAAGACAAATATTTCGTCATTCATTGTTAGTGAACTAAAGTTGGTTTAGAGCAAATTTAGCCTAAAAAGAATCTAAAATTGATTACTTAATGGATTTGAAAGTAACATTGCCCAGACTGCTGTCCTTATGAGCATTTGCGCCTGTCGTAGACATGCGCAGAGCAAGTTCAGTCAGGGAACCTCAGTACCGCCTCAGCATCACGCTCCCATTCACATGATTCACTCAGCCAATCACACACTCACTCCATCTTCATACCGGCTACTTTAACCGGAGGTTTGCATTCCTCCTTCTGCTTGCTTGCTCGCTGCTGCTACCGTATACCTGCGCGCTGCAGTATACAACTTGCTTGCTGCTACTGTATCAGCGTGCCGCTGTATACAAACCTTCTGCTCAATTCTACTGCTGCTGACGTGGCTTTCACGGTTTTCCACGCAAACCTGGTAAGTCAGGGGGTTTGAATTGGTGGGAAGAACGTGCACTGCTTTGTTCACCGACGGAACCTAGATCAAGTTGAAGCTGCTGCTTAAATGTTCTCTTCTGTTGCCATTTTATCGTTGTGCCTCAAACACCGAGAGCGCATTTGTTAGCCAATGAATGTCACGTTGGGTCTGTCCTGCTCACAACACTAGTCAAGGAAGCAGCCTTACCTGCTATCGAGTTGCTCTGCTTCTCCGCCGTTCTTCACATGTAAATCCAGGCAATGTTTTATAATCATTCAGACAGCGGTCACGTTTAGTGCGCATTCTTGTCTTGACTGCGTAGTAGTAGTGTGTAAAAGTATACACTAGTCTGCGACTAGTTTGTCCAGAGGTAAAGTAGGAGGAGAGTGGCGACACTCTTTGATCTCCAGTTCCAACATCGTTCCTATGGCTGGAACTATCCCGTTGAGATAGAATGAGCACTTCCGCATTCCATTGTTGCCACGGAAGTCGCCACTATTACTAGATTACTCTGAGTATGTCCGCATCGCGTCTGTCAGGCATGTTGCCACGTCTGGTCATTATAAGCGTCTTGGGCTTGTTTTATTTAAGTCACTTGCCGGGTAAACGTCGTTGTTAAACCCACGGTGCATTTGAAGCACCCTCAGTTTAATATGTTACAATTATTGACGTTGTTTGGACTGTTTTCATAAGGATTCAAGATTGTTTTTGTGGCTAGTTTTCGCGGACCTGGCTGCTTGTCTCTTCCAATATGGCAACACAAGTTCTCTGATCAGAATGAAATGTCCAATGCAGCGTCAGTCAGAAGTAAATGGAGTTGACCAGAGCAACTGAGGGAGTAGAGGTTGCTAGTTTGCATAGGCCCACATGGCTGCTGGGTCCCAAGGAATATTTCAGTGTGAATTGTACCATATCATGGGCCTAGGGTGGGCAGAGCCATGCTGGATATCTTTGGCTGAAGGAATCAATATAATGCCAAATGATTCATGCTAACTATATAAACTAAATGATCCTGCTGTTTAAAGTGCGCTATTTCTGAACGCGTCCATTGTGTCAGTGGGTGCTTCAGCCCTCAAGCACCCCCGGACTTAACGCGCTGGGCCGCCTATGCAAGTATGCTTGGAGAAATTGGTGGCATAGGTTACAGCAGAGCCATCTAATAGAAGAGTTACGATGAGGGGGTAGAAACCGAGCGCTGTTCATGCAGTCTGAAAGGCGGACAAGCAGAGTTTGAATACATTGTTTTCAACGAGGTTTCAGCGGCGCAAATAAGAGCTATTTTTAGGCACGTGTGCAACATGACAACTGTTTTTAAAAGTATTATTCAGTGATGACTAAAGTCTCTAATGGGTTTGTCGTATGGTTACTACAAACCATCTAACATATAGGGATTTAAGATCACTAAAGCTGGGCTGTTGCATGGGTCCATGCATTTCTGCCTACTTCGGTCCTTCTACCCATTTGTAGAAGAGCCGCGCCATTCTTACCGTCTTACTCTATGGCTCTGTTTTTCAGGTAAGTGCATATGGCGCGCCAGGGAAGTGTTTAACATTAAAATAAACGTCTTTAAAGACAGGAATTGGCTCATTGCTAACATTTCTGCTATGCTTAGCCCAGAAACAGGGGTGGTGTTTCTCCTATGCTCAGCCCAGGAAAAGAGGTATGGTGTTACCGCGTTGCTAAAACTGCTGCTAAATGATGATGATTTTAATTCTATTAGCGTTACGGCTTAGATGATACTACACTATGACTGAAGCTAACTTGCTTTTAACGTCAACTTTAGCTATATCCATGTCATTTTAAAGTGATATTCATTCATAGCCTGACCTCATACTGCTTCTGTTTTCCATTTCCTGAGCGACAGGCCTTTATGGTGATCATACTGATGGGATGAACCTTGGGTGCTGGGAAGGTCCTTCCTGTGGGTTGCCGCATACAGTCTTCATCGCAGCTGCGGCCATTACCGGATAGGCTCACATTGGCGGTATTCGTGGATTTGCTGCTACCGAAACCATGAGGCAGGTCATCAGTTAATCAATCTGCATCTTCACCTAGGCTGCATTTGTTCTCTTAGTTCTCAATTCCATATTCACACGCAGTCGCTCAGCCACTTAAGTAGTGTTTCGGCCGAAACATCTGTAACATTAGTTGTTGCCATGGACGCAGCTCCTTTTACGGTTGGGGGAAGAGTACGAAGGGAGATGGGTTGCAGATAAATGGCTGAATTCAATATTTGCCGGCAGATGTAAGTCTTCTGTGCTATTGGAGCTACCTTATAAGCAGCGGTGGCTTGCTTTTGGTCGGATAAAACCTGGAATGGGAAACGGATCAGTCATAATGAATGAATCTGCAATCACCCATCAATAAGGACGCTCCTCTGTTCCATCTATCAACAGGCTACTCAGTGGTATAACGTGGACCTGTGTTATGGATTATTTCATTCTAAGACCTGTTTTTAATTCCAGGTTTGTCAACGTAGAGATGCTTGTCCTGTTTAATTTCATGTTCTAGCCCAGAGGCCATGCTGATGGGTTCGAAGTAGCCTGGTAACTTTCAATCAAACCATGCTAAACTATTCCTGCCTTCTCTTAAACAGCTGCAAGCTTCAGCCAAATCGGCTTAAAACCTATGACTCTGCAGGGTCCTATTCATCTTTCCAAGTTGCTTTCTGTGTATCCTATTTTGTAGTGCTTTAGTTAACTGTTTTAATCTCAAGGCATTATAGCTGACGTTCAGCTTTACTCCAGATCATTCAGTGAGTAATCTACTGGCAATCCTATTACTCTTTCAATACTTTTCAACTGGTTCTCAAACTCCAAGGGTTACCTTACATAGATCTCATACAATCAGATGTCTCACTTCCTTCTATGGGTTTCTAAGATGTGGTGAATCCTATGCATGATATTTCCACTTCTGCCTTTGCTTGGATGCCCACCATAAAATCACTCAAAACAACTCATTTCATTATGGTATTTCTGTGACAGCAACTAACACTGGTCTTTGTCCTTCTCTTCCATGCCTCGTTTTCTGCCATGCTGTCCATCCGCAAATGTCATGAGCCCCTGTTCATGATGGATTCCGGGAAGCCATATCCGGTCCTTGGTTCTGCAAAAGCTGCATCTTCTGTGTCAAGGCCGTGGGCTGCCTCCTGATCGCTACACGTCACACTCTTCAGGATCGGCGCAGCTACCACAGCAGCACCAAAAGTTCCAAATGCTACACACATGCTACATATAATTCATTATTTAGCTCCCTATGCTGCAGGGTATTATAAATACTCTTAAACTGCTTCTGCATGCTTGCTATATGTGCTGTGCCAGGTAGCATAGTTTACTTGCTGCCGCCTTTATGATCATGCTTATATGCACTGTGCCAGGCGGCATAGTTACTGCTGCCGCTTTATGATCATGCTTATATGCACTGTGCCAGGCGGCATAGTTACTGCTGCCGCTTTATGATCATGCTTATATGCACTGTGCCAGGCGGCATAGTTACTGCTGCCGCTTTATGATCATGCTTATATGCACTGTGCCAGGCGGCATAGTTACTGCTGCCGCTTTATGATCATGCTTATATGCACTGTGCCAGGCGGCATAGTTACTGCTGCCGCTTTATGATCATGCTTATATGCACTGTGCCAGGCGGCATAGTTACTGCTGCCGCTTTATGATCATGCTTATATGCACTGTGCCAGGCGGCATAGTTATTGCTGCCGCTTTATGATCATGCTTATATGCACTGTGCCAGGCGGCATAGTTACTGCTGCCGCTTTATGATCATGCTTACATGCACTGTGCCAGGCGGCATAGTTACTGCTGCCGCTTTATGATCATGCTTATATGCACTGTGCCAGGCGGCATAGTTTACTGCTGCCGCTTTATGATCATGCTTATAAGCACTGTGCCAGGCGGCATAGTTACTGCTGCGCTCATGATCATGCTTATATGCACTGTGCCAGGCGGCATAGTTTACTGCTGCTGCTCTATGATCATGCTTATATGCGCTGCGCCAGGCGGCATAGTTACTGCTGCTGCTTTATGATCATGCTATATGCGCTGCGCCAGGCGGCATAGTTTACTGCTGCTGCTTTATGATCATGCTATATGCGCTGCGCCAGGCGGCATAGTTTACTGCTGCTGCTCTATGATCATGCTTATATGCGCTGCGCCAGGCGGCATAGTTTACTGCTGCTGCTTTATGATCATGCTATATGCACTGCGCCAGGCGGCATAGTTTACTGCTGCTGCTTTATGATCATGCTATATGCGCTGCGCCAGGCGGCATAGTTTACTGCTGCTGCTTTATGATCATGCTATGCGCTGCGCTTTCTGCAAGGCTCGCTAACTCGCAGCTCCAGGTGGTAGGCTACTGGGTACTGATTTCAGATTTCAGATTAATTATAATGATAGAATGTTGATCCCTGAATTTCAGGGATCAACAGGCGCTCTGTTAAACACATTGACCTAGTCATCACATAATGTTAGCATGACCTATGTCTGATCCAAGCCCACACTTTTTATTTTTTTTCTGTCTCTGCGTGGAATGGATATCGGTATGGTCTTCCTGTTTCAGGAAACAACAGGTGCTCTGTTGTACACATGTATAGCTTAAGGTTGGTGTTGGATGATCTGCTTTTTGGGGGATTCGGATGTTTTGTGCTGTGTTTGGGGGATTCAGAGTCCCTATGGTCGGGACTGATGCGCTTGATCTAAGTACCTAAAAAGCAGATCCAATACATCGCCAAACCATAATAAATATACTGTATTGCTCATCTATATTCAATAAATATATATTACATCCTTCTTGAGTTGTCTGACTGAAATGAGCATTTGCGCCTGTCGTAGACATGCGCAGAGCAAGTTCAGTCAGGGAACCTCAGTACCGCCTCAGCATCACGCTCCCATTCACATGATTCACTCAGCCAATCACACACTCACTCCATCTTCATACCGGCTACTTTAACCGGAGGTTTGCATTCCTCCTTCTGCTTGCTTGCTCGCTGCTGCTACCGTATACCTGCGCGCTGCAGTATACAACTTGCTTGCTGCTACTGTATCAGCGTGCCGCTGTATACAAACCTTCTGCGCACCCACCTCCACCCCAGCTACCACCTGTCGTTTTGGATCTACTGTTTAGGTACGGGGGATTCAGAGTCCCTATGGTCGGGACTGATGCGCTTGATCTAAGTACCTAAAAAGCAGATCCAATACATCGCCAAACCATAATAAATATACTGTATTGCTATCTATATTCAATAAATATATATTACATCCTTCTTGAGTTGTCTGACTTTTCTTGGGTGGGGCAGCTATCAGAGATGATATGACAATGTCATGTTATGTCAGATGTCACTACCATGTACCAACACATATCTCTGAGGATCTGTCAGTATTAACCATGTCGGTTGGGAAGTATGATCTCATACAGAGGATGGATGGATGGATGGATGGACGGATGCCATTATTGAGGGGCGTTAGCCCTCCTATATTCAGCTATAGTGTAGAATTTTGTCCTAATACAAAACATGAAATGCCATTGACAATGAATGGAGAATTTACGTCATATGTGTCTGAGAAAATCGTCTATTTTTGTGTTAACACAAACATTAAATGCCGTTTATGTCATCTGTAGACAAGCAAATTGGCTTTTTTTGTCCTAACACAAAGTTAAATTCCCATTGACAATATCATCATACATCATGAAATTGTATGATGATAAGAGCGCCCCTAACTTCACACGAGTGTGATTTTGATATACTGCGGGGAAAATTCAGGTGCGAGACCTTCTTGTTGTGTTCTTGTTGGCTGCATGGGAAATTCTATTATTACTACCATTCTTTACTTGGCATTGTCCAAGACACATTGCTATAAAATGTCCATAGCAACAAACACAAGACACCAAGACTGTTGTTGACTGTGGATTCGATTTGGTCAATCGAAAAATCAATACCTGCTCATCCAAACAAGCTGTCAATTGCTGTCTGTAATTGGCCTCTCATTAGTGACTGATATTTTGTATATGTGCAGTTTCTCCTGGGCTTAGCAGACATGTCGAGGCAAAATCAATCAGCCCCAAACTCCAAACGCTGCCCTAAATCAATCCTCTCAGCACCTTTTGAAAATATCTGCTGAAGCACAAATATAGAAGAATGAGGGAAACTTCCTGTGCTAAGGTGCTTTTGAAGGACTGCTGCTTCATTCCTGGAAGGATAAAACTCCCTGGGGAATCTAGCTGTACAAAGCAGACGTAATTAAATAAAGAGATGAATGGAGGATGAGGCTGATCATATAGGAAGATGGTGAGCCAGGTCTGCTCTGACACTGTAAGCAGGGTGTGTGAGGGTTAGCTGTGATTAAAACTACTCACCGGTACACGCACGCACGCACGCACGCACGCACGCACGCACGCACGCACGGCAAAATGTCTCACATACACACACACTGCAAAATGCCTCAAACACACACACACACACACTGCAAAATGCCTCACAAATGAACAGCTTAAGTCCCTGTGATGTGCACAACAGATGATTTATTTTCGCTCAACCCAAGACAGAATATCTTGACCAGACCTAGTCTTTCTGCGTGCGTGCGTGCGTGCGTGCGTGCGTGGATATATTAACGCCACAAGGCTGGCTCACTTGATAAGCATGTTGAACAGTGATGACAAGACTGTCAGGGAACTTCTTAGATCCTCTCTGTTTCTAGATATGAAACGGCATAAAGTGCCACTTGCAGCAGAGGGCGAGCCAAGTTTCCTGGGGTTCAGAAGAAAGCCCAACCTTAAAATGGACTCACATGCTACTGGGTTTGGGGTGTCGACAGATTAGCCTGACCTCACTGACCTCTGTGTGAGAACTGGAGAATCCCTGACCTGGGTTCGACCTGACTCGGAAACTGTAGCAGTTTCTGAGGACATTATTACCAACTGTTTGATCTCAGTAACGGCTACTGTTATTGATACAGAACATCATATATCACCTCACCAGTCAATGTACGGACCTTGTAATGTAACAGCAAAAACAACAATAACACTGGACTGGTTTAAAACTACAAGGAAAGCTAGCTTGCCTTTCCGATGCAGATCACACCGTATCTCATACAATATTCAAGAGCTATGCAGTTGATGAGGATATACGTATCACCTTTACAGTCAAAGCCAGATTACAGGTCCTCCCAACCAGACTCAATCTTTCTCTGTGGTACCCTAATACGTTTCCTCCTAATTGTCTGCACCATGACCACACTGCAGTTACACAAACACTGTCACATATTCTTATGGGCAGTGCGTGTGCGCATTAATCAATAGTATAACCTTTATTTTTGTGCGCCAAATGTGTGACCAAATCATTCATCAGCTTAAAGGACAACTTTAGTTTTTTTCAACCAAGGTTCATGTTTTAGGTTGTTATTAGAGAAAGTAAAAGATCCACAAGAGGCCACAAAAGATCACGGGATCTACTGAATGTGTCAAACTGACATATTGAGCCTATGACACACAGTGTGGCTTCCCCCCAGTATAGGCTACCTTCATATTCAGTAGATCCTGTGATCTTTTGTGGCCAGATATAATTTCCTGGGGTCTAGTAGGACTCTAGTAAACGATAAAAAAAAGAAATCGCTATAAAATGTTGTCTTCTCATTAGCAGCTGCAGGAAGAACCTTCCCCTTGCCTTGAAAAATGCTTGTGTGTGTGTGTGTGTGTGTGTGTGTGTGTGTGTGTGTGTGTGTGTGTGTGTGTGTGTGTGTGTGTGTGTGTGTGTGTGTGTGTGTGTGTGTGTGTGTGTGTGTGCTAGCTGTATTCAGCTATAGTGTAGGTTCTTGTCCAAACACAAACATTAAATGTCATTGACAATGAACGGAGAATTTACGTGTCTGAGCAAATCAGCTATTTTTGTGTTAACACAAACATTAAATGCCATTGACAATGAATAGAGAATTTACGTCATATGTAGACGAGCAAATCGCCTAACACAAAGATTATAAATTCCCGTTGACAATATCATCATACATGAAGATGTATCATCATACATCATACACACAGATGCGTGCGTATTGGTCCGATACACCACCCAAAGAGGAGGGTGGGGAAAGTGAGCATGGGAATATAAACATTAATGCTACATTCTATTCTAATTCTATTGTAAAAAATCACACCCGTGTGAACTGAGTGGTGCAAGGTCTTATATAGTCTGATCAGCTATGTCAGTGACGTCACATACTAACCATAGCAACCATGCTCGTTTTTTTGGTTGCTAACCATAGCAACCATGCTCGTTTTTTTGGTACGAACACGGGTACACAGGTACAAAGCCAGTTGTTGGAGTGGTTTGCACCACTCAAAAATAAATTCAAATACAGAGAGTGGAAGAGAAGACACCTAAAAATGAGCAGACAGAGAGAGAGACTACAAGGGATCTGAAAGAGTGTATTTTTTAAGGGGCGCTAGCCCCTTCTATAAACAGCTTTTGTCCCCACCCACACGTCTCAAGATTTGCCATTGACAATGAAAGGGGAAATTACTTTGGAATTCTGCTAAATATTTCATTAATTAAACATCAAAACATTAAACGCCATTGACATTGAAGGGAAAATGTACGTCATATGTAAACGACCAAATCAGCCAACCAATCACAGGCAACAGGCATTCTGATTGGCCAGTATGAGATGATTCATGATGATGTATGATGATAAGAGCTGATAATTCCGCTAAATGACGTAAATTAAACATCAAAACATTAAACGTCATTGACATTGAAGGGAAAACTTACGTCATATGTAAATGAGCAAATCGGCTAACCAATCGCATGTCGGTGGGAGCGCTTGGCCAATAAGGGACCACCTTATACCTTATGTCAAATGCCACTAACATAAATTGATGTACGATGATGACAAGAGCGCCCCTCATTTCACACGGGTGTGATTTTTTCTTCCTCTTTTTCATTGTTTTAGATGGCCAACAATAACACATACCATATGACCATTACCTGACAAAGACCCACACAAAAGTTGTACCTCTAATAAATTGCTTCTGGGAGCTATAGACCAGTGTGCGAACTGCCGTTCATCATTGTTCAGCATCTGTAGAATAATCTTTTGAGATGTGCGTGCTTCCCCGCTTGGACTTTATTTCAACAATAACACAGCCTACAGTATGTATCGGATTAAATTATGCTACATTATCATCTGGTTATTTTAAGGCCATAGTTCACAAGTGCTGTATAATGTATAATTCATCTTAAGTGAGTCTGAATGTCACATGAACTCATTTTTCTTCTCTAGGCAGAGGAGGTCAGAGAAGTGAGGTCACTACGGTCATGTGCGTGCTTTAAACCACTGGTTATGACCAGCTATTCAGTATTTAAGTCCGACGTCATTTTGTAGTGCTACGTTATGTCCGGGTCCAAGTGGCACCAGCTCCCGTCCGCATCTCATTGTAAATAGAATATCTAAACGCGTGAATCTTTTTACAATGACGTTATTTTTCAGAAAGGAAGCCATTGAGGGTTAAAATGGGTCTTAATGCTTCCAACTCGAGTAGAATTATTCATGTTTTGTACAAGTTTCCATGACAAAAAGAAATATGACGTGGAGACAATAAAGACTATTATTATCATTATTATTGAAGGTGGTAACAGTCCATTTGCTCAGTAAAATATTTCGGGGGCATATTTAGAATGTTTGCAGGCTTGAGTATGTTGAATCTAGTTTGCATTAATGAGGATTTAGTTGACACAATGAAATAAAATGGCGATAGTATTCCATGTGGGGCAGACGGCCTGTCACAGCCAGATTTGGGAGAGCAGCGCAGCTTTGTTGTTGCGAGGAAAGCGGTAAAATGAGACTTCCGTGGTTGTTTTCGTCTCAGATTTAGTCCGACGGAGCGTCACAGTATAACTCTATGGGGACACAAAAGCGAGACAAAAGTAGGACCCGGAAGTATCTCACGTGCTCGCGCTCACGTCACAGCTAAAATACTGAATAGCGCTTCTTACTGTTTGAACATGAGTCAAAATTGACCATCTACAGTAATGTCTTAAAACCCTGTAAAATGGAGTGGAAATTTGTGTCAGGTATTTTTCATTTTCACGAGAATACAATGAGTAGGCTACATAATTAGAATTTGTTGAATAATGACAGAAGAGAGGAGTGCATGGTAAAGAGCTGCCGAGGAGAGATAGGAAGACAGGTAGAGAGATGAGAGTGGAGCAGCCAAGATAAAGAGCTTTGACTGAGACTTATTGTACCACACCACACCCATCCTGCCATCTCTGTCTCTGTCTCCTCTCCTCTTTCCTCAAATCATTTTCTTCCTTATAGCGAGAGGAAGATTAGAATGTATTAATTACGCCTTGTCACGAGAGATAATTTTTGCCCTGGCAGAATGGCAATCAAGTGGCTCCTGCCATGCCATCAGTGTCATCAACAACAACCAGGCAATTGTAAACCCAGGCTCCTATTTATACATCAAGGACAGTTTCTATTAATCTTTTCCATCCATCCACTTTAAGGTGAAGGATCTTCTTTGTATATGAGATCTGACAAAGAATATTGTCACATGAGTTAACTTGCAGATAATCCCAAAGCCACACAGATCTTCCTGCAGTTGCATTATGCAGGAATGCATTGCTTATCAGCTTTCCTCACATTGATGTGTTTACTTCATTTATAGCTGCAGTTAAAAGCACAGAGGCAAATAGGATCACTTTATGCAGGCAGCATGGCTTGTATATGAATAAACATGTACATATGGCATTGCTGCACCTTAGGGGAGTTTTATATGTTTAAATTTGGAAAGAATTTAGCCCAATCTCTAATAACATATTCACCATTTGATCCCCTGTGGTTGCACCGAGCTCCACACGCACGCACACACGCACGCACGCACGCACGCACGCACGCACGCACGCACGCACGCACGCACGCACGCACACACACACACACACACACACACACACACACACACACACACACACACACACACACACACACACACACACACATTCTTTGTTTATGAGATAGGATCTAATATCTTGTCTTCTCTCAGTTAGCTGTTGCTCATCACATCAGGTTCAGGCTGACTCCCTGGAGAAGACTCTTCTTTCATAGTGCAGGTTCCAAGGACGCAGGTAATGTTCCATTCCTTTATCGGGGGCTCCATCCACCATCTCTCTTTCCTTTCAGATGGTCCGAGTGGTGGTGGGGAAATTTGTGGCCGGCAATGAATCAGTCCTTTTATCTCCTTGACTTGGCCTTTTGTTTCAGCAGAACCAGATGGTGAATTTAAGTTTCCTCTGAGATGCCTGATAATGGAAGCCTTTATCCAAAGATATCCCTTCCTCTGAAAGGCAATAAACAGGTGACACGGGAATAGTCAAGTGGCCAATTTCTGACATCAATAAATCTGATTTGATGATTCAGATTATATAGTTGTTTCCCCTGCCCCTTATTGTCCAATAATCCATTAGTGTTTAGATCATGAAATATTAATCATAGTGTTTACAATGCTTAGCCAAGGATAATGACATAATAAACAGTACAACACATTATTGTCCCCGAGGGGACTTGTCCACCCCTCCCCTTCGCTTCCTCCTACACTCATACACTGTTGTTATGATTATGACACAACGTGGTTAACAGCCTTCATTTCCAATGATCTCTACAAACACAATAAACCATAAACGCACTTTATGATGCCATTACATACCCAGGTAGTGCGTGTGTGTCAACAAGAGGCTGGCCGGGCGTCAAGGAGAGAAATGTTGATGCTGGCACATAAATGCCTGTTGAGAAAAAATAAATAAACATACAGTACAGTATAACTAGCATACCAGATCAGTGGAGCGAACAGCTGGCCATGTACCTGTTCATTTGGACTGACAGGCCGCATCTGTAGAGGGGACTGGGTGGAGAGACCAGCTGTGAATATTTCAGCAGGTACATGATAGAACATCTGGGCAGGAGAGTGGAAGAGGGTTGTAACTTGTAAGACTAAGAGGTGAATGAGGTGAATGGGGTGAATGGATGTGGGGTCTTGTGTATATGTAGATCCAGGGATCGTCAGCATGTCCGTACCGTGGCAAGAGTTGTCCATCTCGTGGCAAATGATTTGATGAAACAAAAATATACTGTATAGGCCTATATATATATTTTTTTTTTTTGTTCATGTAATGTGTAATGAAAGCACTGACTGTAGGCTACTGATAAGACCCAATTATTGAAATCCCAAACACGGAATTAGACTTGAACTAATTGATTTTGAACTAATTGCATTGATCAGGGTCAGATCAACATATGGAATGAATTCTGTACTGGCCATACTGTATATGGAGCGTGTCTTGAGTGAGGTCGGATCAACATATGGAATGTCAGAACAGGTCAGCTCCATGGAGCTCTAAGGATGGCAGTGGGGGCAGTGTCTTGAGTGTACAGGGTTTGATGAGGGCCCAGGTAGGGCTTACTTTTCGGGCCTGTTGAGAACAGTTTTCGCCGGCTGCCGGGCACGGCTGCACTAATAACTTTGTGGCAGGCCCGTCTAGAGTTTAAATGGACAGGTATCAGTCAAAAGGGAGACATCGAAGAGGAAGAATAGATGGGGAAGGATCAACATATGGAATGTCAGGACAGGTCAGCTCCATATATGGAGATTTGAGGTCAGATGTAGAGTTGCTGGCCAATATTGATGACATCAGGGATCTCCATATATGGGCTTAATATTGATGACATCACATGATGTCACGAGGGGTGACTAACTAACTAACTAAATGACGGGAAATGCACATTTTCATAGTAAATGTGACCTGCGGTTGCAATTAAAAGGACAACCAGCCGACGGTCAGGCATGCAGGCGTACCTCTGACGTCACGCCACGCTTATGTTACTATGACTCAGCCATAACGATAAAAGAGTTCCCATGCCAATGCAGCTACGCCCAGATATGGAGTATGTTGTTGTCCTCAATGTGTCGTCATGGCATCAGGGACATCAAACCAGTCTCTCAAGACAGATTTTAGAGCTCCGCAGCAGAATCTATAATGTGTAGCGTTAGGAATGTAACATGGCCTGGGCCTGGGCCGTGGCTCAGTGGTCCAGGCACCTTGGCTGGTAATCAAGTCTGGCAGTGTGCCGCGGGTTCGACTCCCGATCCCGACAGCCTTTACTGCATGTCTTTCCCCCATCTCTCTCCCCATTTCCTGTCAGCCTACTGTCTGTCCCTCCATGAAATAAAGGCAAAAGCCAAAAAAAAAAAACATTTAAAAGGGACAAGGACTGACAGATAAGGAGATCTCCATATATGAGCATATCAGTCGTCACAGCCCGAACCTATAGTATTGAAAAAATCAGACCAGTCTGAAGCGAGTGGTGCAACAACACCCCCTATTGGTACTCTAAACATACAGTAGTAACATAGTAACATAGTGACATAGTCACATAGTCCCATAGGGACAAAGCTGTTCCTTGGAGTGAAAAATCCAATCCATGTTTAAAGAACAATTATTGACATTAGTGGCTCCCCCTGAGAAGTCCCTTTTGGTAACATTCCGCAAGGGGTTCAAAAGCATGTCAATATTCTTGTTTAAATACTGCACAATGTGCTGTGTCAAGTGGTTTATACTGACTGTGTCAAGTGGTGTCACAGCATTTTAGAGGCCGGGTGTTACTTACAGCGCACCTGTGTTTATTTTTGCATACGTTGTGCCTTTCTGATGTTGTGATGAGCGAGCGCTTATGCATATACACGATGCATGGAAATTGTTCCCCATCATCGCCTCCAGCTGCTCTGAAAAACAAAGATAAAGCGCTTGTGTAGCCAGCCCCCCTGCTTCCCTCCCGTTTCAGACACAAACAGTGGTCCCGTGTGGGTGATATACACCGTGCTCATTCATTAACAGAGATATCAAGGCAAAAATGAGCGTGACCCCAGGGACTGAGGCAGGAAGTGCAGAAGAAAGCAGGAGATGTTTTGTTGTGTCCTCTAACCCTTCTCCTTTCCAGTCGTGCTAATTACCTAGCGTCTGATGTCTCTCCGTCTCATCTCAGTGTGTGTGTTCCATAGATTGTCCCTCGGTGGGCTGAGTGAGTTTATCTGAGCGTTGGACTGGGCCTATAGAGCCTCACACCGTTGTGGTGAAGCTCTGCTCTCTTAGCTCCACTTTTCTACTCCTGGTGAAGCCATGCTCGTTAAGCAGGACTCAGGAGAGTCATCTCTATACTGGCCTACATCCCCCCTCTCACTTCCATGTGTTTCCGTAGTATCAAGAGCAACACTACCAAGTTCATGAGGAGCTTTCACCCGGCTGCCGTCAGACTGCTGAACATGGCATGAGTCATATATATATTAGTGCCCCTCATTTCACACATGTGTGATTTTTTCCTATGGAAATAATGATACTGTGCAATGGTACTATGCATGAAAAAAAAATTCACCCACTTTTTTTTACCTTGTAAACCTGTGACAAATATGATTCTGATTCTGTGCGGCTCTCTGTATTATACACATCATTCAACAGTTTATACGCACGCCCTGATCTGTCCTATGCAATTATCTTAATTGGAAGAATGATCCCCCATCTATCAAATTGGAATGCTCTCTCACCTGTGGGTTGGCACTCAGGGAGTTGATGTTGACCCTCACCTTGGCAGTATGGCAGAGGAAACCGTCCGGCTGAATATAAATAGGAAAAGTTTGCATCACGTATCATAACATCATGTTCCAAACTTCCAATCTCCTTCTTGCAATAACATTGCATCGAGGTCACATGGTGGATGTACAATGCATTAAAATATTCCTTCTTGATGTATATTTTCTAATACATGGACAACCAATACATTATTAGCAATACCAATAACATTGGTCTGTTTGACCATGAATTACAGATGTTTTGTGGATGGATATGACATGAATGCCGGGTCCAGATAAGGCCAGATTTACAGTTTACACCTTGCCAGGCGCAGATCAGGGAGCCAGCTCACAAATTAAAAGGAAATTGAGTATGAGGGAGCTAATAAAACAGCTACAACAGTCCCCTCCTGCAAAGCCATGTCCACTTGCAATGCAATGCTTATCTGTTAGTGTTATAATTCATGCCATGTACAGCTAAGTACAGTAAGTCTGTGTACTGACCGTGAGATACAGTGTACAGTACTTGATATGTGACAGTACAGCTTGCATTGTGCTTGATAGCGATATGTTTCTCTGTCTGCATTGTACGTTCTAGATATGTGAGGCATCCTTTTAGGTGGCACCCATAAGGTCCGCTTGGTATGCCGACAGTAAGGCTAGCCTTGTACATCGTGAGGGCAACCTTGCACATCATCATGCCACGCCTATGTTGCGCATCTTCATATGTTACTGTCTCGTTTATATGATCCAGCACTATAAATATTCCCTGTCTGTCTAATAAACTCTGTGAACCATAGTGTGATACTGCCTACTGTGTCTCATTACTTGTTCTCCCGGGCCCGTCTCCGTACCGACAGAAGAACTTCAACTTGATCATCACACACCACCCAGCCTGCACACATACTACCAGCTTGTCAGAGCCAGACTGAGGGTCCATTTAGAGATCACAACAGAAGGATGGACATACGTCTTTGTCAGAAGTCGCATTTTTGCACCCCATGATCTTGTTTCGACATTGATCTATGTTTACTTTGTTTCATGATTATGCAGTTGAATATTCTGTCTCATTTCCATTCTGTATATGGCGTAATTTTTTGCATCACAGAAACAGAATTAATGCCATTAGACGCGGACAAAACACCAGACAGGCTTCAAGTTAGAAAGGGGTAGGCAGAGGCGTAATAGTGGGAAAGGTTCAAGTTCGTAGAGCATGTGAACAATCCAAATACTTCACATATGTATAGCTGATAAAGGACATTTACAGTATTAGACTGTTTATTTATTATTCTTTTGTATTACTAATTAATGATTAGTTTCTATATCCATCCATCCATCTTCAACCGCTTATCCGTAGTCGGGTCATGGGGGCAACAGCTCCACCAGAGTGTTCCAGACTTCCCTCTCCAGAGCAACATTAGTGACTTCCTGCTGGGGGATCCCGAGACGTTCCAAGGCCAGTGAGTCGATGTGTTTCCTCCAACTGCGCCTTGGTCTGCCTCAGGGTTTCCTCCCAGTGGGACATACCTTGAGGACCTCCCCAGGGAGACGCCCGAGAGGCATCCTAACCAGATGCCTGAACCACCTAAGCTGGCTCCTTTCCAGGTGAAGAAGTAGCGGCTCTACTCCGAGTCTCTCTCGTGTGACTGAACTTCTCAACCTATCTCTAAGGGAGATGCCAGCCACCCGTCGAAGAAAACTCATTTTGGCCGCTTGTACTCGCAACCTTATACCTTAGTCATGACCCACACTTCATGACCATAGGTGAGAGTAGGAACGAAGAGTGCTCGGTAGACAGATATTTCTGTCACTATTTCTCAATGTTGAAGTACTGATACAGTTGCATTGATCATTCAGTGTATCAATGCAAACAAATCTTTTTTTTTTATTTCCGTTTTGGAGATGTGCAGTACATGGATTCTTTATCCAATGTGCAGCTGGTGGTGGAGAAGGATTTTTCTTCAGTTCAGAGCTTGTCAAATAGCAGATAGCAGGTCTCCTTCAGTGTGATTCTTCACACATGGATGAAGGCTTTGTGTCAGATCAACCTAATGTTGCGGTCTCATCTTTGTTCATTCTTCCATCCTGTATGATGTGATGTGATGATAACGGTGTGTTCACATTAACATTGACACATCAGAGTTGACGATTCATTATTGTTGATATTGTTATGCGCTTATGTGCTCTATGCTCTATAGAGAAAAAACATCTATTTGAAGCAGATAAATGCTCAATGTCATTGCTGCCTTTTCCAGATGTTTTGTCCTGAATGGAGAACAGACATTCGATGACATTGTGAATGTGGTGGAAAGTCGGTTCATACCCGGAGGTGTATGATTTTGCTACTTAAAAAGAACAGTAGGTATCAAGACAGACTGTGCTGCCAGCTGTTGTGCTTTGTATACAGCAAAGAAAAGGCAGTGTGCGCAAGCTGCATTTTTCAGACTGCAACAAAAGTCCTGTGTGACCGTAGCCTTAGTCCCCCTGGCATGACAACATAATATTGTATTTGTTTAATTCTTCCTCCTCTAGAGATAAAGGCAGTGCATCGGGGGTTAGGGATGGTGCCGACTTCACATCCTGGTTTCACCTGAGGGTGGTTTAATCGTAGAGCAGGTCATAGGGACATAAAAGACATATACCGACAACGTACCATCACCGTTTGGGTTGATGTCTCTTGCCTTCACGGTTTGTCATCACTCTCCGTCTTCTGGGCCTCTTTCTCTGCCTCTATCAGCGCAGAATGGATTCCCAGTTTCCTTAGCTCCTCAACCAGCTCGCCGTTCTGATGCATCTGGAGCAGGATGTCACAGCCCCCCACAAACTCTCCATTGAAATACACCTGTGGGATGGTTGGCCAGTTGGAAAACTCCTTGACGCCTTGCCTGAGATCCTGGTCCTCCAATACATTGTATGCAGAGTAATTGTCCACTCCGTGCATCCTGAGGACCTGGACCACTGCGTTGCTGAAGCCACACATGGGCTGCGCCGGCGTCCCCTTAATAAACACTACCACCTTGTCCTTCTTCACCATCTCCCCAATGCCCTTCTGGATGTCACCCGTAGCAGTGCACAGGAGCCGGGCCCATGCTAGAGACATGACATGTCCGTTGGTCTGCCTTTGATGCCTGGACAGCCACACCGCCGCACCACCAGGCCGCAAACACCTTGTAGCTGACCTCAATATGCTGTTCATGGTCTTCAGTGGATCAGATCTATAAAAAGAAATGGAGATAAGTGAAATGCATAGGTTGAACTTGTAAAACAGACACGTGATGACAACGCACAGCCATGTCTATATTTGGGCTAATAACGTCAGCCTGCCTCTCATTGCTGGGGTTATTGCGCTGCTGATGCTGACATATGGATATGGATTCACAACAAGGATCGTATAGGCATATCTGCATGCCTACAGCAAGTTCAACTTAATATCATTTAAAATGTACATAATAATTTCTCCTTTCATTGTCACATTATTACAGAGAAAAGCTTCTGAAGTGTGTGTGTGTGTGTGTGTGTGTGTGTGTGTGTGTGTGTGCGTGTGCGTGTGCGTGTGTGTGTGTGTGTGTGTGTGTGTGTGTGTGTGTGTGTGTGTGTGTGTGTGTTATGCACCAGATACACCAGTTATGCGCGCGCATAACTGGTGTATCTCGAGAACCAACCAACCAATCAACTTCAAACTTTACACATACTATCACTGAAGACCAGATCCCTCTGGTGTTCTGCCTGGTTGGTCAGATCTTCGGTTGGCGACCTGACCGACATGCCCATATATATATTTACTAAAAAACATATGTTTATTGATTTTTCTTTACAACATAGTATTTTCAAAGCAATTATTCACATATATTTTTCCCCCCACAACCCCATGGCAGCACAAATACTAAAAAAAATCTTCAGGAAATGTCCATAAATACACAAAAAAACCAAAAAAACACATTACATACAGTTAAACAAACAAATGCACAATGTCCCATCACAGTTCCCTACCCGCACCCTACAGCTGACATGCCCATATATAGGCATGCATGTTGTACAGAACCGCCGGTCCAAACCAAGAGGCATTCACGCCAAGCGCCTGGTGTCATTTACCCATAATGAGCATAGCACTCACTCATTATATGCCCATTTATGGGCATATACTGACATAATTATGGCTGATGACATAATTATGGACGCTAAAGACATTATCTTTAATTTCTACATTCTCGGAGTTAGGATTTTATTGTATAGAAGTATAGATTGCGGTTCATAGAAAAAAATCACACTTATCATCATTATACATCATCACATAAGCTGTATCATCTCATTCTGGCCAATCACAATTTGCGTCCTCACTGTTCTGCCCTCAGTTTTTGAGGCCCTCCTATACACAGCTTTTGTCTCCACAAAATGTCCGCAACACAAACATTAAATGCCATTGACAATGAAGGGAAAAGTTACGTCATCTTGTCCACACACGTCTCAGATTTGCCATCGACAATGAAAGGAGAAATTAGTTCAAATGTCTGCCAAATATGACGTAAAATGTCCGCAACACAAACATTAAATGCCATTGACAATGAAGGGAAAATGTATGTCATCTTGTCCCCACACGGCTCATATTTGCCATCGACAATGAAAGGAGGAATTAGGTGAAATGTCTGCCCAATATGACGTAAATTTGTGGCAACAGGCAACAGGCATTCTGATTGGCCAGTATGAGATGATGTATGATGATGTACGATGATAAGAGCGCCCCTTACTTCACACAGGTGTGATTTTATTAGCCAAAGTGCCCTTTGACTTTGGCAAAGGGCACATAAAGGGGCGGGGCTGAGCCCTCACTGACTTACCGATTTCAAATGGGACATCCCTCAAGCCCTCGCAGATTTCACATGAACGCGCAGCTAAATCAGTGAGGGGTCATTGAGTCAGCAAGGGAGTGGATTGGGATTGGGCCTTTCCTTAGAGTATATATGAATAGAGACGGCACCCGAGTTCTCCTCCCATCCACTTGCATTAAGTTGCTCAAAAGCGCATGAGGCGATTTCACTGTGCATTCTGGGTAGGAACAGAGTGCATTCTGGGATGGATTGGGCCCAAACACATGAACGCGCTGCCGCTGACTATCATTGCAGGCATTCAGCGTTCACGTGTCATCGTGAACGTGCACAATGATAGTCAACGGACCAGCGCGTTCATGTGTTTGGGCCCACGCTGCAATATCAAATTCAGCCACTATGTCCATTTCGCCTCAGGGTTTCATCGGGGTGCCGTCTCTATTCATATATACTCTAAGGGCCTTTCACTCAATAAGAACTGCTCCCGTCGCAAGTTGATGATGTCATATATGTCCATGTGTGGTCTAGCCCCATGGAATGTATGGAATGCACGTGCTAATAAAAAACAACTTAATATACTTCCTAAGGTTAATATGAGCATCAAAGCAATATTTTAAATACTTTTTATTAGCACGTGCATTACATGTATTCCATAGGGCTGGACATACATAATAATAATAATAATAATAATAAAGCTTTATTTGTATAGCACCTTTTAAGAACCAGTCACAAAGTGCTTTAACAGAGAAACATATATAAAAACATAGCAAGGAGGCACACAATAGAATAAAATACATTGTCAAAAATGCACAAAAACAACAGAAGAAATCAATAAAAAAGAAAATCACAAATCACAAGGGTAGGGGGTTGAATGTAGCTTTGTAAAAATGATTTAAAACGGGGCACAGACTCGGCAAGCCTGATCTCTAGGGGCATATGACATCATCAACTTGCCACAGGAGCAGTTCCTATTGGCTGAAATATAGTCTATTTATGAAGGAACTAAAATATTTAAGGTGTTTTTATTTTTTTATTTTAGTTGTAGAGGGCAAGTATAATGTTTAGCCAGGGTTCCTTTTAAAGCAAACATTAAAAGTCTATATAGACTTTGCTGGGATCCTGTCTTTTTTTTTGTTTTGTTTTTCAAAACATTAAAAGTCCCTAGACATGGCTGCCACATGACGTAATTTCTGAAAAGATTATATAATAGAATTACCTCACTTACCGCATGTTATTGTGTTTCATATAGCTTTCAATGCTTATTAATTGGGTTTGACCAAGTGTTTGATGATTTACATGAATGACGTGATAGACTTTCTGTGTGGATTGATCCACGCTGGCCAGAGATCTGTAAAGGCGTGGGGAGTTTCTGGACCTTTTTGTTGTGGTTGTTAATTATAATTACCTCCCTGAAGAAGTCTTGCTGGGTGTCCTGAACTGAAATAGTCCCTAATGTAGCGTTCTCATTCTGAATGCTTTCACTTTGCCCTGCTTTTTAACGCAGGGCAAAGTGTGTGTGTGTGTGTGTGTGTGTGTGTGTGTGTGTGTGTGTGTGTGTGTGATAGGAGGGCCTCAAAAAGTGAGGGCAGAACAGTGAGGACGCAAATTGTGATTGGCCAGAATGAGATGATACAGCTTATATGATGATGTATAATGATGATAAGTGTGATTTCTTCTATGAACCGCAATCTATACTTCTATAAAATAAAATCCTAACTCCGAGAATGTAGAAATTACAGATAATGTCTTTAGCGTCCATAATTATGTCATCAGCCATAATTATGTCAGTATATGCCCATAAATGGGCATATAATGAGTGAGTGCTATGCTCATTATGGGTAAATGACACCAGGCCCTTGGCGTGAATGCCTCATGGTTTGGACCGGCGGTTCTGTACAACATACATGCCTATATATGGGCATGTCAGCTGTAGGGTGCGGGTAGGGAACTGTGATGGGACTGTGCATTTGTTTGTTTAACTGTATGTAATGTGTTTTTTTGTTGTTATTATTATTATTTGTTATTATTATGTTTTGTATTTATGGACATTTCCTGATGTTTCTTCGAAGATTTTTTTTAGTAAATATATATATGGGCATGTCGGTCAGGTCGCCAACCGAAGATCTGACCAACCAGGCAGAACACCAGAGGGATCTGGTCTTCAGTGATAGTATGTGTAAAGTTTGAAGTTGATTGGTCGGTGTAACTGGTGTATCTGGCGCATAACACACACACACACACACACACACACACACACACACACACACACACACACACACACACACACACACACACACACACACACACACACACACACACTCACACACACACAAATCAGTTGGAATTGTGTAATTATTCACAATATCATCAACAGACATGTAATGACCACAGCATGAATTATCAGTCTTTTGACTAGTACATTTGATGTGCTTTTGCAAGGAGGACCAGGGTGGTTGTCATATGTGGACGAGCAATTAAATTGGCTATATTTGTCCTACACAAAGTCCCATTGACAATGAGTGGACAATTCATATATATACATCATATGTGTCTGAGCAAATGATGATGATGTATGACGATAAGAGCGCCCCTCACTTCACACGGCTGTGATTTTTTTATATCACGCACGCACGCACACACGCACACACGCACGCACGCACACACACTATCAACACACACCTAAAAGGTTAATGTTTTTAAGGATATCTTTTAGCGAATCTTAGCTTAAATGGACACTAAAGGGTTTATTATATGTATTAACTCGTATTAACAGTGATGAGGCCGTTAACACCCTCCAGCCAATCAGAATCAATTATTTTGCCTGGCCATGATGTAACTCCACTTAATTGACTCAACCAGCTTTCTAATAATAGATAGTGAGAATTCTCACTCAGTATATCAGAGTTACTGATTCCCATTCAAGCTGGATCCACTACCTATAAAACACAATGCATTTTGGACGACTGCATGAGGATGCCTTATTGTTAGTGAGTCTTAGTTTGTCTTTAGACACATGCTGTATTTTGAGTGTCTTAAGTACCAGGTCTTATTACTTAACTTAAGACCTGGAGGCGTCAATGCCATTTGGCTATTCTGAGTGGCCAAATGGCATTGATCACACCTCCAGGTCTTAAGTTAAGTAATAAGACCTGGTACTTAAGACACTCAAAATACAGCCCTAGACGAATGTTATGTGCTGTAGTACAGTAGCCTGCTATGATGTGCTATCCCATCATTCTCCTGGTATGCCCCATCATGAATTCTAAATGGTTATCTTCTACAATTGAATAGCTCAGGTGGGGGTGTGAGGTTTGGTTGCCGTAATGATAGATTGTGTCCCCTCACACTGTGTATTATTGTTATTCATCTCAACCTCTGCTATGAGCTGCTATAGATGATGTTCTGCATGGTCAGACAGAACGGAATGGAGCAACACTTACTGCTAGACACCAATGAGCCATTCACGGACCTGGTGCCATGTCATTAGTCTACCAATGACACTGCATGCCTGACGCTCCATTGTCTGCTGGAGGAGGCATCGACAGGAGGGGAACAGCCCAGGTTTAAGTAACAGGAGAGGATGTACTGTATACTGCACATCAGACTCATATACTATAGGGATATTCCTTTGTCTCTTTGCTTGTATCTCTTTCTCTGTCTCACTGTCTCTTTCTCATTCTGTCTACTTTAAGCTTTAATAAGTTCTTCTTCTTTGGCTAATTCCCATCAGGGATCGGCGATCGCCACAGCGGATCATCTACTATTACTGTTCCCTGCATTTTCCTCGGCCACTCCAGACACCTCTCACCGCATCCATAAACCTCCTCTTAGGCCTTCTTCTTCTCATCTATAGCCTGGCAGATACATCTTCCGTCCATAGCTCTAACGCCTTCATTAGAGCTATATGCTATAATCTCGTCTTCCTGCGCTCGCATGAAATGCAGACCAGCCTCTCGACTGTAGCGAAAATAAAAAGAAAGTTTTTGCTACTCACCAATACAAAGGCGGCGTGTGTTATTAGAAAGCCATACTTTCCACGGTGGACGCACTCTGAGCCCCCACCACACATATAAAATGCACTTTTTGAGGGCGCAGTGGAGTAGGCCTAACTAAAAGTATTTTTCTTCCGGGCTCAGAGTGCGTCCACCAAGGCTTTCTAATAACACAAGCCGCCTTTGTATTGGTGAGTAGCGAAAACATTCTTTTTATTTTCGCTATAAGTTGAGAGGCTGATCTGCATTTCATGCGAGCACAGGAAGACGAGAGTAGCATTGCTCTTATGAAGGCATTAGAGCTATGGAGCAGAGCTACATCTTCAGCATCCTTCTCCCAATGTACCCTCCCTGACGCATATCACTCCTTCTCCCACATCTCAGCTTCTTTTTTAAGAATTGTCCATGGCAATCCATGTCTGTGTTCACTGCTGTTATAACCTACTGGCACACCTGCCAGTGAGTAGCCCCCACCAGGAGTAGCCTGGCTAATAAGCCAGACTCAAATCACACTGTCGTGTGGTATTTGAGTCTGGAGATGCTGTGTATGGATCTTGTTTCCTGAGGGGCGGGTTCAAACATTTTCTCTTTGACGCAATTGGTCAGAGCTACTGTCAGTCAAAGGTCTCAAGCATTGAACGTCACTGTACCAAAGCCCGCCCATATTGCATACCGTGTCCCGATTGGCCACACTGGTGTAAGAAATGGGCGTACAATTGAGCCTCTCCAGACCGTAATCCGCCGGCAGGCAATTTTTTTTGCCAACGGCTGATTCGGTCTGGCTTATTAGCCAGGCTACACCAGGAGGACAGTCATGGCGCCTCCATTCTACACCTCCCATTCAACAAGCCCGTAGGAATCAATAGCACAGCATCAAAGATCGCCCTCCCCGCCCGGCTTCCATGCATCCTCCGTACACGGCCCATTGTGTTCGTGTGTAGACGCTCGGTCAAGCAGCATGCACCACAGTGTGAGACTAATTCTATGTGGTTCAACAGTCATACAGTGGGCTGTAGCAGACTGTAGCAGTCCTGACCTCCGTAAACTGCTGCCATTAACCTCGCTGAATAACAGTAATAAGCTGCAGCGACCTTTTCAGTCGTAGGCATTTTTTAAAGTAATTTTTGTATTTTTTATTGAATGGAAGAGTCGTATTATATTTTTATGCAATGGGGTGAAGCAGAGAGCGATAAGGTCAGGTTTATTGTTTTTTTTTTTTTTTGCATGATTGAATGTGCTGCAGCAATATGTTAACTGTAGTGCCAGTAAGGGGGTGGTGAATGTGGGTGGAAAATGGATGTGGGCCATTGAAGCTAGCTTCTGGGGAATATGGTTTTGAGGTTTAACTAGTGTTTTAGCCATGAGATAATGATTTTGATAAAAGCTGCGCTGTGAGTGGATAAGGCCTACAACCTTGTATTTTGACTGAACTAAAAAAAAAGAAAAAGAAAAAAGTGAAGAATGAAATGAAACAATTCACAGTAAAACGCCACATTTTTTCCCTACTTTGACGTTTAGCCTTGAGTCAAAAGAGCCAGCAAATGGAGAAATAACTTGTTTGTCAGCCCTGGATATTCTAAATCAGAAGTTTCAATTATATGATGTTCTTTCATAGTGGGCCTACTGTATATTTTAATTGAGTAGGAAGGACCCCAATGAAAACAAGCCGTAGGCTTTCTTGGGTTTAAATCCTCTTAGCAGACGTTGTATTTAATTGTACTTAATTGTTCAATCAATCAATCAATCAATCAATCAATCAATCAATCATCAATCAAAGATGAAACACAAAGGAAGCCATTTTGGATGTGCTCTGGCTCCAAAGGCCATGAGTGGCATCCATTACGTTTACGTCGTTTGCTGTAAACTTTCAAGCCTTTTCACAAAGCTGCGGCTGCTGTGATGTTCATATAGTGTTGGAGTGGGGTGAATGTGGTCAAAGTGAACATATGTCTTGATGACCTCGCTGCCTAATAACATTGTTTACTCATGCCTTCATATGATATTCACCTTCACAGAGAGAATTTCAGAGCATTCTTTTCAGTTAATGCACTGAAATAAAAATAAACAAGCATTCCAGGACCACAGAATGCATTCATATAATTATTATCAAATTTTAATTATTATTATTATTTTATATTACTTGAGCAGTGGGCACCTTAACGTTGTGGGCAGTGGGCACTGAGGTGGAAACTAAAGTTTAAAAGTCTAGTGGAATTGAAACTCACAAAAGATCAGCGTTGACTCAGATTATGCAATGTTAATTGATAAATAGAACGATTTGTTACACCAGCAAAGCACACATATGCCTTTCTCTTCCCTGACTCATGCCCATAATATTAGGCCTTAAATGTTCATGTACAGTATGTGCAAAGAAAATGCCAATTTAATATTGAGGTGCCCACACAATGTTTATGTGCCCACTCTCACATCAGGCGTTCTGATTTCAAAAAGATGCATGTTGATCTCATGTGAGAACTAAGCACATCTGAACAACTAAAATGATCTTGATTCTTAATACCAGTACAGTCTCTGTGGCAGTCCAGTAGACTAGCAGAGCCATGACAACAGTTTATGAATGAGAAGATTGTAAACATCTTTAAAAGATGGCTACACATGCTACACACACATGCACATGTAAGCATCATATTTCAATGATCTCTGCCTGATCTAATGCTTTGTTAATGGATCGTGGATGGATGTACTCAAATCCTAAAGGGTTATACCGGTAGATCAGTATGATGTACTGCATGTTGGTTGTACAGTAACTGATGCTAAATCAATTATCTGATGTGAGTTGATGGTCTCCTTTATGTACTGTGTGCCCAGTGCTCCCCCGAGGAGACAAATGCAGTTACATATCGAGGATCCATCCGGGCCTCTATGCAGAAGGTAATTGTTGTCTGTATTTAATAAACTATGATTGGTGGAGATTGATAAGAGAGGGACATAGCTGGACAATTAATATGCCAATTTATCAGCCATGGAGAAGGGTATCCGAGTGCTGTTATTGCTACAACCTCCAGCTGGCTGTGGATGTTTCAGGGAAATGAACGACTCCAGTGATTAACGTCATATCGATGTTCACATACCTGGCAAACAGAATGGCTTGTCGGCCCTTTCACTGAGCGAGAGGGGAAACATGAGAATTACCATAGATCACTGCAGGTCACAAACAACCCCATATATCGTCTATTATTTGACTGATGTTAACTTGGCCAACCGGATGAGGAAACAAAAGAACTGCAGTGTTGGATATGTTACATGATTTACAGTGTCTGTGGAGGTAAAGTGCAGGGAGAATATATTTTCAGGTTCGCTTGTAAAAATGCGTGTTGTACTTGATGAATACTAAAAGCTGCCTTTGGAATATTACATCTCAGTGTACTGCAGATTGGACCATTCTGAGTGGATGGATAAGGACAGTTGTCTCAGAACCTGTAGGTATATGATCGTTAGGAGCATTCATCTGTACTACACTATGCAAGGAGGTGATGATGAGGATCGAAATGATGGTCTATGAGAAAATTCACACTTTCATACCTACAATATTACTTCTCTCTTTGTATAGAAATGCTAGCGCACAATGTAAAGTGAGCAAGTGCTGGTAGAGTTCGATTGTAATCTGTTTTCACAATTATTTATATTTTGCCTATACAGTACTTCTCTCTATTTTTCATATGAAACCATGGTCTGCCCTGAAATGCATATATTATTGAATGTTTAAGAGGTAATCGTTCCGTCTTCATGGTGCATACGGCTTGGCCAGGCGCTCCAACGAACACAATTGGCCGTGTTCGCGGGTGGGAAGCCGAATGGGGAGGGCTCCTCTTTGTCGCTGCATTGATGATCCCCACAAACGGCCAGGGCGCCTATTCAGGGGGGGAGGAGGTGGGGCATGCGTTACGCCCCCCTAGTGAGACCCGTCACTGTCAGGTGGAAAGAAGATGGTGGCTTGACGGCCCGGGTATCGGAGGAGACTGAGGCTTTCTTCACCCTCCCAATGACTGATTGTGGGGGTTAGCAGAGATGAAGTACTTGTAGAGAGGCTGGGGAATTGGGAATTGGCTTTACTAAATTGGGACTTGAAGGGGAGCATTTTTTTTTCATTTTGTCTCGAAGGGGCATGTTTTTCATTATGTCTATACCCTATGATCTCTGAGATTTATATGTTTGTTTACCTCTGAGTCACTGATACTTAAGAGCGGTCTAACCTATTCCTTATTATGTAACTGACTACACTTGACCACTGAAGGCTGTACTCTTGTGTAAAATCTGATGTTTTTTTTTCTTTTTTTCTAAGAAGACTTGATGACATTCATACTTGCCTTCTGTTATAAAACCTAAATAAAAAGAAAAAGAGGTCATCGTTCCAGAATTGGTTACAGTAATTAATACAGACTGAAATTTCTGCACATCTTTTTAGCATGCATCAGGGCCTTTGAATATCCTCTGTTCAACAGTGGGCTGTTGCAACCTTCATTTAATACTTTAGTACATGTTGTATACTGCAGGTGGAACATAAAGTGTGGGTTTAATTTATCCAGCGTGTTTCAGTGAGAGGATATTTGACTATTTGTATTTCTTGTGTAGAGCACATTCATTGGATCTCAATACAGAGCTTGCCTGTCAATGACCAGGTGTGACTTTATTGGATATTTTCAATATCTTACCTTTTTCATATCAGATCTACTTAAGTAACCATATTTTCATTTGAAATGTAATTGCTGTCATTTCCACTCCCTTGTGCTACCTCTCGTTCCGTGTTGCAAAAAGAATGATTTTGGCTACATCACTTTCTATTTCTCTTATCTTGTTTCTAAATACCGGTAGATAGATAATAGAACAGTAAAGACAAAACAAAAACAAAAAAAACATCTGCAGTATCAAATGTATTTATCATAATAACAAAAAACATTGCATGGATGCACCTGGGACGTATCCTCAGTGATGTATCCCAAGGTCATCAGGGTTTCGGGTCTCTCGAACATCATACCCCTCACTCAGGCGACCCAGCCGGGGTGATCAAGTCCCGACTTACGTCTCAGTATAGCTACCCTCAATCAGTCCCATTAGGGAAAAACCAGGGCCACACAATCCGTTGGAACTACTCCAGAACTACTCTGCCAGGACTGGGAGGTACGCTTCTGGCGCATGGAAGGACTATGCTCTGTGGGTTGACTCCTGTCCGGGCCCCTCCTACGTCTCACCAGGTCCACTCCTGCTCTCACCAGGCCCAGGACCTGTGCGTTGCACCAGTCCCAGCACCAGACACTTCATTCAGGAGTGGTGGGCCATTCAGAGTATAGTGAGGTCATTATGTTGTAATGTATTCAATTTTTAAGACTTAAATTGAATAAATTCCAACATAATGGCTCTGTTTTGGTGAATAGGCCAAATGTAGACCATCCAATCAATCCAACAATAATATCATTAGATAGATATTCAAATAATTAGGCTATTGTTTGATTTTCTTTTCTTAAGTATAGCATTGATTCTAGTGTAGTGCATTATGCTGTCCACTGTATGCCCTGTATATGGAAGACAGGGAGTGAGGGAGATATTTTACTTATAATTTTTATCCCACGATTTTGTAACCCATTTTTCACCCCTGTGTCAATTATCTAATGTGATCCTGGGCTCTACACACCCTCCGTCAACCTAGTCCCCATATATGGGGGACATGGGGAGAGCAACGGACTTGAACTCATGCTTCCTTCATGTCTGAGTGTCCAAGTTGCTCCTTTACACCTGACAGGGGGGAGTTTCCCTGGTTGGACGTAGCGCGTGGAAGGAACACGTTATTCCAACCAGTTCCTTTCCCCTCCATCAGGCGCCCTGGCTGGCCAGGGGGAGGCAGTTTAGAGACCAGGATTACTGCATGTTTTTTGTGAGGGTACCTACCCTAGAGGACACGGGGAGAACATGCAAACTCCACACAGGAATTGATGATTTCTTGTATACTGTAGCATTGTGTGTCTTGATGAATTGAATACATAGGACCACAATGAAATCAAGCCTGCAAGGCTTTTTGTGTTATCCTTTTAGCATTATTGTATGATGACTGTTTTTTCATTCATTTTTCATTTATTTATTTATTTCGAACATATTAAAACATAAAATAACAGGCAATGGAAATAAAGGAAGAACTAGATTTAAAATAATAATAAAACAAGAAATAAAACAAGGTATATCTAATATCCTTATAGTTTTGTTCGAAAAAGGGATAGGAAGAAGTTTAGTTAAAAACTTATCGGGTCCTACCCCTTCTTTGTGTATCAAAAAAAATAACATAAAATAAATAGTCAAGCATATACTGTATACAAGACAGTCAAGGGTCAAGGTTGACCCTTGAGGACATACATTTATACACTCACAAAATCATATGCGTACACACTGTACCCAGCTATTCTATCCTATATATATATTTATTATATCTTTTTTAAACATTTTTTTAAATTTATTCCATGTTTCACATCGTTTCAGTTCGCCTTTGCATTTATTCCACAGGATAACCCCTTTCACTGAAACACAGTGGTATTTTGCATTGGTCCTCACTAACGGCTGATTAAACATACATACTGTACCTCTGTAGGGAGAGAGAGAGAGAGAGAGAGAGAGAGAGAGAGATTCAAGGATTCAAGAGAGTTACTTTGTCACACCAAGTTTCATAAGCAAATAAATGTAAGGTTCTGATAGATGAAACTAAGTCATGGCATCTCATAAGTCACTCCTATCAGGCCCAAACGGGTTGGCTCATTGAACAGGCTCAGAGATGGAGCGATTGCACGCCAGTATCTCTCCCATCAAAGCACAATGCAATGCTAAGAAGGCTGATGCTCTGAAAATAAATGGATGGTTTGTTTTATCCTCAAGAGGACTGGGAACTTTTTAATGTGTCCCTTTTCGCCAAGAATTTCAACATGGCAGGTTGAATTCAATAACAGAAGCTAGAAAATAGAAGAATACATTGTGGAGCAGTTGCTCCCACTACGTGTTAAAGATGTAGTGAAAGTGAAAAATATGTTTTTACATTTATATCCGTGGTCATCATTACAATACCTAACAATTGATGCCCAAACTCCAAACAATGGGAAGATTAAAATTGTGTTTATTTTTATGTCAAAAGTCTAATTTTTAATTACTTCCTTTGAACTGCTGTGAGATGATGTAACAAGGCCCACATGAATACAATTGTATCTTGATTGCATTCACCCATTTGATTCCCATTGCTGCACGTTCCTCCAAACAGCTCATTTTGATTACAGAACTACTCCCTTTTTAATCTCATTCAAGATGACATCCAGACAGTGTCATTTTAAATCAGCACGCTAAAATATGTACCGTAATTTCCGGACTATAAAGCGCACCTGAATATACAGTAAGCCGCACCAGCTACATTTAGGGAAAAAAACAAATGTGTACATATACAAGCCACACTGGACTATAAGCCGCATAGAGGCCATAGCCAGCCATAGAGATAGATTTAGAAGGTCCCCTAGTGGCCGTTAGCTGTAAAAATCCATAGATTAGCTGCACCGTTGTATAGGCCGCAGGGTTCAAAGCATGGGAAAAAAGTAGCGGCTTATAGTCCGGAAATTACGGTATCTGAAAACATTATAGGTTAGAAATAAGCCACACAGTAGCAAACATGCTGAGCTGGCCGTCTGTCTCTCACTCTCACAGACTCCACGCGGATGTTAACGTCCCATAGCCTGAAGGGATACAACGCTCTGATTGGTTCATAAACACACAGGCTTCCGTTTCAGACTGAAACTTCAAAATAAAATGTCTCAAAAAGCCATTTCACTACACCTTTAAGAGCCTTGAGGTGGTGGATATGGGAGGCAGTGAAGGAAAGAGATAGTCTGTCTGAGACTTGAAGCTTACATGTTATGACCCTAGCTCATAGTCAAACATGATGTATTATTTTATCTGTTACAAAAATCGTGGGATAAAAAAAAAAAGATATTGATTGTGACACACTGTAAGATGGATGACCCTCTATTCTGGGTAGCTATATACTGTAATGATTACACCAAAATTATAGTTATTTTATTGTCCTCTTCAGTGGATCCCATTAATTATTCGGATTAATGGCACACGCACGCACGCACGCACGCACGCACGCACGCACGCACGCACGCACGCACGCACACACACACACACACACACACACACACACACACACACACACACACACACACATATACACACGCACTCCACTTATTAAAGTGAACATTTAACACTTCATTTCCTCCGTATTATCTACAGGTAGTAAAATTACACTGATCTAATTATTACTCTGAGTTTGTTCATTATTAAAAACAGCACATAGGCAGGAGGATTCATTCTACAATGAAAGCTGATTCCACATGGTTCTGTAGAGCCCATGCAGTGTAGGAACAACAGCAGACTGATGTGAGTGCCACTGCCAGGCCAAAATGTCTTGCCGTGCTATGCTGTAATGGACGCTGTATAAATCGTCCAAAGTGCTAAACTTCTGTGGCCAGGAAGTGAAGGGTTTATGGGACACATCCAAATGGTTTGGAGGGAGAGTTGATAGATGTCAGAAGAGGCATTGCATCTTTTTGATGAGCGGTGACAAGCCGGGCCTGTTTGAGTTATGAGATATTAAAAATATGTAGATGTGACAGAGCTCCTCAGGAGGACAGCTGATGTAAATTCTCTGATGGTTGCTTTGCCGGATCCATAAATAAATGAGCACATCAGAGAGCAAGTGAAGGGAATATGAGAGAGGACACGCTCCGTGATCTCGACCTCAAACAGTCTTATTTACTTGGATCCTGGGTGACATTACTCCTCTGATTCTTCCCTATCAGACGTTCCTTCCTACATCGTGTGTCAACTCGGACATATTCAACTTGACAGTGCTCCTAACTGGTGCAATGTCCTGATGTCACAGTGATAAGTAGCCAATCAGACTGCTGCTCCTCTGTGAGCATGTCTGACCTCACTATCAATCTCTCCAAAATGGTTGGTGAACATGATGTGGCCTTCAGCCGTGAGATTGATGAGCGGGGAAAGATTCTTAAAGCACAACTTTAGTTTTTTTCAACCAAGGTTCATGTTTTAGGTTGTTATTAGAGAACGTAAAAGATGAGTGTTAATTTTTTTTTAGTGAGAGTTTTTGAGTTATCCATTATTGCGCTTGAACACAATACAGTATGATGAAGTGATTTTCAATTACATGCCTGTATAAACATTTTTAATGACATTTAGGATGTCTTAATTTGACAAACAGTTACCTTTCATCTTGTGAGCGTGAGAGAAAGGGAAAATATTACGAGCTTAGAAGCTGTAGGAGTTTCAAAGCTTCAAAGTCAATTAGTTTGACTACCAGATACTCTGGTTATAGGGCTGCTGTCTGTTTTGTTTTTTTAAAGATAAAAGATTTACTCAATTAAGTTATTCTCAGATGTCTATGATTGTCAGTGTAGTAGCTGATATGCACCTGTATATAAATTAACAGTAGGCCTACATGCAGAAAGTCTGCCTCTTCGTAAAGCAAAAATGTGCTCTAGCAGTTTTATTTCAGTTTACTTGGTGTTTGATAGAGCTTTATAATTTACCCCATAATTATTGCGTTCTCCTATGATAAGCTTCCTCATTAGAAATGCTGTTCCACTATCCAAAGAGTTATTTTAGGATATCTCTGGCCCATGGTATTTGCGCTTTCTTTTGAAGCTGGTATATTGATAAGCCTCTAAAAGGGCCATGATAAAATCGCCTCTTAAACTTGAACAGAATGAATTGGTTTCATTAACATACACGCCGGCGACACCTTTCCACAAGGCACTAGCTGATATATCATGGAAGACAGTAGCTCCCTCTCCTCTGAGACGAACATGGAGAGTGAAAAACAAAGAACTCTATAAACGATTAGTTCGAGTGTCCTGAAGTTTTGGACAAGGTATTAGAACTGTCTGTTTTGGGCGTTGCAGGAAAGTGACAGCACAGAGCTTCAGCGACAAATTCTCTTCTATTTATGCTCTCTAGTCTACAGTCTCCCTCGACAGTCACATCAGACGTTAGAGTGACTGCCAAACCGAGTGTAACCAGTATATGGATCTATGCACGGCTGGAAATGCAGGTTTAAAAAGGGCCGAATTGGAGGTTTGATGAATAAAGCACGGTCGGGGTAGGGGGTTGAGTGTCTTTTGTCCACACACTCTTAAAGGAGCATTCAGTGATTTGGAAAAAAACCTGGTCCACCCGGTAACAAGATGTGCACATGCACACGCTCTACAGTGGGGGAAGTACAACAGACCAACAGCACGTGCACCAAGGCCCGCCCCACTCGATCATGATTGGAGGAAGGCCCCTTTCATCCTGATTGGATGAAGGCTTTGCCACCCAGAGCCCAAACTGAAACTAGGGTTTTTTGACCCCAGGGGCTCACTGGGGACAGGGAGGAACTCCTTATATGGTCAGCACACTTTATAGTAGGGAGGATTATCCAAAAAATAAGAAAAAATAAGTGATATTTGAATTAAGTGAAATCACTGAATATACCTTTAAAGGGATCACTACCACACTTTTGATGTTCATTTCAGTTAATTATATTGTCTGTAAAGAATAGCCCTTTCTCCCTGTTTAAAGCTTCCACTGTCTTCCTACAATTTGCGTGATGCATCTCGTGAACACTATTGGCATGGCCACCAGTAATTTCAGTAAAACACAATGACTGCGTTGTTGTATACAGAGTGTAGAGTAGGAGAGTATAGCGACACACGCTTTGATCTCGCCGCAAAGCGGGTGCCTATATGGGCTATATAGTTCCAAACATTGCTCCTATATGGCTGGAACTATCCCATTGAGATAGAATGAGCACTTCCGCATTCCATTGTTACAATGTGAGTCAACACTAGTATCGCCACTCTTACTATATTACTCTGGTTGTATTATACAACCAGAGGCTATTAGGCTGTTAGGCTATACAACTTGTATAGCCTAACAGTGTGTAATTAGGGGCAGTCCACGTCTGTCTTTCGGAATTACGTCATGTGGCAGCCAGGTAGGCCTATATTTTAATGTGTTTTTAATGTTTATTTAGAGCACTTTTAATGTGATGACATGTTGAGCACTTTTGCCTGGTAATGTTTGTTTAGAGCACTTTAAGAGTACAGCCAAGTCTATGGACTTAATGTTCACTAATTTTTGAGGGGCCCTCCTAGGTCCAGCCAGCTTTGAGGGTTTGTGTAAACACAAACATTGAATGCTATTGACAATAAATGGCCAGTTTTGAGTGTTAATTTGTGTATACAAACATTGTGTGAATGAGATGATGTATGATGATGTATGATGATAAGAGCGCCCCTCACTTCACACGGGTGTGATATTTTATATCAGTGTTGGTGCCGCTCAGTCAGGTCTGTCTGTAAACTTGCTGTCTCTCAAAATAAGAGTATATTCACGTGTGTTGATATTCCATATTCCATGCAGGTATTCCATATACATTCATAGAACACTATAATGCAATTCAGTGGAGAGATTCACCTCCACAGCATTCTAATTTGTTCCACTCTGTATATGTATACTCACCCAATAATTAATTACTGTGACCCGGGGTCAGCTCTTGTGATAGAATTTGAATCTCTTTGACAGTTTTGGCACAAAATGTGCATTTAGTAAAATATCAACTAAGATTCACACAGCCCATATTCTCTGTAGGCTACAGCGACAGGATGTAACGCAATACTAGTCTCTCAAATACAGACATGTCTCCCACAGTTTTCAAATGCTTCCACCTAAAGCCCTTTGGGTGTTTCTGTGTTCCTTTCAAGTCTTAACGGGACCCACCCAGTAAGTTTCTAAGTTCCCTCTAGTCTGCATGATGGCATCAGTCCCTCGAGCTCAGCTTAACCAAATAATATCATGCATCGGCATGATGTGAAGGTAACTGTCCTTGATGTGAGTGTGTCATTATACGGAAAAAGAGCTGTTGATGTCTAATTTTGTACATCCTTCACTGCTCACATCTTCAGCTTCCGAGGCTGAGAGATTGAAAGGAAGCCAGGAGGTGGGACCGTGGGATCCTTGCATGGGTTTTCTCCAGTTGGGATAGATAGAAAGAGAAGAAAGAGGAAGGGATGGATGGAGGGGAGGATTACAGCTTCATCAGCTCGGGCTTCCTAATTGGAAGTGAGTCCTTTAATGAGGCTGAGACAGACACACAGCCAATGAATCTCACCTGCCAGGGAGTGCCGAAAGGGAATATGTGCTCCAGAGAGAGTAAAACAGATATAACAGGTGCATTTATGGGTGCCTCATTATTGGAAATGTGCTCTTGACTTATAACCCATTTGAGTTTCTAGCAACTAGATTTGATTTCTTCTGAACCTGCCTGCTGCTGGGCTCTGTATGGTCAAGAATCAGAGACACCAATTTATAGATTTCAAGCTAACAAGTGATAAAATGGACCAGAAGCAACTGTGTTACAATTTGAAAAAAGCTCAATTGAAACTTACTGTGTTTTATCTGCCTAGGAACTGACATTTGAAAATAACTCCCAATTTGATTGATAAACTGATAGTGTAATTGATTGACTAATATATACCATAATGCACTGATGTGGGAATCTCTATTCCCAAATCTAAACCTCTCTACCATCTCATGTCTGCTCCCACAAGCCCAACAGCGGATCATATCACATTAGACATTACTAGTCTGCGTCACTGTGTAACACATTTACAGTTCTGTCATCCCCTCTTCCAAGGCAGAGAGAGGCATCATTCAGAGTAGAGGCTGGGGTGGATGGTCCTGGCGTTGGGGATAGAGAAAGGCTCAGGTAATCATCCGCAGCCATGTGGAGTGTACTTCATATCAAAAAGAGGAGCGAAGAGGAGCATGGGAGAGAGCACGCCTGCCTGCCTGCCTGCCTACAGTATGCATAGATGCAAAACAATCTGATTTGGATGAAAATGTTTACTGGTTTACAGTTGGATAATTTTTTCAGAACAAGATTACAGTCATTGTCATTCAGCAACCCATCGGACTGCATTCAAAATCTTATGGCAAAGTGAAAATCTGCAATCACAGGCTAATGCGACTGTGGCTCAAGAGGTAGAGCAGGTCGTCCAATGATCCATGGGTCGGCGGTTCGAATCCCGGCTCCTCCTGTCTACATGTCGAAGTGTTCTTGGGCAAGACACTGAACCCCAAATTGCTCCCGATGTGCTGGTTGGTACCTTGCATGGCTTCCGCCGCAATCGGTGTATGAATGTGTGTGTGAATGGGTGAATGTAATGCACAATCTATGTAAAGCGCCTTGGATAAAGGCGCTATATAAATGCACCATTTACCATTTTATTTACCATTTAATGCGACTTGCCTGAATTCATGGCAACTCAGAATGTGACTAAGTGCACTGTGTACATGTACTGTATAGTATTAGTATGCACTCCGAAACAACATATGGCCATGCTCATGATGAGTCTGTGGAGTGTGTCCACATACATCCACATCCATAGAACACTAAATGCAATTCAGTGGAGCGATTCAACTCTTTGATGTCTAATTCTGTACGTCCCTCACTGCTCACATCTTCAACGATGAGGCTGAGAGATTCAGAGGCGGTCAGAAGGTGGGATCCCAGACCTGGATCAGGGCATTAGTGATAGTCTGTGGTGGTACTCAGATGCAATAATAATGTCCTATAGGTGCTCATTTGGATTCAGGTCAGGGGAAGTTGCATCGACAATTGCAACTTATTGCATTGAGATCAACCATGGACTGAGGCTTAGGCCATTCTTTGTACAGCATATTTCCATGAGCTTTTCATTCCCCTGCCCCTTGTTTCTCTCATGCATGTTGAATCTCTGTAAGACTGTTTCGTAGACCTCCAGTCTCCGCTTCTGGCCAAAGAGAGTGATTTGTAAGCTTTTGTTTAATCACCATATACAGTAGGTACATATAGGAAGAGGGAAATGCAGAAAAACAAGGAGAGAATGCTGGAGCTGTTTAGAGGAGTTGGGATGCAACTCCTCTATATACACAGATGCTGTACATACAGTATACCCAGGCGGCTGATGTCAAGATTCATACACAGCTACTGTATACGTATATACATTAGGCTATAGGCTGACGCTCAGATTCCCAGTGTAACACAGCAGAGTGACTGGGTCTCAATGATTTGATGTGCTTTCTCTGTGAGTGTACTGAAGCGGAATCTCTGTGCTAAACTGTGGGTTCATATAGCTGCAGTTTGGTGGTAACCCTCCATATGCTGTATTTGAATGTTCGCCTTCATCTGTTTATTTGTGCTATCATCAACAAGACATCTGCTGTCAGAGAGTCAGTGCGTTTCCTCCTCCACCTCTTTCTGGACAACCTTGATAAGGAGTATAGGAAAAATGTGCTGTCATATTTATTCATGACTTCTGCGCTTTCAATAGTCTCCCGTCCTCCACCGAGGATCGGCATGTTTACAGCCCACTCTCCCACGACCACCCCACACATGCACACAGACACACAGGCACGCACACGCACACATACACACAGGCACTCACGCAAGCACACAGGCATGCACACACGCACACGCACACACACAGGCACGCACGCACGCACGCACGCACGCACGCACGCACGCACGCACGCACGCACACAGGCATGCACGCGCACACACACACAGAGAGAGAGAGAGAGGCTGGAGGGAGAGGAGATATAATTATCGAGAAGACAACGTTTGTGCAATGAACGAAACAGGAAGGTTTGAACGCATGGTGCATTGGTGAAGTGGAGGGCTAGAGAGGAGAGGGAATAAGAAAGTGGAAGGATGATAATGCATGCATGCATGCAAATGTATTACCCTACTTTTGATAGAGATTGTAGGACGATTTTGATCAATGTATTCATTTAGCATAGCACTTTTGATAAATTCCCTATAAAAATTCCTCACCTCAAGTGTATGATATGAGCAATGGACTTTTTTCCAACATGTTGAAAGAGCATATTATGTTCTTTGATGGGTCGATTTGGTGGAAAATCTATTTTTTTCTCTGTTGGTCTCTTGGGGAGGGAACATTAATGATGATGATGATGATGATTTGATGATGATGATGATCATGATGATGATGATGATGATGATGATGATGTAATGTGCGTCCATGTTATTCCTTTGCTCACCACATGAGGTCTCCCTTCCCCCCTTTGTTTCCACTCATTTAAAGTCCACCTGTTGTTTAACTCACTCACAGGAGCAGATCTGCAAAAAAAATTGTTTCCATTGGTGTACAGTTTCCTATATTACTAATGCTGTAACAAATGCACCTCTTAAAGGCCTGCCTAAGTGTGTGTCCACATTTATATGAGGTTAGACAAGATAAGACCTTCATTGATCCCATGAAGTAGGATTGATTGATTGATTGATTGATTGATTGATTGATTGATTGATTGATTGATTGATTGAATACTTTATTAACAGTTTACAGAAAATCCTCTGCTAGGAGGATTTAAAACCCAAGAAAACATATGGCTTGTTTTCATTGGGGTCCTTCATATTCAAGTCATCAGCACATTTAATGATAATAATAAAAAATAAATGATGTACAGTAAAGGGTTAATAGAGATAATTAGACTGTTGAATGAGCAGCGCGACCAGCACGACCATTGTATGCCTCACTATATATATATATATATATATATATATATATATATATATATAATTCTTGGCTACTGTCACAAACGACAATAAGTACCCTATGTATTGTATATCCATTTAATCTATAATTTCCCCTCCTATGTGTTGGTGCATGAGAGAGAGAGAGAGAGAGAGAGAGTGAGAGTGAGAGTGAGAGTGAGAGTGAGAGAGAGAGAGAGAGAGAGAGAGAGAGAGAGAGAGAGAGAGAGAGAGAGAGAGAGAGAGAGAGAGAGAGAAGACTGTGAGTACATGTGCGTGCTGAACAGACAAATTGAGAAAATGATTCATCCTGCACTTGCGCTGTGGGCGCAATGCAGCCCAAATTATCACTGTAACAATGAACGCCGTTGTTTGTACTCATTGACATTGAGTTCTGAAAGCATGTGATGAAAGAAGAACGCCATTAATGAGGATTAGGATAAGAGAGCAAATGTCACCTTAAAGGACCACTTCACCACTTTTCAACCTACCTTATTATAATTGGTCCTCACTAATGTTCATGATAAAATGCCACCAGTTCTTTCTACTCAGTCTGTGTCTCATGGGAGAGCTGTGGGCAGTTCAGAAACCTGTCCACCAGTGACATCATCGATGGGGAATCCAAGCTAATAGAAACTGCAGGCTTTCTATTCCTGAAAAGGTGCAATGCGAAAATGGAAGCCATCATTCTCATGATAATAAAAAATATTTTTGAAAAAATATCTTGATGTCACTGGTGGACGGGTTTCTGAACAGCCCACAGCCCTCCTATGAGACACAGACCGAGTAGAAAAGAATTGTGGTATTTTATCATGGACATTAGTGAGGACCAATTATATGAAGATTAAAGCTTAAAAGTGGTGAAGTGGTCCTTTAAGCAGTGGGGGGAAGGAGGGGGAAGGGAAGTGAGAGGCAATCGGCCTCACAAGTCTTCTTCAGAGGCGTCCCGCCGTCCACTGGAGGAACAGTGGAGACACTTTATTGGTCCTTTAATCCTCTTCTCCTTCTTGGACGTGCAGCCCTTTCCTTTGCCACTGTTTAATTTCCTGTAACGTAAACAGCCAATTTATTACAGGCTGCGGAGCGACGCTTCCTCAGAGAGGGGCTCTCAATGATTGCTGCTCCAGTCTATGGGTTTCTGCTCATTTCCCAACGGCCCATGGATGCCCGCAATTATCATTGTACTCAGAGGAGGGAAAACACTTGATTACTTCAGTAAAGTTTTAGTTAACTTCCAAGAATAGCAATCATCTAAAAAGTGTACAGTATGCGGAAAGAAACTGTAGATATAAGATATTCTCATTACGCTCCAAAGTGGAAAAATAGAGTGTATTTTTATTATCTACTTTAAAACCACCAAGGAAAAGCATATTGCTCTGAACACTACTGTACCTTAAGTTCACTTTATGTGTCATATATCTGCAGTTTAAATTAAGCAGAATCTCATAATGAAACAACACTGCTGGCTGGCTGCAGTTATAGTTATAGTGTTCAGTGTGAATGCTGCTCAACAATGTGACCCCAATGTGACCCCAATCAGCTGCAGGGGTCAATGGGTCGTACTACAAACAGACAGACATACACACTCGGTCTCACTCATTGGAGGGGGTTGGCACCACTCACAAATATATTGCACACAATAGACTCTGCTATTCACACATACATGTTTTGTATTTTAATAAATGACATATCTTCCAACTGCAAATGTTGTTGTGTTGTTGTAGCAGAGTAGCCCTGCTGAAGCTCATACCTAATATCTCACAGGATTCCCTTTTGGTTGAGCGGTAGATAGGCTATTCGATGCAAATTGTAATTTTCTTACTTACCCTCAAGCCAGTTGAAACACATGTGAGAAGGGTGCCAGCACAAATTCATATAGCAGCCTTCTCCAAAACGTCAATTTTCCGGAAAGTTTCGAACTATCCACTTTAATGTGCATGCCCTCTGTCGGATTTTGAAGAAGCACAGGAGTAATTAAAGTTGTAGTTGACCCATAAATCCACTTCCCTCATGCAGACTTAACCCAACTGGGAGCACTGCTTCAGTAAATTCTCAAACTTAACCCTTAGTAATATTGATTGTCAGTACTCTGTCACATTGAGTTTCTTTATAATCCTCAAAGGATCACAGCTTTATAGTGTTATTAACAAACACTCCCATCTCCACTCCCATCACGTCACTTCAAAATCAAGACCTCCAGTACACCAACACCAATGAAGGTGTGGCGTGTCAGTCAGATGTGGGAGGGGGACATCAGTACCCCCCACCCCCCAATTGCTGAA
>NC_136807.1:29351015-29356015 GCF_951216825.1 Electrona antarctica
AGACCTGTGAGCGCCAGATATATGAAATGGAAAATGAAAGCGCCAGATATATGAAATGGAAAATGAAAGAACCGTCTTGAACTTCAACTGGAGTTGGTTTGCCCCGGTGGTATAAAGTGGTGAGCACATCACCCTTTAAAAATGCAGCGATACATTTCTTCAGTTCGAGCTTGGAGAAACTGGTGTTGTCATCAACTCTGTATCTCTCTCTAACTCACTGTCTCACTGTTGTGTTAATGCGGCATGCTCAAAAAATGAGTGCTGACAAAAATATGAAGGGGCGTAAACCAAAATGTAGCTTAATCAGTCAGTTCCAGGCTAGGGAAAGACAGGTGGGGGGGTGTCGGACAGAGAATGATAGAAAAAGGAAGAGATCAACCTATTTTAATTTATGGTGCAATCCTGGCATTCCAGGTTCCCTAAGAATATATGCTTAGTGTGGACAAAAAACAATGCATCTAATCTGCAAGACTATCCTTTACTCATCCTGTCTGGCAGTATACTGCTCTGTGGGCTTGAGTTTATTTAAGTATTTTATGAATAATTTGAGATGACAATGCACTACCCTCCTGTACGCAGTGCAGCGGCAGGCCTCTATGGGGGTTTGGCAGATAAGCTGTTTGCACAAAAATAAAGCTTCCCCATGCTGCCATCTTCTGCAACTTCTGCTGACAGATTGTGCCATATATCTCCATGCATCTGTGGTGACCATTTCTTGCTTGAAAGTGGGCTATTTAGTGGATATAGCATAATTATGTGATGAAATGTGTGTGGGTGTTTGCGTTTGCATGTGTAGGTGTACATTCAAATGCACGCACGTCTGTGTTTGAGTATGATTTTAGTTTTTATAGTTAAATTCAATTAAAATTGCAAATTGCCCATTACGAGGCATTTGTGCTGTAAAAGATAATCTCATTCTCCACAGAGCATAAGGACTTCTCATTGTCTCCTGTCTTCATCTTTCTGTCCGTCCTTCCAACACTTTAATTCCAAACAACATATTTTGAAAACTACTTGCTGGATTGCCATGGTATTTTCTGAGGACATTCATGCTCTCCACCCTACTGATTTTGGTGGCACCATGGCCTTTCGTGTCATCCTTAATTGGACCAAATGTTCTAATTCAAAACATATGGGAGGATTGTCATTTGATTGATTGATTGAAGAATTTATTAACAGTTTGCAGAATTACAGTACATTTCAAGCACAAACTCAATACAAAGGCTGTTAACTGTGAGTGGACGACCCAATTAAGCATTACACTTGTTTCCAACAGGGTCCACCATGTTCAAATCATCAAAACATTTAGAGACGTACAAATAGACACTTCTATAGACAGAACAGGAATTCATCAAAAAGGAGGTAAAAAGGGAAAAGAAATATATACAGTGAGGGGAAAGAAGGGGGGGGCGGGGGGGGGATTCAGATTTTACGGGGGCCAGTTTCGAATTGCAGCCATCCGTAGGTGCCCTTTGAGAGCGGTTTTGAAGGAGTCAAGGGATTCGCATGTCTTAATGACAGTTGGTAGGGCGTTCCACATTTTGGTGGCATAGGAGCGAAAAGAATTTAGTCCCTTGTTTGTGCCGAATCTGGGTTGTACATGGTTCGTTGCACTCCCTCTGGTGTTGTGGGTGTGGACTTCGTTAACATTAAGGAAGTATCTAGACAGGTACATGGGTATCTTGGTGGTGTATCGAATCTTGTGGACCAGACCCATTGCAAGATGCTGTACTCTGTCGTCGACCCTAAGCCATTCCAGCCTGCATGAGGGCTGAGGGAACATATAGGGTTGATGGATAGGGCAGAACATATAGGCTACACTCCCGCATGTGCATAGTCAATTATAAAAAAAAACTGCATACATAAAAACGTAGACCTCATACATACCAGCTGATCCACATTGTATTCACGTGTAAAGGGGGACATCATGCAGATCTGTGATGAAAAAAAGAAAAGGAAAAACAGAACCAAAAAACGTTGTGGATTAGCCTACATAAAAGCCATATAAATATGATCACAATTACACAAATGTAATAAGAATTCTAACTTAAGGCTATGTCTTTTTATTTTCATTCCACTAAAATCTGATTGGACATGACTTATGGTCCTCTTCGTTTTGTCCAATTAGAATGGTAGAACTGGTTGAGGCGGGTAGTTTTGGTGGTGACAGGTTTAAACTGCATGGTCTTTGGCTATATGGCTAGTCTTGACAGCGACAGCAATGGACCTTAGTGGTTCCAAAAGGAAAAGAAGAGGTGAATAAAAAAGGTTACTAACTTCCTCTCATTTCAACATTATTTGCTTTTTCTTTGGTGGTTTTGGTTATGTGATATACCGCCAGGCCATGGGTAAACACAGGTGTTACCAATGATGGGCTAGGTTACCTACTCATTAACTCAGTCATTAGCACAGCACATGGTTCGTTTTAGCTGACTTATTTCTGTATCTCATCAAATATTTGTGTAGGCTACTGGCACGGCACGGGTTTGGTTTTTAGGGGGAGGCTAGCTAGGACCAGAGGCTCCAGAGCTACGGGTAGGCTAATTATGTTGTGCCAGTGACATTAGCCTTGTATTAGCTATGTCACGGTCACGCTGTTCATAGCCTACCAATTGAATGACAACTATAATTCCAGAGTTCCATAGGCTTAGATACGTTTATTGCAAATTGCCTGCTACATAGATAGTATACAATATCAATATGGTTCCGCAATGCAGACAGTAGCAATTGTGGGTCGGCTGGGGTGTAAACTATTTCGCTGGAATAGTCTACAACTTTTAGCAGACTCTCTCGCAGTCATTCTAAGCGACTTGTGTTTCTTTAAATTAAATGCGTGTGGTGTGGGGTTCTTCTCCAGCGCAGCGCAGGGTGATAGGAGGGCTTGGAGAGTGACGCTGGCTGCGCTTTGGTGCTGAGCTGAGCGCTCACCTGCAGATGAGAGAGAGAGAGAGAGTGGGGGAACTGACAAGCTTTTACTTGTGAAAGAACCGCATCACTCTCGTGGAGCTCAAGGGGACATAAGGAGCAATCTAACCAAGAGGGGGAATTTTCACAATTATAACTGGAGAAGAAATACATCCCGATCCTCTTTTTGTGCCTACAAGCAGCCCTCGCTCGTTTCAACGATGAGAAGTGACTTCGCTCTATTGCTGACAGCAGCCCTTCTTGTGGGCACGAACAGGGTGAGATTTGGAATGTTTTAGCTATTAGATTGTGGAAGAGTTATGGACAGTGATGCAGTGGCTGTGCCTGTGTAAAGCAAAAGCCACTTAAGCCAGCACACCAAAGTGTCGTTTAACAATGGATTTATCAAATGTGAACTACAACGCGCTACAGTTTTTGTTCTTTGTAAAAATGCGTCCGGATTTAGAGCTTTTTCCGTGCAGCTATTATTTTAATCTATGTTCCAACTCCAAGCAAAGCAATAGAATGTGGCTGTACTAGCCTACTGTTTTATCAGTAGAATAGTAGAATACCATATCATAGGCTTATAGGTTATGCAGAACATTTCGGTATAGCAAGATTCACTTCTTAAACCCCTGATACAAAACCTAAGAAAACATATCAGTTCTTAAACAGTTTGTAAACTGGCGTTAGCCATGGCTGTTATTTCTGACCATGTTCATAGACAGTCAGTCAGACACGGAATACACAGGGCGGTAGCATGAGCTTCTCCAAGTTAATAACCAGCATTAGCCTATTATCAGTGTCTTCAGTATGTCATTTCAATCATTGACATTGTGTTATTTGTGTAAGAAGAACTTTGATGATTGTCCCTTTAGCAGCTTTTGGTTGTAGTGGAGTGATTTCTTTTTTATATAGGCTACACTTTCGCGCAGGCACGCGCGCACGTCGCACGCACGCACGCACACACACACACACACACACACACACACACACACACACACACACACACACACACACACACACACACACACACACACACACACACACACATCCATCCTACCTATAGTCTCTTATTGAGTTATGAATTCGCTGCAGGTAGGCTATGGCTGCAGACAGGTTCCCCGTCAGAATCAGTATAGTGAGAAATTCTGCATGATATGCAATTTAGAAAAGGGATGCATTTATTATGTATGTGTGCATAAGCTTATACAATTTTACCCTGGCCTTTGCCTATTTTGAGTGACTAAATCACACCAACCCAAATCAAACATCTTCTCTACTGTCCATTTTAGCCTCAATCTGTTTGTGTTTGTGTTTCTGTTTGACTGCACTTTCATTAAATACAGTATCATATAGCCCTATAGTATTCCACGTAATTGCATACAGTGACAAATCAGATTATCAATGTCATAAGGAATATAATATATTTTTTTCTGAAAATTGCTGTGTTGAACACTGCTTTCTCTACGGTTTATATAAGTCTTAGGCCACAGTGGAACTACAAATCAATGGAATTGCTGTTTTATGTATAGGCCTAAAGCTTAATTTATATTCCATCATAGGACACCGTCATAGTATGGAGTTTAAATTGGCCTCAACAATGTGTTTTTCTTCTCTCAGGGGACTGACGAAAAGCAGACTTCCAAGGTTCCCTGCCGCCCCGGCTTCTCTCAGAGTTTCTACTCTCTGCTCATATCGAGGGATGTAGTGCAAGGCCAGAAGAACATCCTCAAAGGTAAGGTCTTTAACGAGGGCATCATGCAGCCCTCCTCAACTATCACCACGGAGATTGAAATTAGGCGTGTGTGTGCGCGTATGTGAGCTGCCTACATTAACGGCAATGAAAATAAATTGTTATAATGGTATGATTTCTGTTCATGCTGTGCCTACTGCCTAGTAAGGTCAACTCACTTTTCAGAGGCAGAACCCTGGGCTCCACTGTGAAATGAATGAGTTCTTTGGTATATAATTACAGCACAGGATTAGAATAAAATCAATAAATATGGACAGATGGTTAAGGAATAGGATGCTTGCGTTGTAGACATCTGCATCTTGGAAATATAGAGATTACTTTTTTCCAGGACGGATGTTTG
>NC_136807.1:29361015-29373515 GCF_951216825.1 Electrona antarctica
GTGTGTGTGTGTGTGTGTGTGTGTGTGTGTGTAGTCTAATTTCATAGATATTAGATGTTCTTAAAACAGTTGTTTATCTTTGTTGTGCCCTCTGTTTGTTAACTGTCTTTTGTATCCAGTTTTTCTGAAACATTCTGTCACGTTTCATGTTTGAAAATGTCTCAGTCATCTAATATCCTTGAAATACAGTATATTCATCTCTTCTCATCATCTGTTTGAACCATTACATGATAAATATTATATTACTAACACAATTATTAATTGGAGTAACGCATAGAGCTGACATTTGTTGGACATCCCCTGAAGCGACAATGACACACATGATACTGCTGCGATGGTTTATACGCCTCAAGGAGCCTTTATAAGTGGCATGTCCAGACTGTCCACACAAATGTACTGCGAGTGTAACCTCGGTTCCTACATGCATCAAAATTTTTGCTGATGCGTGTGGAGGAAACAAGAAGGAGGTGACACTACCTGCAGGTTGAGTTACTTTGAGATGTGTGTGAACTCCTTGTCCTTGTCATCTGGTAGGGACATTAAGAGACCTTTGGTGAGATGTGCCTTATGGGGTCCTGCAGGAGCAAGGTTATGGTCCTCCTGAAGACATTAAACCAGTTTAAATAGCCTGGTAGGACCGAGACTGTTTAATGCGCAGATGGCTGGTATGGACTACGAAGTCTGAGAGATGACATTGGGGACAGTCTCTCTCTCTGTCACTTTACACACGCACACACATGCACGCACGAACGCACACACACACAAACGGCCTCAATCTCTGTTTGACTGCGGCTGCATTATAATTACAGCACTAATTGATTCAGATAAAAATTAAACCACGGTGTATTAACCATCAAAGTGATGATTCAGCCATTACGGTTCCTTTCCTGCCTTTCTTTAATTTTGTAAGGTCCTTTAGTTCCACAGCACAAGAAAGGAGGGCAGGGAGGAAGAGATGATGCTGTCATCATGTAGTTACAGTTTCCCTCATCGTTCATTCATACGCTATCTCAATTCTAAATCATGTCATGGATCTAACAGTTAAACGCATGAGCTCCCCCTGAAGTTATTATTTTCAATTCTGGTCTCATTTGACGGTAACATGATGAAGGCAGCATGTTCATGGAACTCTAGAGCAGTGGTTCTCAACCTTTTCAGGCCACGACCCCACAGAATAATCATATTTGAACTAGACAATGAGACAATGCATTGACAGATCATTCAAATAAACATGCTCTGAAAATGGCATTTAACGGGCTGCCGTGTTAAGTGGTCAGATGCATAGGCCGCAAACCACAAAGTTGGCCCTCGTCCAGGAAAGATTGGGGATCGCTGCTTTAGAGACAGAAGATTATGTATAGAAATACAAACAAAAAAGTACATCCCATCTCTAACCCAGCTGCCCATTATTTCTACCCAGGCTCTCCAAAGTAAGAGCAGATCCTTACTGACTTCTCGGTTTCTCACACTTTTCTAATCACCCAGCACCAACTGAATGATCTCTCTGAGAATGTGGGTACGACAAATCCAAGAGCATTATATGGCCTCATATGCTATTCCCTTTGCAGGGAGCTCCCCTGTCTTTGTTACGAGAGGATGAAATGGAAGATGGAGGCTCTCAGAAGAGACAGCTATTCTCCTAATCACTACTTGTGTCCTGAACTCCCTGTGAATGTTCAGAACAGCAGAAACGGTGCCTTTGAGCAAGGAGGAAGCAGAGCAGCAACACTGCGGATATAGGGATGGAAAAAATGCCACTAATGTTAATTAATCAAAAGACAATAATGAGTCCCTCTGTATCTTGCTGTGCACTTATGCACTATTCATCAGGCTAAAAGTTAATCAGGGGAACACCAAGGGGCTTTGACAGGCCCATGAACGTGTGATGATGATGTTTGATGATGATTTTGATTAAGTGGACCATTGCACAGTGTGTTGTTGATTGTGACTCACAGCACTGACAGCAGAGCATGCAATTGATGACCAACATATTGGATCAAGTATTACTTTGTTTCATGGATACTTTCCCACACTACTTGCACGAATGAACATACATATTTGATTGATAGAAGTGTGTTAATGTGCAATCATGCAAACCCACAGACGTGTACATACTGTACACACATGCATAAGAAAATGTAGCAAAAAAGCACAAAATAATATAGCGCCTATATATTCCTAGTCTGTATCTGAAAAATCACACCCGTGTGAACTGAGTGGTGCAAGGTCTTATATATAGCCTGATCAGCTGTGGTCTGACGTAATGTCAGTGACCATAGCAACCATGCTCGTTTTTTTGGTACGAACAAACACGGGTACACGGGTACAAAGCCAGTTGTTGGAGTGGTTTGCACCACTCAAAAAAAAAATCACACCCGTGTGAACTGAGTGGTGTAAGGTCTTATATAGACTGATCAACTGTGATTTGACGTAATGTCTGACGTAATGAAATCACACCCGTGTGAACTGGGTGACCATAGCAACCATGCTCATTTTTTGGTACGAACAGACACGTAAACTAACAAAGCCAGTTGTAGGAGTGGTTTACACCACTCAAAAATGTATTAATTTGAATCTGTAACATATAATGTGTGTGTGTGTGTGTGTGTGTGTGTGTGTGTGTGTGTGTGTGTGTGTGTGTGTGTGTGTGTGTGTGTGTGTGTGTGTGTGTGTGTGTGTGTGTGTGTGTGTGTCTGAAAAAAGTATTAATTTGAATCTGTACCATATAATACTAATACATACTGTACATACAATACATACATAGAAATCCTACTATACTGTAAATGTGCAAATTCTCTGTCCGACTCTGTGTTCACATCGAGAACTGTCCGACTGGGTGGGGAGTAGCAGACTAGGCCGGTCCCCAACGGGTGTCTGCTGTCTGTGATAGGACATTGATAATCATATAAATTAAACTGTTACAGTTTAAAATGAAAGAAGATGGTCCAGTGTTTTTGCCATTCTCTTATTGTTCAGCATCAATGTCTTTGCCGCCTCATCTGTGTTGGTTTGTGTTGTCAAGCCACACAAACAAATGAAGCATGAGTGAGGTAAATATGAATTATGAATCCCTACTATTGTCAAGCCTAAAGGCAGAAAGTAAATCAGCAGACAACTGCTGTTGAACTACCACAAATCAACACACAATAATATTGTGAATAATGGCAGTCAGTCTTTGGGCGATTGGGTATTGGAACCATTTGATGATTGGATGATGATTTTTCTCAACGGAGGGTGGCGTTTCCACAGCACAGTGGCCATAATGGGTTGGATTAGGCTGAATATATTCTCAATGGGTGTGTTGCAGGTTGATTCAGTCATGACCAATCGAATGCTTTCCATTATCTTTAACTGCACTGTCCTGCACTCAGTGCTAACAGTGTTCTGGTAATGTTCACAGTGTGGAAGAACATCCTTCAGGCTCTTCTGACATGACACTGTGGTTCCAATAGGAAATATCATTTCTCCTAAGAGCAAACTAATGTCATTGAGCAGGAGGTGCAGAGTGGTCAAGCCTCCAAGAGGAGATTAAGTAAAATGAGCCTGCGTGGGAGCAAATGACAAATGCAGTTATACTGTATGTCTGGCCCTTGTCCTATGAGAAGCATTTAACAGTGTAAGAAACACTTCAATGATGTCTGCTGATACGCCAAACAGAACTTGGCAGTATTCATGTACTGACCAATCAGTGGATCAATGGGGACTGCATTCAGTATGCTCCATGCATCGCGATGCACAACAGTTTCGTTGGACACAAGCTGTTACCTAATGTGGGTTACAAAAAACGCCTGGGGGCATTGTGAAGTATGTGTACCACAAGACAGTTGCTGACTGCAGGAAGTGGCTGTATGACTAGTCTGCACCATTTGAGTGTCTGTAAGTTTAACAGAGTCTTGTAACGGCGGAGGTCAACCCTGTATCTAAATATAGTGAGCCAGCCTTTATTTTTTCCAGAGTCCAGAGTCCGACATGGTTTTTAAAATCGCCTTGGTCCGAGAATCTCTTTCTTCTTATGCCTCTATTGTACTTTTCCCCCCCGACTGGCCGACTCCTGCACATCAGAGAGGTGGGGAAAAGGAGGGAGAGTAATAAAAGCCCCCCGCTTTAATTTGGCTGGGAGAGCACAGAAAACTGAGAATGATCAAAATCACAGTGATCCATGGCCGCTGAGAGAGAGAGAGAGAGAGAGAGAGAGAGAGAGAGAGAGAGACACGATAGGAGGATAACTGAAAGAGAAGCCACATGTAAATGGCGCCTTGTCCTCGCCATTATCACTATCATTCCCCAGGGGAGCATTTTCGGTCCACTTCTGTTTCAGTAGTAGGCTATGCAGTAGTATGTTTCAGTAGTAGGCTATGCAAATGACATGCAGTCAGCTGTTGATTGTCATCTATTTCCTTTTGTTGGATGATTCTCGATTATGCTGCTTGATTATTCATTAAGATAAATCTGAGGTTGATCAATCAATCAATCAATCAATCAATCAATCTCAGGGCATTTCATGTCCTACTGCCACATGCAGAATGGAGTGAATCGACATGTTACAGACAGACAGACAGACAGTGCAGAGATGGAAGGACATGGTGGTTATGGTTGTTGCAGGGTTTCCGTCTTCATTTTCCTGGCTGGCCAACGTGACCGACAACATTTTATTATTCCGACTACTTTTGTTAAAATAATCAGCCATAATTTAATACACATTATGTGTGTGTTTATGAGTGTGCACCACCACTTTTTGTCAACCACAGATGCACTGCACTCCCTTTGTCTGTCCATAGATTAAAAAAGTATAATTGATCTACTCCATCATGCAAGGGTGTCGCTTGCCAAAAATAACATAGGCTAAAGTAGTTGAGACGGACGGGTGATATTTATCTACATGGGCTACATGATGCCAGCATAGTTTGTTAGTCACTTACCTGGATTCTTCCAATGTCCATGTCACCGTGTCACTCTGCTTGTAGGTAAATTATATCCATGTCAGTTCCAAAGTCTGAGGTTTTTACTGATTGTAGCAACTCGCTCATAATTTGCAATGAATTGATAAACTCTTTCATTTTGTGACATTTACAACGTTTGAGCTGGGCCGGCGATATGAGTTGCCGGCCCTACACAGTATAGATGACAGATTGGCTCTCTTGCTGTGCCTTTCATTTCATTGTAGCGTTGCGATATGATTTTATAATCAATAAACTTGCACCCTTTATAGTTCATAAATCCATTAATTTTGCAGGAAAGTCTCTGTTCCACTCTGTGCATCCAGCTAAAGCCTGGTATATACTTTGTTGTATGATGGTGTCGTGCGGCAAGGAAAGGCGACATACAAGACCACAAGCGACGCAGATGCGATGCATTGTGAACTTGTAGATCAGCTCTGTTAGCCGCAATACACTGGTATGACGAAACATATACAGTATCAGGCAACGGGCCCTGTGTGAGTCTCCTGTGTGTGCTGTGTTTATTACGAGGAGCTGTGTGCAGGAACGCAGAACTTTACTGAATTATACCCCATCCAGTCTTATCCTCTCAAATTGGCATTTTCAGTACAACCAGCAATATATGGGTGGTGATCATGCACTTGTTGATGATCTTGATTCTGCTGCTGCACTTGACCGTTACCAGGGCGGTGGACACCTGGCTCTGTTTCCCCACAGACAGGTGCATGTTGAAGTATCTGTAGAAGTGTCCCTTTAGCCCCTCAAAGAACCTCTTTACCTCCTTGATGTCATTTTAGTCTAGTAGCCAGAATGTGAACCCGGACATGTTGAGTACACCAACGTTTTATGTTATAAATGTTTAGTATGGGTCCCCAGCATGTAGAAACTGCCGGATGCTAACTTGCATATGTTGAGCAATTTTCATAATTGGCATAATTTGTGACCATACCATTAACAACCTATAGAAGGCAAAATATTCAAAATTCCATCATGCTTTATGTAGCATGTGATGTATCAAACTAGGGGGTTTTCATGATGCTGAATCCATTTCAAACATGAGTTTTGCAAAAAAACACTCATTGGGCTTAAAACGGCCATGCCCAAATGTGCTGACATCATCACATTTGTGATGACGGCATTGGCCGTTTTTAGCCCAATGAGTGCAACATAAAACCTTGGTGTACTCAACATGTCCGGGTTCACAATGGGGCTCTATGGGCTGGCTACTAGACTAATTCACTTATGATATCGTGTAGCATTGGAGCAAAGCAGTTGGCCAACGTGACCGGTGATTATTTTATTTATCGGCTAATTAAGGGGCCACTTCACCCCTTTTGCAACCAGAGCTTATTTTATTGATGTTTAGGACACAAGAAACACTTTCCTGTGGTTTTTGTGTGTGTAATATGTTTTTTTTCCCCAATATTTTAGTCATAACGCCATGTTCATGACCAAAAACCTGTCATGAAAATGTGGTCTCACTTCCTTCCTGGACTACAAGTGCACTAAAGCATTATGGGCATTGTAGGAATTCAACAATCCAGTCAAACCCTAGTCAAACATACAGACTTCATTATTTTTCTGGCTATAGGGTGCACATTTCAAATTGTGCTACTGTTATCTACTATAAATAATATTAACATTGGTTGACTGCAGTTTCTTCCAGCGGTGAACTGTCCCTTTAACATTTTAATCAGTCAATGGCCGGTATTCACCGGCTAATGGAAAGCCTGGGTTGTTGGTGGTTTCTTTAATGTTGATTGACAGATGGCTGCTCTGCTTTGAGTCTGACATAAACAAAATAAACATCCAACATTCCTTGCCCTCGGCTGTATCAAGCATTGGTAATGACATACTATGAATACACATGCACACAGACACACGCACGCGCGTATGCAGGCACTACTTGGCCCTGGAGGCAGGATTCGGGTCCCTGGTCTTGGACGGTAATTAATATGCAGAAATAAAAGGATTACAATGTAATGGTGTACTGTACAGTAATCCAGCTGTCAATCCCACACCTCATTACCAAACAAAGGGCTGGGAGGAGTGGGGGGATAAGCGAGGGAGGGAAGGAGGAAATGTCGAGGAGTGTTCTTTTTTATAAATTAACATATTGACTGTCTTTGCCACTGTCTTTTCAGTGCATACTCTTATTTTGAAGGCCAAAAAATCCTTCTGAACCAGAGTAAACAACGGCTGTGTAATGTTTACATTAGGCGGATGGAGCTAGACGGTGAAGAGTGGTAAATGGTAAATTGTGCATTTATATAGCGCCTTTACATAGATTGTGTATTACATTCACCCATTCACACGCACATTCATGCAAGGCACCAACCAGCACATCAGGAGCAATTAGGGGTTCAGTCAGGGTCTTGCTCAAGGACACTTCGACACTAACTCTGGGGGTGCCCGGGTTCTGGCAACCTTGTGGTTAGGTTACCATCCAGTCACTCTACCCCTGAGCCAGGTGTGCGATCTAACTTCATAAATAAAAATCCTTAAATTACATAGATCTACGTCAATGGAAGTGAACAGTTGGATTTCAAATGACATAGATCTACGTAAACAACAGGGAATGTGTTAAGCTCAAGGACACCTTGGTAGAGGTTTGGGCTGTGTAGTTACGTTGTCATGGTGTAACGAGGAGCCCAAATTGGCGACATACCGTGCTCAGTTGCGACCCTGATTGGGAATAATTTCCTATGAATAATTAACCACATTGTACAGTGAAACAGCTCTCAAAGTCACTCTTTAAACAACAATACAACAAACACAAACTCCAGTACTCCTCTCCTCTCCCTCTCCTTCATCCACCCTGTTTGGTTGTATCCATGTCGGCCATGTCTCAAACCCGCACAGCTCTGATTGTAATTCCCTGATTAATTACGAGCAGTGATTTGTTAATTTAATTGATCTGTATGTGTTGAGCAAGTTGTTTTTCTTTGATGTGTTTTTTTCTTTCTTCCTGATCTCAGACTCCCCCTGGGTTAGTGACAGTAATGAAGTGTCCTTGAACAAAACACTTTGGTTGCCTCCGCCATCGGTGTGTAAATGGATGCATGGCACGTTCTAAAGAACTTTGGATAAAGGCGCTATATATAAATGCACCATTTACCCAGCGGCGTAACGAAATGTCAGTAGGCCCCCACGCAGGCTGGTCACCTGACCACAGGCGGGCCCCTGACCACAACGCCCCCACAGCACAGCGCAGTCAGGGGAGACCTCTCAACTCGCCTCTTCTGACTTCCTCCACGTTATTATTAACCTACACTCCAACAGAGCTGTTGTGGGGCGGGGCACGTGTGTGCTAGCAGCAGCCACCACCGGGCTCCGCTCTCATGCAATGACAGCAGAGTTTATAATTTTATTTTACCCGAAGACACGGTTGTGTGGCCGTTTGAACTCGGGTCAACATGGCTGAGCCACCTGTCCTGCAGGCACCTCTTTGGGGAATAATTTGACTACTGTAAACTGCATTGGCGTTACGTGATCGCCCTGTCCCATGAGCAGACGCATTCAGTGGACATCATTGCATATGCCAGAGATAAGATGGCACATGAAAGCTTTGGAGTGAACAGAGAGGGAACAGAATCCCCCCAGCTAGGAGAGACTGAGGAAGGTTTGACTGCGTCTTATCTTTACTCAGCTCTCCTTGTGCATGCTTCCCTTCCCCCTCACTAACTCGGAACTCCATAGTCTCAGTGTCACAGGACGTTGGCTGATTGTAGCGTTCCCAATCGGCGAGAGAGTTAATTGGCTACTGTTGTGTTCCATTTTCTCTCCTCACAGAAGTGTGGCCTTTCTCATTATCCTGTGAGTTTAATTTATGCAGACATTATTCATAGTTTGGTGGATTGCAAGTTGGGGTGACATCGTTTTTGACAGGTCCAGTTGTACTTTAAGAAACTAGTACACATTCTTGTGTGTGTGTGTGTGTGTGTGTGTGTGTGTGTGTGTGTGTGTGTGTGTGTGTGTGTGTGTGTGTGTGTGTGTGTGTGTGTGTGTGATAAATGGATTGAAAGTTACTTTTGAAAGTGTCCTTTTCATCCGTTTATCTCAGGAACTCAGTGGAATGGTGATAAAAACGGCAGATGTCATCAAACATTCCAACAACAACATCGACGTTGTCTGTAATGAAAAGGGTTTCTCGAATGCAGGAAGAGAGCAATAGCGCCTCTTCCACAGTGTGACAGATAACACATTTGAGCTTAACTTAGCTTCCAGTTAACACTTTGATTGCTGGAAGATCTCAACAGGCCTATTTGGATGTTGCTGCCATTTAACATTGCACAAAGGCCTTGTTCGGGGGCCCACAGTAAAATGTTCTCTTATAGCGAGAATCACACGCCTACATCAAAAGAAAGCTGAACTTGTCCACTTCAATTAAAAAAATACATTTTGATTTTACCATGTTCCATTCTGGAGATATTGACCTTTTTGCAACACCTGCATTTGCCTGGAAGTGGTTATCTTGAACAGCGAGCAGAGTTATGGATGGTTTAAAGTCAGAGACATTGACAGGCAGATATAAAATTGAACCCAATAAATATCCTATACATCCTATACACCGAATGAAAGCCCTGAATGTGTACTTTTACGAGGAAAACAGTAAACATTGATCCCATCTACAGTTAGACAGTAATTGGTTATTGAATGCAGCTTGTGCCCACCAGATAACTTCAGAGAAGACATGGACGTGAACTCCTCAATATTCACAAAATAAGGCCTATAGCGACATATAAATACTATATACCGTATGAAACAGAAGACTCTCTGCTTTCATAAGAAAAAAACTTCTAATGTAGTAATAATAAAAATCACACCCCTGTGAAGTGAGCGGTGCAACTCTGTCCCATATTGCACCACTCACTTCACATGGGTGTGATTTTTATTATTACTACAGTAGAAGTTTTTTTCTTATGAAAGCAGAGAGTCTTCTGTTTCATACGGTATATAGTATTTATATGTCGCTATAGGCCTTATTTTGTGAATATTGAGTTCAGGTCCATGTCTTCTCTGCAGTTATATCTGGTGGGCGCAATGTGCATCCACCCAGTATCCAATTTATGACAAACTGTACATGGGATCAATGTTTACTCTTTTCCTCGTAAAAGTACACATTCAGGGCTTTCATTCGATGTATAGGATGTATAGCATATTTATTGTGTTTATTGTTATATCTGCCTGTCAATGTCTGACTATAAACCTTCATAACTATGCTTTCTTTTTGATGATGATTGCCGCCTCGCCTAATCTATCTCACTGCTTTCATTGTTTTGATCCCAGTAACATTGGGGGGGGGGGGTCATGGGCACATTGGGCAGCAAAAGTCTTGATCCGTACGGCTATAAAAAGTCCCATTTCACCGTTCGGTTCAGAACTATAGTATAACGGTGAGACGCGTTGTCATCATCAGCTGATTTTGTTTTTCAAGCTAGTGAAGTATATTTACTAACAAGAGAACATGCCTGGGCATGCAGGTTGGAGGCGATGGAGGAAAAAAAAACATTCCCCCGGCTGTGATGTCAACGACAACGGATCACAACACCACGGTTTAGGACGCGGAAAAGTTCGTTATACATTACACCCGGGTCGATTACGTCCCCGATGCGTTCATTGCGGTCTTATCACTACAATTATAATGAATAAAAAAGCGTTACAATCACACGTCCGAGCGATCTCCGATTATGACGGTTCTGCATGGCGATACGTGATCCACCAACGGCACACTGTCTTGTCGTGGCGGCCCGTCGATACTGTGGTTAGTTCGTAGTATTGTAGGCTCGGGGATCGTTTGGTCGCTACAGTATGAAGAAGGAAACATGCATCTGTCCATGTGCGTTGCAGACGCAATGCAATGCCGATCGGTTGTTTTTTTTCCGAGAGACAGAGCCAGCCAGGACAGAGCCCCCATCTCGCAGGCTCCTCCTGCAGGAGAAACAGGAGGGGAGGGGGGAATCGAGTAGTATAGTGTTGTGTGAAAGCCAATAGCTGGAGGAAAGCCTGGTGAGGCGAGGTTAGGTTAAATTTGATTCTTTTCATACACCGACTGGATCATTCCATGGGCGCGTCCATTTTAGACTGGCTTAGTGGCTTCTACACGTAAAGCGGCCCGCCCTCCTGTTTTCAGGATGGGAGGGGGGGTTTTTTTTTTTGGTTTTTTTTCTGATCACGTGAGCGGGACTAAGCAACAATGATAGGGCGATGGTTCTTCATTGTCCGGGTGGGTAAAAAGATGAATGAAAGTATGCTATAAAAAAGTGATTGAAACGTATTGATACGTGATCCGCACCCGACGTTTGATTAATTGATAACGTATTGATACGCGATCCGCGTTGGGAGTGTTAAATGGGATTTTGATAGCTTTTCACGTAACCAACGTGCCCGTTGATTCTGCCTACCACCTTATTTCACGCACGCATGCACGCACGTAATAGTCATTATTAGCTTGGGATGGGCAAAGCTTTTAAAGCACTGGGTCCTGGCTGGTGGCTCATCACATGATCAGATAAGACCCCTAATAGTGGAACAGAAGGTGTGAGAAAGAGTATATGTTTAGGGGCAGGGGCTTGCCCAGCCAAACACAACCCTAATGTGAACTATGCACCAAATGATGTTAAAACGCTGCAGTACAACGAGTCTTTTATTTTTCTGCACCTCCACATCTGAGAAGCTTGGTTTGTGCCCAGCAGCTGGCACTGTCTTGGTCCAGGACCATTAGCCGGGACAGTGGTGGACCTCTGCCCAGAATGTTATCTTGACTCTGGCCAGAACCGCTCCACGGGAGGCCATGTCTGCTCAGAGGAGGGTGTGCAGAAATGCTGAGTCGGGCGGGCCACCCACTGGACAGCACAAATAGAGATAAATGATACTGCATTGAAGGGCAGCGCGCTCCTCTCTCATATAAAGGAGGTAGTATATGTTTCTCTCTTATGGAGGAGAGATGTAAACATCCTCCATTCTAGAAGGAGAGCTAGAAAGCCATTCTAGCAGTTTCTAATCATGTTCAACTGCAGCGTGTGTCGCAGAAAATCTGCACACAGCGTATTATAGTGAGCGTATGTATGTTAAACAATTTAGCAAAATAAATATGATGTATATGAATACATCAGATTCACTCACTTATTGCATGACAATTGCCTACTGCATGTTTGGCATAATGGCTTTGTGTGTGTGTGTGTGTGTGTGTGTGTGTGTGTGTGTGTGTGTGTGTGTGTGTGTGTGTGTGTGTGTGTGTGTGTGTGTGTGTGTGTGTGTGTGTGTGTGCGTGTGTGCGTGCGTGCGTTGTTTGTGTGCGTGCGTTGTTTGTGTGTTAGTGTGTGTGTCGGCACAGTAGTGATTTGTCCTGTAGAAGCAGACTAATGAATGGGGCGTCCTGCTCGTGGACTGATATTAGCCTGGTATAGCAGCTCCTTTGATGTGATTAGCTCCATGCTCTCTCTCGACAAATTGGGCTGTCCTCTCCTCACAGCCAAAGCACTAATCTATGCCAAGAAACCAAGAAACAAATTCTGCTTAACTGAACATGTGGTGCTTTTATTGTCTCCACCAGGCCGAAGG